>NC_036851.1:25972558-26078266 GCF_002910315.2 Salvelinus sp. IW2-2015
TGGACCTATATAGACGTCTGTAACACTGGGCCTTTACTGGTCCGATAGACAGCTACTAGTCAACGATAGACACCTACCTCTGATTGAGATCCACACCCGGCCAAACACACAGAAATAGAAAACATAGAACACAAAACATAGAATGCCCACCCCAACCCACGCCCTGACCAAACCAAAATAGAGACATAAAAAAGATCTCTAAGGTCAGGGCGTGACACTGACTTGGTGTTTCTGTGGCTCAGTGATTAACACTCCTCTCTATCTGTGTCTATGTCTCTCTCTGTATCCAGGCCCAGCTGGCTGAGATGGAGCAGTCCCACAGTGAGAGTGAGAGCTCTGTCCTCCAGCGTGACGAGGTGCTGTGTGAGGCGGAGAAGCTGAGGGTCGCCCAGAGGGAGTCAGAAAGGATTCTGGCTGCCCGGGACAGAGCCCACCGCCACCGGGTCAAAGGCCTGGAGGAGCAGGTATGTCAAGGTCAGAGGTTAAAGGGCTGTGTCTGTGTGTCCGTCCCTGACCCTCTCTGTCCGTCCCACAGGTGTCCACTCTGAAGGAGCAGCTACAGCAGGAGATGAGTCGTAGACAGCCCTCTCTACCCACCCTCATATCTGGGGGGAACTGAGCACTGAGCAGCGCTCCCTGTGTCCCTCCATGGGTACTACAGCCCACTTACAGCTCCGGAACCAGCATAACATCATCCGCTCCTCTGTGTTGACACACGCCTCTCCTCCTACTCAGGGGATAGAAGTGTCATCCAGTACAACAGGAATGAGATCTTAATCTCTGCCAGTATATACAGTTGACCAGGGTTCCCTTCCACACACACACCAGCATACAAAGGGAGAACAGTCTGAGTCACTGTTTGAGCACTAGGCAACAAATTGATCAGTCCTATGAAGAAACTACTGTGCCGTCCATCTTGCTACTATTTGGTTGAGATTGACCCAACTAGTTTGCCTGGACCAATAGATGGACACTATTATATGTAGAGCACATGATGGGACCACATGAGATGAAGTATTTATGCACTATATGTGTGTACTGTTTGTGATTTTAGATGTGTGTGTACTGAACAAAAATATTCATGCAACAATTTCAAAGATTTTATTGGGTAACAGTTCATAGAAGGAAATCAGTCAATTGTACTAAATTCATTGGGTCTTAATCTATGGATTTCACATGACTGGGCAGGTGCACAGGCCAAGCCCAGCCAATCAGAATGAGTTTTCCCCACAAAAAAAGCTTTATTACAGACAGAAATAATCCTCAGCACCCCCCATCCCCCTCCTCAGACAAAGGTGAAGAAGCTAGATGTGGAGGTCCTGGGTTGCACGTGGTCTGCAGTTGTGAGGCCAGTTGGATGTACTGCCAAATTCTCTAAAACAATGTTGGAGGCAGATTATGGTATAGAAATTAACATTGAATTATTTGGCAACAGCTCTGTTTTTTTCAGTCAGCATGCCAATTGCACACTCCCTCAGAACTTGAGACATCTGTGGCATTGTGTTGTGTGATAAACTCTACATTTTAGTGGCCTTTTATTGTCCCCAGCACAAGGTGCACCTGTGTAATGATCATGCTGTTTAATCAGATCCTTGATATGCCACAACTGTCAGGTGGATGGATTATCTTGGCAAAGGGGAAATGCTCAGTAACAGGGATGTAAACAAATGTGTGCCCAATTTGAGAGAAATAAGCTTTTTGTGTGTATGGAACATTTCTGGGATCTTTTATTTCAGCTCATGGGACCAACACTTTACATGTTGTGTTTTATTTTTGTTCAGTATACTTGTAACAAACTAGAAATAGCACATATCGAAGTGCATTATTGATAACTATTAGGATTATGTATAGGGTTGAATGCACATGCATCAATCATGTGTATTTGAAAATGAGGGAACAGTTGTGTATCTGGAAGAAATTAATGTTGATAAAGGATCTTTGACGACAATGCCTGTTTGTTTGAGTCCATGACAACCAGCTCAACAGGGCAGATTGATCCGTATAAAGTGCCAACAAACAAACTCATCACAATAAAATCACTCCAAGCTGAAGTTGTAGTAAAAAAAACATTTATTTTCTTCTCCATTATAGTGAAAGGGTTTTACAAAGCAGTAGTACAGTAACAATTTATGAGCCGCCACTTCTTGCCACTGATATGTGAAACTATGCACTCACTGCAAGGTCACCAGCCACCGTAGCTCTAGTCACATGGCCGACCGTGTTACACAAAAACACTTTCAGGAGAGATCAGGCGTCAGGTCAGAATCCGTCTCTTCAAGTCTGATTGTGGATGTTCGCCACCCAGGAAGTGCAGAGGCAGTGGGATGATGATTGAGTGCTGATAATGCCTCTGTTGTTGAGGTCAGTGCACAGTGGCTGCCACTCTTGCTGTTCCCTCACTACTATGACTGATTTCAACAAAGGTACAGTAAACAACAACAAACACCACACAATGATGTAGAATATAGGATACAGTAAGGCAAAAAAACAAGATCAAGATTGTTTTATGTGCATCTCTTGAGTGCTGATTTCAATTCCTTAGCACCAGTATGTTAGTGATTTTATAGCACCAGTTATGTTACGTTATACAGTCATCAATGTTCTGTTGAATATGAAATAATATGTTTAGACATACACACGTTCTACTGATCCCACTTTGCATTCTGTATAATTCTGAAAGAGAGATGAAAAAAGGGAATGACAGGGAAAGTCACTAGAGAAGTAAAGAAAATAAACAAATAGGAGTTTTTTGGAACCAAAGATTATGTGGAATACAGTTGAAGATTAAACAGGAAAAGAGATGGGACAGAGGAAGAGAAGGGTGTAGGGGGTGGGATGTGGACCCTAGAGATGTGGCAGTATTTGGGCTGGGGTTCTCTCTGATGTGTCCATGTTCTCAACAGCCTCCACAGCTCTTCCCACAGCTGCTCCCCAGTGACCCACACTGGCCACTCACCGCCGCTACACCACAACGAGAGAACTGGTCACGGCACATGTCAGCTATAGAGAGAGAGAGAGAAGGGTTACAAGTTTGCTCCTGTACTGTCCGCGCCCACGTCTGAGTGTGTCCGTCTGCGTGTGGGTGTATGTGTGTGTGCTTTTGTTTATTAGGGACAGTGGGTTGTGCACCATGAACCAGACAATGAGGCACAAGTGTAGGCTGACCTCACCTCTTAGCAGCTCTTCATGCGCACACACGGTTCTGACACACACCTCCTTGTTGATCACATACACCCGTCGCAAGCTGAGGAGAGAGGAACGGGGTTACAGTGTGATATTGAACACTATATAAATCCACTGTCAATACCCTCATGGTAAAAACTAAGGTGCAGTAGCATACCTGTAGAAACAGAGGCTATTCAGACACTGTTTGCATGGCTTGTGAATAGAGTAGAGTCTGGTGCAGGGGTACTGCTCCTCTCGGCAATCTACACAACACAAAACAAGTGAGCCATGCAAGAAAATACATACAACCCTATAGATATCGCAATAATACTTCAACACAAAGCCAATCATTCATCAATCACTTTACACACGGGCCCTCCCTTCCCCTCTCTCTTTCCTTATGTTTCTTACCTAGGGGGCCAGGTTCTGTAGGCTCTGTCTCTGGCTCTGGAAAACAAAACAGAAACTCAACTCCCATTGAAATGGAATACTTCTGTTAATGTGACAAAAGAACATGACAGTGGGTGTAGATGTTGAACTGTAGATAATACATGTTGAAGAGTAGATAATGAGAGGTGGGCGTACGTACCAGATGGACCAGGGCGTTCTGGCTCAGGGAATGGTCGAGGACCATGTAACAAGACCTGCTGCTGGACATCCGTGTCAGGATTCTCTGACAGGGAGAGAAAGAGAGTTTTCACTACATCATCAAAGGGCAGAGAAGCTTTCTATATCAGTTTATCAAAACTACGTTTTTATCAAAACTGATGATACTACCAGAGTAATATAGGTAACAAGCTCACACAAGTATCTTACCAGGAAAATAATCAGGGCCATAGTCCTCTGTGAAGCAAAATGAACAACAGTACAGTATGAGATATGCTTTTGTTACATTGACTGGTAACATATTGTGAAAAACTTAGACAGACAGACAGACAGACAGACAGACAGACAGACAGACAGACAGACAGACAGACAGACAGACAGACAGACAGACAGACAGACAGACAAGCAAACCTTCATGACAGATGACTAACAGAGATCTACTCAAGCACAGTGGGGATTTCACATAAAACGTTGCAAGTGTTGTGAGCGTATAACATTGACCACCTGCTTTCAAAATTGAGAGGAAATGTATAGGAGATTGTCTTTATGCATTACTTCATATTCAAGATGTTAGCAAATGATGAAATAGTAAGCGGTATTTACAAAAGACTAGTGACATTATTTACACTACATGACCATTATTTACACTACATTTACACTACATGGCCTGCTTGTCGAACATCTCATTCCAAAATCATGGGCATTAATATAGAGTTGGTCCCCCCTTTGACAGCCTCCACTCTTCTGGGAAGGCTTTCCACTAGATGTTGGAACATTGCTGCGGGGACTTGCCTCCATTCAGCTACAAGAGCATTAGCGAGGTCGGGCACTGATGCTGGCTCGCAGTCGGCGTTCCAATTCATCCCAAAGGCTTTCGATGGGGTTGAGGTCAGAGCTCTGTGCAGGCCAGTCAAGTTCTTCCATACCGGTTTCGACAAACCATTTCTGTATGGACCTCGCTTTGTGCACGGGGGCATTGACATGCTGAAACATGAAAGAGCCTTCCCCAAACTGTTGCCACAAAGTTGGACGCACAGAATCGTCTACAATGTCAATGTATGCTGTAGCGTTAAGATTTCCCTTCAATGGAACTAAGGGGCCTAGCCTGAACCATTATTCATTCTCCACCAAACTTTACAGTTGGCACTATGCATTGGTGCAGGTAGCGTTCTACTGGCATCCACAAAACCCAGATTTATCCGTCGGACTGCCAGATGGTGAAGCATGATTCATCACTCCAGAGAACGCGTTTCCACTGCTCCAGAGTCCAATGGCGGCGAGCTTTACACCGCTCCAGCCGATGCTTAGCATTGCGCATAGTGATCTTAGGCTTGTGTGCGGCTGCTTGGCCATGAAAACCCATTACATGAAGCTCCTGATGAACTGTTCTTGTGCTGACGTTGCTTCCAGAGGCAGTTTGGAACTCGGTAGTGAGTGTTGCAACCAAGGACAGACCATTTTCACGAGCTACACACTTCATCGGTCGTCGGCCCCGTTCTGTGAGCTTGTGTGGCCTACCACTTTGCGACTGAGCCTAGACGTTTCCACTACACAAAAACAGCACTTACAGTTCACCAGGGCAGCTCTAGCGAGGCAGAAATTTTACAAACTGACTTGTTGGAAAGGTGGCATCCGATGACGCTGCAACGTTGAAAGTCACTGAGCTCTTCAGTAAGGCCATTCTACTGCCAATGTTTGTCTATGGAGATTGCATGGCTGTATGCTCAAATGTATACATCTGTTAGCAACAGGTGTTGCTGAACCCACTAATTTGAATGGGTTTCCAAATACTTTTGTATATATAGTGTATTTACAGTGGGGCAAAAAAGTATTTAGTCAGCCACCAATTGTGCAAGTTCTCCCACTTAAGAAGATGAGAGAGGCCTGTAATTTTCATCATAGGTACACTTCAACTATGACAGACAAAATGAGAAAAAAAATCCAAGAAATCACATTGTAGGATCTTTTATGATTTATTTGCAAATTATGGGTGAAAAATAAGTATGGTCCAATAACAAAAGTTTATCTCAATATACTTTGTTATTACCTTTGTTGGCGATGACAGAGGTCAAACGTTTTCTGTAAGTCTTCACAAGTTTTCACACACTGTTTGCTGGTATTTGGCCATTCCTCCCATGCAGATCCTGCTAGAGCATGGATGTTTTGGGGCTGTTGCGGGGCAACACACTTTTCAACTCCCTCCAAAGATTTTCTATGGTTTGAGATCTGGAGACAGCTGAGGCCACTCCAGACCTTGAAATGCTTCGTACGAAGCCACTCCTTCGTTGCCCGGGCGGTGTGTTTGGATCATTGTCATGCTGAAAAGACGCTACCACGTATTGCATCTTCAATGCCCTTGCTAAATGGAAGGAGGTTTTCACTCAAAATCTCACGATACATGGCCCCAATTATTCTTTCCTTTACACGGATCAGTCGTGCCTGTCCTTGTGCAGAAAAACAGACCCAAAAGCATGATGTTTCATCTCCCGTCGCTTCAAGAGTAGTGTATGGTGTTCTTAGGATGCAACTCAGCATTCTTTGTCATCAAACACGAGATGTTGAAGTTTTTACCAAAAAGTTATATTTTTGGTTGCATCTGACCATATGACATTCACATCTTCTTCTGGATCATCCAATTGCTCTCTTAGCAAACTTCAACGGGCCTGGACATGTATGGCTTAGAGCAAGGGACACGTCTGGGCACTGCAGGTTTTGAGTTCCTGGCGGCGTAGTGTGTTACTGATGGTAGGCTTTTGTTACTTTGTCCCAGCTCTCTGCAGGTCATTCACTATGGACCCGTGTGGTTCTGGGTTTTTGCTCACCGTTCTTTGTGATCATTTTGACCCACGGGGTGAGATCTTGCGTGGAGCCCCACATCGAGGGAGATTATCAGTGTCTGTCATGCTCCATTCCTAATATTGCTGCCACAAGTTGATTCTCTCAAACAAGACTCTTACCATTGGCAGATTCCAGTCTTCCAGCTGGTGAGGTCCAATCTATGTTTCTGGGTCCTTGACAGCTCTTGGTCTTGGCCATAAGTGAGGTTTGAGTGTGAACTGTTGAGGTTGTGGACATGTCTTTATACTGATATAAAAGTTCAAACAGGTGCCATAATAGAAAAGTACGAGTGGAGACAGAGAGCCTCTTATAAAGAAAGAAGTTACAGTCTGTGAGAGCCAGAAATCTTGCTTGTTTGTAGGTGACCAAATACTTATTTTCCACCATAATTTGCAAATAAATTCATTAAAAATCCTACAATGTGATTCTCTGGATTTTTTCCCCTCATTTTGTCTGTCATAGTTGAAATGTACCTATGATGAAAATTACAGGCCTCTCTCATATGTTTAAGTGGGAGAACTTGCACAATTGGTGGCTGACTAAATACTTTTTTGCCCCACTGTATTTGTATTTGACTTATTTTATCCTCATTTTACCAGGTAAGTTGACTGAGAACACATTCTCATTTACAGCAACAACCTGGGTAATAGTTACAGAGGAGAGGAGGGGGATGAATGAGCCAATTGGAAATGTATAAGGTTTTCTCTCTCCTCCTCACTGTCAGTCTACCTCCACACAGAACCCATGGCCCAGCGTCGTCCGGGTTGGGCCGGTGTAGGCCATCATTGTAAATAAGAATTTGTTCTTAACTGACTTGCCTAATTAAATAAAGGTTACATTTTAAAATGTAATTTAAAATAGAGAGCAAACATGAGAGTCTTCCTACTGCCCTCCATACCACACACAGGACATGAAATGTTTCAATCTACCTGGTCAAATTGAACATTTGACATGGTATACCCTCAGGGCAGGTAGACAGAAGATGTGGGGGCAAAAATGACCAAATGTGGTGAG
Source organism: Salvelinus sp. IW2-2015 (assembly GCF_002910315.2). Taxonomy (NCBI): domain Eukaryota; kingdom Metazoa; phylum Chordata; class Actinopteri; order Salmoniformes; family Salmonidae; genus Salvelinus; species Salvelinus sp. IW2-2015. Next base: position 25,980,182 of record NC_036851.1, read on the forward strand.
ACAGTACTGAGTCACGGTGTGTTTGTACATATGGACAGATAGTGTAATAATGACATGGATGAACTCACCCAGGAAAGGAAAGGGTTCTTGGTAGAGTGGGGGCTGGGCTAGCAGAAGGACTGTTGAGGCAAAGTTAGCTAAATGTTTAGGCAAAGGTGCTGGACAAGTGTTTTGTGGTGGTGCTAAGCACAATGTGAAAAACAGTATTGTATAGAATGAGTATTAGGTTGGTCTATTGTTGTGTGTACACTACAGTAGAGTTGTGTATGTTGTGTATATTATGTAGTGTGCAGTGTGCTAGACTCACCTGGCATGGAGAGCATTAGGAAGAGTCTCATGGTCGCTTTCTGTGTGGAGGTAGACTGACACTGAGGAAGAGTCAGAAGACCTTATACATTGTCAAATGAGTTACTGATTCCAAGTGATATAGAGAGATCTGTCACATAGTGTTTACGTGTCATAGATGTATTTCTATGTCACTTTTCAGAATCTTTACCCATGGGCCTCTTGTCTTTTCCCTTCCATCTCTCCTGTCTTGCATTCTAGCCTCGCCTCTTCCCTTTCCCTGGACTCACCTCTCCTCCACCTCCTCCACTCTCTCCTTCATTCTGCCCTCCCCTGGCCCCATAAAGTCAGGGGGGAAAAGGAAAACTTGGACAGAAAGAATGTGGCACGTCTGTCTTTCTTAACAATCCCTCTGTTTTTCTCCTTTTCTCTGTTCCACTGCGAAATGCTCTAAAGCAGACAGACCAGTGGCTAAATTCCAGGAAAATAACCACTGAGCCCCTCCACCCCACCCTCCCCCATCTTCCATATCCCTCTCTCCACGTCTCTCATTTTCCCTCTGTCACCCTCTGTCATTTCCCTTAACTACTCCCCCCCACCTCTCTCTCTCTCTCTCTCTCTCAAGCAGAGAGCACTTTTCTTGTAGAATGAGCAAATACTCCTCTGCTTCTGCTTAACTGTACTGCACACAATCAGACAGTCCAGCTTATGTGGGTTTTGTGCACTTATCGTGTGATCATCAGTGTGTGTATGTGTGAGTGTCATCACATATACTGTTTCATATTATGAGGTGTGTGGCATACATGTGCATATGATTGGCTGTAATGTGTGAGTGTATATGTATGTATGAAGGTATATGTCACCAACGTGTGTGTGTGTGTGTTCAGACATTCCTCTTGTGCATCACAGTGGCTATTGGAAACCATATGTTTTCACAGCACACATCTGGGAGCTATTACACCCCCCTCCTCAACCCCATTTCATTTCTCCCCCCCCCCCCCCAGCCCTCCCTGACCCCCTCCCCCAAAGCATAAGGACTTGGGAACAATGCCACCATGAAAGGGGAGAGCCCTGTCTCTCCTTATCCTTCCTCTCATACCTACTAAACACAGTTTGTTTGTTTTGAAGCGCTATGTAAAAAGAAAAGTGCATATAATTTCCCTCCATCTTTCCCCCTGGCTCTAATCCCCTCCCCTCTCCCTCTAATACTCTTTAATAGCCCTCATTCATTTTCTCCTTTTCCTCTGTTTTATTTATGTTGGCCAGCCCCTCTCCATTGTATTGTCATGGCCCCCAGCAATAACCCCACCCCTGGAGTGCAGATAGCACCATCCAGTATAAACAGACGACCAATAAACAACCTCAAGTCAGTTTAGAACAATCTTCAAATAAAGTACTATTCTGAATAAATTAAATTATTAAAATACTTGTCAAATAACTACATTCCATTAGACCCAACCATGTCGTGAATTGCAAGGAAAATACCAGTTTATAGAGTTGACAGGTCACCACTGCTTGAATTGACCATACTATTGTTGAACTTGGAGAGTTTGCGTGATTTGATAAAAGTTGTAGAGGTAGGCTATAACTTCCAGTACTGATGATGGATACATACTGTATATGCATATTTCAAATAATTGATAAGTGATTCATATCGCACACCACAATGACAAATGGTTAAAAACTCCACAACTCTGTAGCCTACCTACTACTCCCTTGACCTTTGAAGTCAAATATTAAAATTAATTAAAAAATAAGCACACATGATTACAAATACATTTATGCTATGTTTTTGCAATTATTTAATATTTGGACATATTCATTTTAACAACTTGTATCAACGTGTAGCTCTTACCTCTCGTTATTTCTCTTTTCTCCGGCGATCCGCAAGTCTCATGCGTCCGTCTTCAGCACTGTCTGACCGAGCGCCACATTGTAACGCCCCGCCTTCAAGCCCCCTCTCCCCGCCTCTGTCTGTCCCATCGCCCACTCCCGCCAATCACAGTCAGGAGACCATGGCACTGACTGACTGCACATAAACCCCCTAACCTTCAGGATGGATAAATAGGTTTGAAAGCAGTAGACATGATTGATTCTAGTGGCCCATTTTGTTCTCCCTTTTCACTACGAGTGTGCATGTCTCTCTACTCCAGGATTAGTCTGTGAAAGGCTGACACCTAGAGGACATGGATTGAAATTCCACATACGTGTATGACACAGTGCACAAGCCTAGTTGTTCAATTTCTGCAACAACTAAAAGCGATGAAGCACGAATGCTCCACTGTTTTGGTTCCCTGGTTACCACGCTGTATACAGCGTAAATCGAACCCGTGCACATGTGCAGTACTGTGTGACAGCAAAGTGTTGCATCTCGCTCATCTCAATATCTCTGGTGCTGCCCATGGCAACGTAATTTTGCAGAGATCACCTTTAAAAAGCTAAATACAAACTGCAGGACTGACAACCAGATCATGCAAAGTTTAATAAGCAAAGCAGGGCTTTATTGTTGTGTTGAGCTGATCTTAAAACCCATCAACATTTTAATGCTGTACATGATTCTTCAGCACTCCACAATTAATGTGATGTTAAAAATTACTTTAAACAAAATAGTATAGGACAGACAGCACGTTTGATCACAAGCAGGCATAATAACCAGGGATACAACGGCAGGCATTAAAGCATTATATTTATTACACATTAAAACAAAGACTCCCGTTATATATATTTATATATACACACAGTTGAAGTCGGAAGTTTATATACACTTAGGTTGGAGTCATTTAAACTCGTTTTTCAACCACTCCACAAATGTCTTGTTAACAAACTATAGTTAAAGCAAGTCAGTTCGGACATCTACTTTGTGCATGACAAGTAATTTTTCCAACAATTGTTTACAGACAGATTATTTCACTTAAATTACAATTCCAGTGGGTCAGTCATACACTAAATTGACTGTGCCTTTAAACAGCTTGGAAAATTCCAGAAAAGTATGTCATGGCTTTAGAAGCTTCTGATTGGCTAATTGACATCATTTGAGTCAATTGGAGGTGTACCTGTGGATGTATTTCAAGGCCTACCTTCAAACTCAGTGCCTCTTTGCTTGACATCATGGGAAAATCAAAAGAAACGAGCCAAGAATTTTTTATTGTAGACCTCCACAAGTCTGGAACATCCTTGGGAGCAATTTCCAAATGCCTGAAGTCACCACGTTCATCTGTACAAACAGTAGTACGGAAGTATAAACACCATGGGACCACGCAGCCGTCATACCGCTCAGGAAGGAGACGCGTTCTGTTTCCTAGAGATGAACGTACTTTGGTTCGAAAAGTGCAAATCAATCCCAGAACAGCAAATGACCTTGTGAAGATGCTGGAGGAAACGGGTACAAAAGTATCTATATCCACAGTAACACGTCCTATATCGACATAACCTCAAAGGCCGCACAGCAAGGAAGAAGCCACTGCTCCAAAACAGCATAAAAAAGACAGACTACGGTTTGCAACTGCACATGGGAACAAAGATCGTACTTTTTGATCCCAAACGTGAAGCACGGGGGTGGCAGCATCATGTTGTGGGGGTGCTTTGCTGCAGGAGGGACTGGTGCACTTCACAAAATAGATGGCATCATGAGGTAGGAAAGTTGTGTGGATATATTTAAGCAACATCTCAAGACATCAGTCAAGAAGTTAAAGCTTGGTCGCAAATGGGTCTTCCAAATGGACAATGACCCCAACATACTTCCAAAGTTGTGGTAAAATGGCTTAAGGACAACAAAGTCAAGGTATTGTAGGGGCCATCACAAAGCCCTGACCTCAATCCTATAGAAAATTTGTGGGCAGAACTGAAAAAGCGTGTGCGAGCAAGCGCTACAAACCTGACTCCGTTACACCAGCTCTGTCAGGAGGAATGGGCCAAAATTCAGCCAATGTATTGTGGGAAGCTTGATGAAGGCTACCTGAAATGTTTGACCCAAATTAAACAATTTAAAGGCAATGCTACCAAATACTAATTGAGTGTATGTAAACTTCTGACCCACTGGGAATGTGATGAAAGACATAAAAGCTGAAATAAATCACTATTATTCTAACATTTCACATTCTTAAAATAAAGTGGTGATCCTAACTGACCTAAGACAGGGAATTTTTACTAGGATTAAATGTCAGGAATTGTGAAAAACTGAGTTTAAATGTATTTGACTAAGGTGTATGTTAACTTCCGACTTCAACTGTATATAGTTATGATGGACGAGCAAGGGATCACATACATATTTCTTGTGTGTGAATCCATCACCCTCTGAACTCAAACCCACCCACACCAGACCAAACAATGGGAATGAACCAAGGAAAGCACCATCATTCTAGTGAAGTTAGCAGGTCATGTCTCACATCTCTCCCTCCCAACCGTTCCCTTGGAGTCCAATGTAGTGCTGGAGTGTGGAGTTGGTGTAGTTCACAGGTGTGCAAGCCCAGCAGACCTCACTGGTAGGGCATCTTAATTGTAGATTCATTTAAGGGGGGGGGTGTCAAGGGTCATGACCCCAGAGTTCAAGCAACAGCTGATTTCTTCTCCTTGTAAGTGGCCATCATCTTCTTAATCTCTGCAATCGCCTTCCCTGGGTTCAGGCCCTGTAAGAGTAGGAGGTGATGAATTTGACAACAATGAGAAAGTAGAAGTGAGTGCTAGTGAGCAGTGAAGTTTACCCTTAGAAGGGAGGAGTAATGTTTATTAGACCGAGGTTACCTTGGGGCAGGTCTTAGTGCAGTTCATGATGGTGTGACAGCGGTAGAGAGAGAAAGGATCCTGCAGCTTGGAGAGACGCTCCTCTGTGAACTCGTCTCTCGAGTCGATCATCCAACGGTAGGCCTGGAGAAGGACAGACATGTGAGCTCACAAACAGTCCAAGGTGCATACGCACATTCACTCATCAGTGTCCCGTTGATCAAAATATAACAACTCTGAATCAAACTAGTCAGACGAGTCTAAACTCATACACAAAAGCACAGGCCTGCATAAGGACAGCAGGTCCCAGGTACTTGTCTCCATTCCACCAGTAGCTGGGGCAGCTGGTGCTGCAGCACGCACACAGGATACATTCATACAGCCCGTCCTGACAGGGAGAGACAGGACAGTAAGAAAGAGAGCACAGAAGACATTTTGACAAAATGGACACAGTTGCAGCACTCTGTTCAACCATCTAAATTCTGCTCATTGTCAATGAATCAGAAGTAATTTGGGTGTACCAGTTTTTGTCTGTCCTCCACAGTCTGATGGTACTGTTCCTTTCCCTCATTTGTCTCATCCTTCTTCTTCAGGTAGGGCTCGATCGACTTGTACTGAGCATAGAAATTACTCATGTCCTGCAACCAAAAGAACGCCATCAAACTCACTCAAATTTTAATGTGGGATTGACAATTAAAATAATACAGCCAGTGTGTGACAAGCTTGTATGGAATGATGATACTCACAGGGACCAGATCTTTGACCACATACATGTGTGGCAGAGGGTAGATCTTGGTAGCCTTGCTGGTGTTGGTGTCAATCTTGTTCAGACAGGCCAGTGTGTTGCCTCCATTGATGTTCATTGCACAGGATCCACAGATACCTGCACCATAGCAAACGCATACAAACACTGCCTTACTCACATTATATGAAGTTGCAAAAGGAACGGATCCGTGTTATTTTTCCTTGACTGGGGCATATCCATTGGAGGATAGTGAGTCACTAGAATAAACCTAGCTGATCTGGTATCACCCCTGGACAACCTGTTCTAAGATAATTCCATCCTGGACACACTTTCCAACCTTGACGACATCTAAATCCCTAACGTAACAAAAACACAGTAAACCAACATTTAAGAACACTAATCCCAGCTCTTCTCTCACTCCCCAAAGAACATTAGTGATTCACCACTAGAATCGTCTCAACCATTTCCTCTATTCATCACTATCCCCAAAATAACCCTACTTCCCTCCACACACTGACCCTCTCTGCAGGAGCGACGGAAGGTCAGAGTGCCGTCCATCTCATTCTTTATCTTGATGAGGGCGTCCAATACCATGGGGCCACAGCTGTGGAAAGGAGGGAAGCAGACAGTCCAATTATTGTTAAGAACCACATCTGTACACTGAAGATGTATGAGAACAGGATTGACACCTATATACTGAACAAAAATAGACCCACCCACTTGGGAGCAAGGCCCAGCCAACCAGAATTTGTTTTCCCCCACAAAAGGCCTTTATTACAGACAGAAATACAGCTAAGCACCCCCTCAGACGATCCCACAGGTGAAGAAGTCGGAAGTGGAGGTCGTGGTTATACGTCGTCTGCGGTTGTGAGGCCGTTTGGAATACTGCCAAATTCTCTAAAACAATGTTGGAGGTGGCTTATGGTATAGACATGAAGATTCAATTATCTGGCAACAGCTCTTGTGGAAATCCCTCCAGATGGCATGCCAATTGCACACTCACTCAAAACTTGAGATATCTGTGGTATTGTGTTGTGTGACAAAACTGCACATTTTAGAGTGGCCTTTTATTGTCCCCAGCACAAGGTGCACCTGTGTAATGATCATGCTGTTTAATCAGCTTCTTGATATGCCACACCTGATTATCTTGGCAAATGCTCACTATCAGGGATGTAAACAAATTAGTGCAAAAACATTTTGAGAAATAAGCTTTTTGTGCGTATGGACAATTTCTTGGATCTTTTATTTCAGCTTATGAAACATGGGACAAAGACTTAACATGTTGCGTTTATATTTTTTGTTCAGTATACTATACAAATCCATACTATGATCGTACTCCAGGGTATTTTTGTCACAATGCCTCATTGCCAGAACTGAGCCAACAGGATTGGACAGATGGAGAAAGAACAGGAAGGGAACCTGTCCAAAGTATCAAGGTTATCCTCCTTAATTCCATATGAAGGGTGCTCATGATTACCTCTCGAACAAATCCAATTTTATTTGTCACATGCGCCGAATACAACAGGTGTATACTTTACCTTGAAATGCTTACTTACAAGCCCCTCCCCAATCACACTGAGTAAAAAAAATGTATAAAAGGAAATAGCACAGTAAAATAACAATAACGAGTCTATATACAAGGAGTACTCCATCACCACCAAACACAAGGGGAGGTCTGTACTAACAAGATCTGAAACTGTGATAAATTACAAAGTGCCTGTTCCAATAACCAAATGGAAGTGTTCAACTGATAAGGCGGGCTGTACTCACGTGTTGAGATCAATCTCAAAGGTCTGCATGCGGGGCTTGTCCCCCACCGTGTCTGGGTCCCAGCGGTACACTTGGAACTTCTTGACTCTGGGCTGGGGTGCTGTGGCCGCCGCTGTCTGGGCGTACCGAACCGCCTGAAGTAACAGAGGAGAGAGAATGAGGACAGCTTAGCCTGTCTGTCATGAACCACATTACAAGCTGTGGGATAGAACAACTTCTTCATGAATGACGACTCAATGCTCCTGGTAGAAGAATGTGTATTGGCAGTGTCGAGTGTATACACAACATTAAGAACACCTGCTCGACCAGGAGAAAGCTATGATCCTTTATTGATGTCACTTGTTAAATCCACTTCAATCACTGTAGATGAAGGGGAGGAAACAGGTTCAAGAAGGATTTTTAAGCCTTGAGACATGTGTATATGTGCCATTCAGAGGATGAATGGGCAAGACAAAAAAGTTAAATGCCTTTGAACAGGGTATGGTAGTAGGCGCCAGGCGCACCAGTTTGTGTCAAGAACTGCAACCTGCTGGGCTTTTAATGCTCAACAAATCCTTCTTTAACCTCTCTCCTCCCCTTCATCTACACTGATTGAAGTGGCTCTAACAGACTATCCCTTATTGATGTCACAACTTTCACCTGGTCTGTCTGTCATGGAAAGAGCAGGTGTTCTTAATGTTTTGTATACTCTGATCATATACAAATGTAAACAGGGTTTGAAATTATTATGTTTAGTTAAATATATCTGTTTGGGCTTTTTGCAGTCTACAAATTATTTGTAATTATGTTCCGGCCCCCTGATTATATGCTAAAGAAAAGATCTTCAGCCCATGGCTAAATCTAGTTGATGAGCCCTGGTATATAACCTATACTGGGGTATTTTGAAATACCCATGGTTTGTTTCTCAATACCGTTTATATATATATTTTTTAATTGCTTCATGACGATCCACTCGAGCAGCACAAGAGGTGATCAAGTTACACTTGAAGTTCACTACTGTTTGCCAGCTAAATATCTTATCACTATAAATGTCACTCAGTGGTGACCCATCATTCAGGGCATTTTTAGTGGGGGGCTTGCCTGTTTTGCATGTTATTTTGGCATTAATACATGTCACATAACAGTTTGCAAACAATGTAATTATAGCTAAAACATAGCGGTGCTCATCGGCCACAAACATTACACAACAAGTTGGAAATCGCAAATTCAATAATGAGTGGTTTGGAAGGAATCAGTGACAGTGGCTAACTGCAAGCGTTGCAAAGCAATCACTAGCCTGCTATTCAGTGGAGTGGTTGTGTGGTCCCAAATCTGGGATTAAGGGGCTCTTTTCCAAGTTTAAAATTATAAACATTCAACATTGGCCATGTTGTTAATGAAGCATGATTTGTGCCGCGCTCAAAACAACTTAACTCGGAACTGCGAAAACTTGACTTCAGTGAGTTAAAGACAACTGGGAAGTCAGGAATAAACGAGCTCCAACTGGGAAAATACGTTTTGAACTGTCATCCAACGCGGAATTGTAAATCCATCCTCTTTCTAGAGCAACGATCTGAAGATCAATGACGTCATCATGATTCAACCTTGTTTTTTTCCCCCAGAGTTCCCAGTTGTTTTGAAAGCACCATAAATCCAGAGAATGCCAGACTTTCATGACAAAATTTGCCCAAGAAAGGCCAACGCGCCCCTTTCCTGTTCAAGTGAGCACAGGACAACAAAGGTGAGTCCAAAAATATATTGCATGCTGCAGCACAAATTATGTAATATGCTATGGAAATATTTATACTGTAGATAAGAAATAATATTAAGTGTATGTTGTGTAGTAAGATGTTAGTAGCCCATGTGCCTCACCCTAATAATTTGGTCTATTAACCCCTCTTAATTTTGCCTACTGTACTGACTTGGTGGTGCACATGTAGCCTACAGTATAACCTGTTTTAGAGAAATGTAATAATCGAATATTGTGAGAGCTTTCATTGTCTGCTTATATGCCCCCTTTAATTTATCCTACGGTTCTAACTTGATGTACAGGGAGAACACTAAGAACGGCCTATGTTCTGAATTCTGTCGCTGTTCATTTCAAAAGTGCTAAACAAATAGTTATATTGACTACATCCGTCCTAGCTCGCTCGTCTTAATCGAAATTACAGATGGCCTCTTATTCGCTCGTCGTCCCCTTATGCCATAGTTTGTACATCTCAATTGTCATTAGAAACCACATTTGTTTAAGCAAGTCAGCCAGTAAAGGCAGTAATTGAGGCTGAATGAACTGTTTCGCTGCCAGACAAGGCTCCGCTGTTAGCCAGGTGTAGCAGTGGTAAGGTGTTGGGACTGTTGTTGGGACAGCTTTATGTAGGCCCTAACAGTTTGTGGGCACCGTTTGTCACCGTTATAGGGAAATTAATGTATTGTGTTTTGTAGTGGCTTTGCTGGCATGCATCCCACTTTTAATTTTTTTTGCCCCACCAAGATTTAAATGCTAAAATCACCACTAGTTTCACTAAGGTCAAATAATTTCGCTCAAGCACAGGGCTCCAGCTATGCATTTGGTTTGCTAACTTGCTCACTAAGTGTCTAGCTTGCAAGATCAAGCTTCTTGGTTACAGCAGAAACAATCAATCCCCTCCCGAGTCATAGATCAAGATCCCTGCTCTCTAATACTTGTTTTGTGCGTGCAGCAAACTGCGACCTCTGCCAAGTGAGCCGTTGTTTGATAAACGGAGAAGGAGCAACCCTGTCATAGCACGGGAATTTTTTTTCATTTTGGCAGGGGAAACAGAGTGAATTTTTTAAATAAAATCTATAGATTCCAACTCTATAACAAATCAGGACAAGCACAGGTACACAGTAAGTGTCAAATAATTGACATTTATAGAAGTATCTAGTGGTAGTGCATGTTTGAAGACACTAATTTCATACACCATTGGAAAACAGTGGATTACGTTGCGCAATTTGGCAGAGGTCACATAGAATTAAATTTGTATAAAAAACGACAGATTGCAGCACCAAAAGAAAACACCTTTACAGAGGACAAACATAGGTACAATGTGGTGCACATTAAAGAAGGGATATTTTTTGAAGTATCGACTACCACTGACTCGATATAGTCGGAGGCACACTACTCCGCCAAACCTCATCACCACTGAAGGTGGTGGAGTTGAGAATTCCCAGCTAGACAGGGGAAGGATAAGCTGATCCTAGATCAGAAGAAATATACCTGGTGGAGCAAGGTCTGTAACCCCATTCAGACCTACATTACATGACCAAAAGTATGTGGAAAAACTTCAAATTTGTCTATTTGGCCATTTCAACCAAACCCGTTGCTGAGAGGTGTATAAAAATTGATAGCACATAACCATGCAATCTCCATAGACAAACATTGGCAGTAGAATGGCCTGTACTGAAGAGCTCAATGACTTTCAACATTGCACCTTTCCAACAAGTCAGTTCGTAACATGTCTGCCCTGCTAGAGCTGCCCTGGTCAACTGTAAGTGTGGTTATTGTGTAGTGGAAACCTCTAGGAGCAACAACGGCTCAGCCGCGACGTTGTAGGCCACACAAGCTCACAAAACAGACCAGCGAGTGCTGAAGCGCATAAAAACTATTTAAATTAAAACGCCTGTCCTCGGTTGCAACACTCCCTACCAAGCTCCAAACTTCCTCCGGAAGCAACATCAGCACAAGAACTGTTCATCTGGAACTTCATGAAATTAGTTTCCATGGCCAAGCAGCCACACACAAGCCTAAGATCACCATGTGCAATGCTAAGCGTAGTGTAAAGCTCACCACCATTGGACTCTGGAGCAGTGTAAACACGTTCTCTGGAGTGATGAATCCCACTTCAACATCTGGCAGTCTGACGGATTCATCTGGGTTTGGCGGATGCCAGGAGAACACTACCTGCCTGAATGCATAGTGCCAACTGTAACGTTTGGTGGAGGAGGAATAATGGTCTGGGGCTGTTTTTCATGTTTCGTGCTAGGCCACTTAGTTCCATACAGTAATGGTTTGTCAAGATCGGTGTGGAAGAACTTGACTGGCCTACACAGGGCCCTGACCTCAAACCCATCGAACACCTTTGCGATGAATTAGAACACAGACTGCGAGCCAGGCCTAATCGCCCAACATCAGTACCCGACCTCACTAATGCTCTTGTTGCCGAATGGAAGCAAGTCCTCGCAGGAATGTTCCAACATCTAGTGGAAAGCCATCCCAGAAGACTGGAGGCTAGACGTTTCCACTTCAAAATAACAGCACTTACAGTTGACCAGGGCAGCTCTAACAGGGCAGAAATTAGTTGGAAAGGTGGCATAGTGTATTTTGTGGCATTGCCATACCAGTCCCCCTAAAGGTCACATTACAAAAACACATAACCGTACACTACTTATCCAGCCCATATTTACTTAATTTTAAACTTGTGAACAAAACCTCTATATGAAGTATTGACAAGCAGATTAATCAAGATCAAACAACATTCTAACACATTACACTGAAACTGTCCAGTGTGTGTGACAATAAGTATTTGTATTTTTTACTCTATTGTTTACTTTACTAGCTAGGTAATGTAATATAAGCTAACAACTACTAAGTAATGTGCCTAGATACACTGATGAAAGGTAGCTAATTAAATACTCAAATGACAGCACTGACAACGAACATTAGTACCTAGGGAGGACAGGTGAAGCTTTTAGTGTTCCTGAGTTTACGGTGGCAGTGACAAAAAGAGCAATGGATAATTTATATGTTTACACAATGGAGTTGCTGGCCATACTTTTGGCTGCAGAGTGGGTGGAGGATTTGAGGATAAACAGGGTAGTCATCTTCTCTGAATCCAGTGCAGCACTGATGAGCTTAAATTAATTTGTGTCTCGGAGCAGACTGTATCATATGAGGTTTTGTCGTGCTTGACTAGGGTGAGAAAGATGGAGTTACTTGTGATGTTCCTCTAGGTACCAGCTCATGTGGGAGTAGAGGGGAAAGACGAGGTGGATGTGAACACCAAGCAGGCTCTTAAACATCCTAATGTTGAGATGGAATTGTCAATCAGTAAAGCAGAACCCAAGGAGTTGATAAAAAAAAGTGGTTAAAGACAAATGGAAAGATTTGTGGAACAGGGAGTGAAAGGGAAGACACCAGCATAAGATGCAGGGAGGTCCTCAGGTCGAGGTGAGAAGGGAGGAAAGGGTAATCACAAGGCTCAAAAGTACATTGAAATTGGTAGGAAAACATCTGACTGGGAAGTGTGATCATTGTCAGGAAGAGACAGTGCCAGCAATATGGGAGGGAAAGAGATTGTTATTCGATTTAAGGAGTAATGTGGTTGAAGAGCCAATATTAAGTTAACTGCTGGGGTTCATCTTCAGGGGATGTAGTATTTAATTATGCATTTTATTTCCTTAGACTTAGAGAATAATGGGTAGGATTCAGACCTTCCCTCAGTTCCGTCTCTGGTTCACACTCCAGTCCAGTTGGAGGCGGTAATGCACCTTAAAGTTGGTTGCCAACCGCCATATAAATTCCACAGAAGAAGCCAAAACAGCCAAATACTCAATTTAAATGTGAATCGATTCTCATTTGCTGTAATATTACAGTTCTAAAAACATAAATCCCTCTACTTTAATATCACAAATAAGTTTACAAATTGAAAATATACAAGTACTGTACACTAACAGTTGCAACCGTAGTATTTTTCAGTGACAACACGATTGTGGCGTACCTTCCATTTACACATAAGTGTTAGGAGACACAAATAGCTAATGTAAACTCGTACATCGCCTTGGTCCGTACAATTGCCCTTATTTTAGCACCCCAAAAACGTAATACTTCCAGATCAACTGTAATGTCAATACCATTGTAAAGCACAATTTCTCCCCTTTCCAACAGAATCAATTACATGACAAAAACGCTGCCCGTTTCTGCATAATTCAAGCAGGCAATGAGCCCCGTCAGGTCTTTTTAAAAATGGCGGGTGGGGAAGCGAAACTAATGAGTGATAGTGAGAAGGAGAGATGTTTTTCACTGAATCTGTCCAACTTATCGCCTCTAAAATGTAAATAAAACACTATAAAGAGTTTATATAATGTGTCATTACATACCTATTTGAAGGAAAGTGTCGAATTTGAATCGAGTTTTTAGGGTGGTGCTAAAGTGATCTTAGAAGTAAACAGCTACTTTGAGAATGATGATCGCATGCAATGATGATGCAAAAAAATGACTAGGTATCCCCCCTTAGCCCGTCACTGTCCATTTCTTGTTTTTAAACGATGAGAGAAGTGCTACACCTGTGGAGAGAGATTGTAAGGTAGAAATAGTTGCTTTATGCTTGCTGTACTTACGACATGACAAGTCACGATGTAATGGAGGGTCCGTTTTTTCAACTTTTCTCCAATACTATAGAGGCATTACCATGTCGATCAACGCTTGAATAGAAACCTAGTTCACACCCCCGATTTTGAAGTCAACACAGTCCCATTAGTTTTCTTTGTAGCCTCGTCTGAATGTTGCGGTTGCGCACATTTGTACGGAATGGGGTGAGTTTATGTTAATTAGCACAGGTAGTCCGTCTTCCGTCTGTTTTCCGTAAACAAGCGCTGTAACATGGAAATATGGCCTTGTGGGAACCCTAACCCTATAAAAAGGTGTGCAGTAATTGATTTTTTTTTTCCCTCGCCGATATGAAAGATACATTCCTTATAATTCCAAAAACATACGGAAAGCGATGGATGTTCATGTTTAGAGTAAGCGTCAGGGCTCTTAACAAAATATCCAAGATCAGAAGATATTATCGTCAAAAGAGACACAGATGTGCCAGATATTTTACCGGATGTATAAATGTAAAGCATCCGGTTGGCGTTCACACTCACTACCAATATGGTGATGAGAGGAAATTAAATGGGATAAATGGAGTGAGATGGATTTTGGCCAACATTCTGCTGATCTACACACTTTTCTGCTTCCAAAACTGTAATCTGTAACAAACAGTGTTCTGCATTTTGTAGACTAACCTTTGCCAAAGTTTCACAAAATTGCGTTGTTTAGAAGGAGTGCAAGGGCGAATTGAGTTATTGCACACGGGCACATCATTCCCTAAATGAAATATGCTTGAACGCGCCAATAGGATTTCACTAGTTCGTGCTTGGCTCTGCACATCCCCTTGATTGTTCTGCCCACTATGATTAATTTGCTCCCATTGGAAACAACAGGCTCTGGTCGATCTTGGGTTAGTTATACAAATCTTTGCTAAAGCAATTAGTGTCTATGGGTATGCTAGCTGACAACCAAGCGCACGTCGTTCGAAACGATCAACAACCCGCATTTATTTATTAGGCAATCGTTCAAATGGACATAGCCTTACCACCATTCCACTGGAAGAACGGAATGCCACATTGCTACAGCGACCCAAAGACGATAGACAATGGACCGACATCTTTCGCAATCTGTGTTTCTCTGACCTCCCTGGTTTCTGCTATCCCTGAATGCACTGCGGTATTTCCTTTAATAAAAACTGATCTGTGATCAGTGTTAAACGTCTGGTTTTACCAAACTATGCAGATTTGCACATACTATGCACATGATATTCCACATGTACAGTTTATGCAAAACAGTTGTTAGTAAACTAACAGAGTTTTACTTGATGTTTTGCTCAATTAAATGTGGGACCACTACGCGCGTGCGTAGTCAATGACGTTTTCGGCAGATACTCTTTGAGAGCAACATTACAGCAGTCGTCTCCTGTCCTATATTGTTAAAATAATATAATTCAGTGAGATTGGCAAAGGGAAAAAGGACAGGATTGTAGCAAAAATCGTTAAAGGTGGTGTTTTTGACTTTATCTTGTTGTATCCGCAATCGTGGGCCTGATAGATATTAGAATGTTCAAGAAGTTCTCAGTAATGTACGGGTAAATTAGCACTGTAGCCATTTAGCTAGCTATTCTATTTAATTGACATTACATTATTTACTTTGTATGCAACATTTACTCACCGTAGTGACAGTTTCACACTACAGATAACCCATCAATTAATGTTATAGTTAGTTATGAAGCTTGACTACAAGAAGCCCAAACAGATATAATATTTTACTAAAACATAATTTCAAATCTAGTTTACATTTGTATATGATCACATATACACTAGTATGTGGACACCTGGTCATTAAAGATCTCATTTCAAAATCATGGGCATTCATATGGAGTTGGTCCCCCGTTGCTGCTATGAAAACCTCCACTCTTCTGGGAAGGCTTTCCACTAGATGTTGGAAGATTGCTGCTGGGACTTGCTTCCTTTCAGCCACGAGCATTAGTGAGGTCAGGCACAGATGTTGGGCGATTAGGCCTGGCTCGCAGTCTGTGAGCTTGTGTGGCCTACTACTTGCTCCTAGACGTTTCCACTTCTCAATAACAGCACTTACATTTGACCAGGGCAGAAATTTGTTGGAAAGGTGACATCCTAAGACGGTGCGACGTTGAAAGTTACTGAGCTCTTTAGTGCGGGCCATTCTACTGTCAATGTTTGTCTATGGAGATTGAATGGCTGTGTGCTCAATTTAATACACCTATCAGCAATGGGTGTGGCTGAAATAGCAGAATCCACTAATTTGAAGGGGTGGCCACATACTTTTGTCCAGTTAGTGCATCTCATGTATAGTTGTGCATGCATGGGAATACTTTGGAACAGATTTCAAAAATGTAAATCACTTGGAGCTGATTTGCTGGTGTTTTCAGTCTTTCATGTCCAACTAAAAAATTTCATAAAAGTTGGGGGACCAAATAAAATCTCCCACAGGCCACCAGTTGGAGAACCCTGGCCTACAATATGTCTTAACCTATTTACCACACTATCTCTCGGTTCCAGCTTGTGATATTTCAGTACAGCTCTGTAAGGCATTTTTGTTCCCAAGGTTTGATTTACAATGTTGCTCCAGCTCACAACCACATGTAATCAGAGCACAGAAGACACTTATCGTAGAACAGAAAAACCTTAGCTGGAGGGGATTCACTGAAAATTGTAAATATTATTAACAAATATGGATGAATGGTACAAAGTGAATGTTTATAATGTGGTATGCCAGCAGCATACCACCCTGCATACCACTGCTGGCTTGCTTCTGAAGCTAAGCAGGGTTGGTCCTGGTCAGTCCCTGGATGGGAGACCAGGTGCTGCTGGAAGTGGTGTTGGAGGGCCAGTAGGAGGCACTCTTTCCTCTGGTCTAAACAAAGATCCCAATGCCCCAGGGCAGTGATTGGGGACACTGCTCTGTGTAGGGTGCCGTCTTTCGGATGGGACGTTAAACGGGTGTCCTGACTCTCTGAGGTCATTAAAGATCCCATGGCACTTATCGTAAGAGTAGGGGTGTTAACCCCGGTGTCCTGGCTAAATTCCCAATCTGGCCCTCAACCATCACGGTCACCTAATAATCCCCAGTTTACAATTGGCTCATTCATCCCCCCCTCTCCCCTGTAACTATTCCCCAGGTCGTTGCTGCAAATGAGAATGTGTTCTCAGTCAACTTACCTGGTAAAAAAAAAAAAAAATAATAAAATAAAATAAACGATTGTATATACTGAACTGTAAAAACCCTCTCATCCCATCCCACTGTTGCTACTCAGATCCTCTCTCGCCCTTTCCTAGGTTCTCCTAAAATTTGTGTCCTCCTCTTCTCTCCTCTTACAGAGTAGTGTTCTGAGCGACCTTGCCATCACAGAGCCTAAGTCATTCCTGTCTCTTGCAAAGCTGGTCAGGGCGAGGCAACAGGAGGGATTCTGTGCAACGTTAGGCGATAGCAAAGAGCCTCCTGGTGTCGTCTCACGCATCGTCACACTACAGTGATCTAGCCACCTCCTCCATAGGCAATTGCAATTGACTCCATACCACCTATTTGCTGATCTCAGCAAGGGCCCACACATCCAATAACCCAGTTTCCTTACTGGCAATACGACCAACACAGTGCTGCCCTGCCACTATTCTAGTCCCTTTCTGAATCATGGCTGCTGGAGAGATGCTGACGTAATCACTCAATATGATAGTATTCATAGGAGAGGTTTGACTGACGGGGGGGAATACTTGCCCTTCATTTGTAATGCCTTGTGTCTATTTACATATGTGTGATTGTGTGTTTGCCTGTTTTCCTGTAAAAAAAAATGTGGAAAATCGTCTAGTAAATAAAACATTTGGCTACTTATTCAGTGTTCTGATGTTGTTGCTAATATTACAAATATTACCAAAAAAATGATGCACTTTCTCCCCGAGAGATGACTCAATTTAGGGTTTTCAAGACGGACTACTAAAGGACTTCACCTAAGCAAGATCATTTTAAGTTACTGTCCCAAGTAATTGTGGTAATGTTACATAGACTGTTAATAAGTATTTAGTTCCTGTCAATGAATTTGTTCAAGGAGAACGTTTTGAAAAGATTCAGGTTTCCCTGAAATGCTACTGCAATGTATTACTTAAATCTAAACAGCTCTCAATGTAAGCTTATGAAAAATGCAATGAATTTAAAATGCGTTCTGTTGACCGAAGTACAAAAAAAACTCCGCAAATGATGCAACTATCACATTCATTGTCTCAAATGGCCTTCCAGTGTGGTTATTCAGGGTTATTATAAGACTTACGTTTTGGACCACTGCGGCTACCATAGCCTCTTATGGGTGGGCAATATGTTTGATCTCAAAAGGACAACCAATCAGAGGAGTAGTATTTTCCCAAACCAATCAGCATGGGCGATTTTTTTAATTTTTATTGCGCTTGTTCAAAGACGGCAGCATGACACGCGTGTGGAGGAAGTGTGGTGATAGACTGCCAAACTTGATCACTTCCACCTGCCTGGGCCAGTAGTTTATTTTCTGTTTTACTGGCTGTTCGTCCTGAATAAGAGGCATCCAGAGGCGCCCTCGGAATTCCCAGTTCCACCGCCATCCCCTCCACGGGTTGGCAGCTCGGGTGGTGGTGGCGATAAACCCAAGGACAAATGGAGCAATTTCGACCCAACCGGGCTTGAGCGAGCGGCCCAGGCGGTAAAGAAGCTCGACAAGTCTCGTAAGTGTCTTGCATGATAACTAGATTATATAGGACTGCGTAACTAGCTAGAGACATATTGGTAATCATTAAAGAAAGAGCGATGCACCCGCAGCATGCTTTACAACCTCAGCAGTGATGCTGATGCAACACCGGCCGGTGTCTTTACATACCCGTGGAAACTAGCTAGGAGATTACGCTATCTAGTTAATTAGTCTTCATGGCAGCTATCAGTAGGACAACACTATAGTAAACGAGAATGACATGTATCACATTGAACGTTGTGCTGCACATTTTCATTCATGTTGGAAGTTGATCGAGAGTATTCCTTCATACAGTTCAGTTTGCCAGATGGCTCTAGTTACATTACATTTAGTATAACGTAATTCAGCCAGGTTTTAAACCTTGTATTACATTATTTTCCAGAACATTAAGTTGATTTTTCTGGTACTTCTAATTCGTTTGAATATAGTCTACTGTCATTAAATTAAATGTATGTCTCTTGAAGATGAATGTCCCTTTCCCTTGACGTTATTTCAGGTCATGCCAAAGAGGCCCTGGATCTGGCTCGCATGCAGGAGCAGTCTGTTCAGATGGAACACCAGACCAAAATCAAGGTACTGTTGCACTAAACAAGGCACATGCAGAGTAATGTGTAGGACACCAAATACATTATACGATTAATCCAATATCTGATCATGCTATTCGTGTTCCCTCTGTGTGTGATGGTGGCAGGAGTATGAGGCAGCAGTGGAGCAGCTGAAGGGGGATCAGCTGCGTATTCAAGGGGAGGAGAGAAGGAAAACTGTCTGCGAGGAGACCAAGCAGCATCAAACGGTGAGAGAGCTGGTACTGAGAGGGTTTAGTGATACTGCAGAAGGGGTGATTGTGCAGTAGTATTCATTGTACTGCAGAGTATGGGGTCAATGATGGGCTCATAGCATGGATCATAATGCAGAGGTATGGGTAAACTGTAGAAGCAAGTATTTGCTTTGTAGTTAGATGTCATTGAGTTTGTAGAGTACAATTGTGTCGGTAAGTTTAGAGCTTGAAATTGACTGCACAATTAGCTTTAATTCTGAAACAGGCTATAATGAGAGATGGAGAGGAGCTTACATATAGGGGTTACATATCTGTCCACCAGAGGGCGACTAACGTGTTACTATGGTTACAGTCTCCTCTTATCCCTTTAGAGAGCACAGTTCCAAGACAGACTTGCCAGACAGAGGTATGAGGATCAACTCAAGCAACAGGTAAGACCAACTGCCATTAGTTGCAATATCTACTCAGTCCTGTTTAGGCTAGAAAAAAGTTGAGTGAAAATGCTGTGTCCAGCTGACTGAGTGTCGACTCTCCTCTGTGTCCTCAGCAAGCCCTGAATGAGGACAACATTTGCAAACAGGAGGACTCTGTGCTTAAACAGGAGGCTATGAGGAAAGGTACTGACCCCGTATAATACAGTCACACAGCCTCCAGGAATATGGTTCTGCTTCGATTTTCACTGGTCATTATAGCCATATGGGGTCTGGCAATCACAAAATGTGTAAGGGATGATCAACGAGGGGGTGTGTGTTCTATAGAGAAATAATGCACGCTCTAGAATGCCCTTCAAGCCAATAAGAAACGAGTATTCAACAATGCTATGGTATAATGATATTATATCCACTGATTTATCCGCTCCACATAGCAACAATCGAGCACGAGATGCAGCTGAGGCACAAGAATGAGCTGCTATGTGTAGAGGCAGAGTCTAAAGCATGTGCACGTGTTGAACGGGAAAACGCAGACCTCATCCGCGAGCAGATCCGCTTGAAGGCAGCAGAGCACAGGCTGTACTAGAGACTATACGGTGAGACAGACTTAGTGTATTACATTACAGACCATACAGAAAGATACTATATTGGATACCTGACTGTCTTTGTATATTTCTGTAATTTCAGGACTGCAGGTGCTGTGTTTGGGGAAGGATTCCAGGCCTTTGTGTCAGACTGGGATAAAGTCACAGCTACTGTGAGACCTGCCTTCTACTCTACTTCCTCATTTATGTTCATTAAGCAAACTGCCAATGACTCCTAAATAAGTACCTGATATCTGAAAGGTTTATTTATATCTGATCTAAGCTGTTGTTGGAGCGTCTCTAAATGTAGTGTATTTGTTCCCTCACACCACTAGGTCGCAGGACTGACCCTGCTGGCTTTGGGTGTATATTCTGCCCGGAACACCACAGCTGTGGCAGGGGGCTACATTGAGGCCCGGCTCGGGAAGCCCTCATTGGTCAGAGAGACGTCTCGCATCACTGTGGCGGAGGCGATCAAGCACCCCATCAAGGTAGCGCGGCCCTGCTGTGCATTGTATAAGTCCTGTGTCTGATGCTTTTTGTGTTTTTTTAATTTTATTGCAAGTAAATTAAGTTTGCTAAACACTTATGTCGAAGTGATGGTGAGGTGCATTTTCTTATTTTTCCTCTCTTATAGATTTCAAAGCGCCTGACAAGCAAACCTCAGGATGCCCTGGAGGGAGTAGTGCTCAGTGTGAGTACCAACACTCAGCACACACCTGAGCACCAGAGAGTCATACCTTATACAGTCTGAACACAACTATACCTGGGAGATATTATACCCAGCACATGTATTAAAGAGACATTAATAGAGAATGCTGTGTAGAGTGAATATATGTTTTTGCAGCGCTGCTTTGAATCAAAATGTTGCTCTCCCTGATATGAATTATTCCCTCCACTCACCACAGCCTAACTTAGAAGAGCGTGTACGTGACATCGCCATAGCAACTAGGAACACACGGCAGAACAATGGGCTCTACATGAACATCCTCATGTACGGCCCCCCAGGTACTGGAAAGACCCTCTTCGCTAAGGTAGGCCCCTTACAGAATCACCTTGACTTTGACAAGAGGTGTTATGTTGGTAACTGTATCTCTGTGGTTGGAGTAGAAGCTAGCCGTGCACTCTGGGATGGACTATGCCATCATGACGGGTGGAGATGTGGCGCCCCTGGGCCGTGAGGGCGTCACCGCCATGCACAAAGTCTTTGACTCTGCCAACACCAGTCGCCGTGGGTATGCTACCCTCACTTGCAGTACTATCATACTAATGATAGAACTTAATGTAAACATGATATAACCCTGTAACTTAAGTATCTACATAATATACATTTTAACTTGCCATAAATAGACATGCACTTGAAATGATATACAGAGAATGAATTAAGACCAGTGCAGCTCTGCTAATGCCACCTGTGTCCTGTCTGACACAGCCTGTTGCTGTTTGTTGATGAAGCCGATTGCATTCCTTCGCAAGAGATCTACTGTAAGTGTGTTGTGTACAACCTGGGATTAAATACATATGTATTTGAGTATCTGGTATTTTAAAATACCTTTTTCTGTGTGTTTGAGTATTTTATAATACACAGGCCAAAACAAGAACTTTTATTAGAGTATTTGAATGCTTATTTGTAAAAAATAAATAAAACATAATACTCTACCAAATTGTATTAGAGTATTTTCAAATACTTATCTTAAATACTATTTTCAAATATCTGGATTAAATGCTTGGGAGTGTATTTGAGTATTTTCAAATACTTTCCAGGTGTATTTCCAAATAAAGTAAAATATTAAATTACTTGCCTTTTCAAATATAAGATATCTGAGTACTTACTTCGAATGTATGTATGAAAAAAATCAAAAGAAAACTGCAAACTGAATAGGAGACCAAACAAGCAGCAAACAAAGAAGAAAGGCTTTTGAAAAAGTAACAATTTTTCATAAAATTATACCGTTTTCTTAGCTAGCTAAGTTGTTTACCTGTTGCTAGGCAGTTGCTAGGGACATTCCTGAAAGAAGCTAGCTAGCTAACAAGGAGTGTCTAGTTGGCAGAAGAGAAGAAGGGACAAAGAAGGGACAAAGTGGGACAAAATAAGGACAGAAGAAAAGGGAAAGGGGACATTAAGGTGAAGCAGTCCTCTAAAGACACAAAAGACAATAATACAAGAAACAACACTTCTATTGCCTCTCCCTCTACGATACGCACTCCCGGTTTGGTTTGGAGCGAGTAGTTGCATTCCGCTTTGCTCCACAGGTAGTATTACAGGTAGTATTACATTTCATTTCATTACAGTACAACAGTTTGATTTGTTTGATCTTAGCTGGCTACATAGCCGTCTTTGTTTCCAAGATAATTGTGTAGTCTAGAGTAATTGTCGAGGTTACCTAGCCAGTTAGAGGTTACCTAGCCAGCTACACTTTCAAACAAAGTCAACAACGCAGCCACTGCTAGCTAGCCTATTTCACCAGCCAGCAGTTACCTATTTTCCCCACTACATCATTTAGTGCAATAAGATTTTTTGCAACGTAAGCTTAACTTTCTGAACATCGAGACGTGTAGCACTTGTCATTCCAATCTCCTTTGCATTAGCGTAGCCTCTTCTGTAGCCTGTCAACTATGTGTCGTTCTATCCCTGTTCTCTCCTCTCTGCACAGACCATACAAACGCTTCACACCGCGTGGCCGCTGCTACTCTACCTGGTGGTCCAGCGCGCACGACCCACGTGGAGTTCCAGGTCTCAGCAGCCTCTTGGAACTGCCGATCTGCGGCAAACAGGCAGAGTTCATCTCAGCCTATCTCCCTCCAGTCCCTCGACTTCTTGGCACTGACGGAAACATGGGATTACCACTGATAACACTGCTACTCCTACTGCTCTCTCCTCGTCTGCCCACGTGTTTCGCACACCCCGAGAGCTTCTGACGGATGACACAGTCGCCGGGTGGTGGCACTGGGATCCTCATCTCTCCCAAGTGGACATTCTCTCTTTCTCCCTGACCCATCTGTCTATCGCCTCCTTTGAATTCCATGCTGTCACAGTTACAGCCCTTTCAAGCTTAACATCCTTATCATTTATCGCCCTCCAGGTTCCCTTGGAGAGTTCATCAATGAGCTTGACGGCCTGATAAGTTCCTTTCCTGAGATGGTCACCTCTCACAGTTCTGGGTGACTTTAACCTCCCCACGTCTACCTTTGACTCATTCCTCTCTGCCTCCTTCTTTCCACTCCTCTCCTCTTTTGACCTCACCCTCTCACCTTCCCCCCCTACTCACAAGGCAGGCAATACGCTTGACCTCATCTTTACTAGATGCTGTTCTTCCACTAATCTCATTGCAACTCCCCTCACAGTCTCTGACCACTACCTGTATCTTTTCCCTCTCGCTCTCATCCAACACTTCCCACACTGCCCCTACTCGGATGGTATTGCGCCGTCCCAACCTTCGCTCTCTCTCCCCGCTACTCTCTCCTCTTCCATCCTATCATCTCTTCCCTCTGCTCAAACCTTCTCCAACCTATCTCCTGATTCTGCTCCTCAACCCTCCTCTCCTCCCTTTCTGCATCTTTGACTCTCTGTGCTCCCTATCCTCCAGGCCGGCTCGGTCCTCCCCTCCTGCTCCGTGGCTCGACGACTCATTGCGAGCTCACAGAACAGGGCTCCGGGCAGCCGAGCGGAAATGGAGGAAAACTCGCCTCCCTGCGGACCTGGCATCCTTTCACTCCTCCTCTCTACATTCTCCTCTTCTGTCTCTGCTGCTAAAGCCAATTTCTACCACTCTAAATTCCAAGCATCTGCCTCTAACCCTAGGAGCTCTTTGCCACCTTCTCCTCCCTCCTGAATCCTCCTCCCCTCCTCCCCCCTCCTCCCTCTCTGCTGATGACTTCGTCAACCATTTTGAAAGAAAGGTCGACGACATCCGATCCTCGTTTGCTAAGTCAAACGACACGCGTGGTTCTGCTCACACTGCCCTACCCTGTGCTTTGACCTCTTTCTCCCCTCTCTCTCCAGATGAAATCTCGCGTCTTGTGAGCCGGCCGCCGCCAACAACCTGCCGCTTGACCCTATCCCCTCCTCTCTTCTCCAGACCATTTCCGGAGACCTTCTCCCTTACCTCACCTCGCTCATCACACTCATCTTGAACGGCTACGTCCCTTCCGTCTTCAAGAGAGCGAGAGTTGCACCCTTCTGAAAAACCTACACTCGATCCCTCCGATGTCAACAACTACAGACCAGTATCCCTTCTTTCTTTTCTCTCCAAAACTCTTGAACGTGCCGTCCTTGGCCAGCTCTCCTGCTATCTCTCTCAGAATGACCTTCTTGATCCAAATCAGTCAGGTTTAAGACTAGTCATTCAACTGAGACTGCTCTTCTCTGTGTCACGAGGCGCTCCGCACTGCTAAAGCTAACTCTCTCTCCTCTGCTCTCATCCTTCTAGACCTATCGCGCTGCCTTTGATACTGTGACCATCAGATCCTCCTCTCCACCCTCTCCGAGCTGGGCATCTCCGGCGCGGCCACGCTTGGATTGCGTCCTACCTGACAGGTCGCTCCTACCAGGTGGCGTGGCGAGAATCTGTCTCCGCACCACGTGCTCTCACCACTGTGTCCCCCAGGGCTCTGTTCTAGGCCCTCTCCTATTCTCGCTATACACAAGTCACTTGGCTCTGTCATATCCTCACATGGTCTCTCCTATCATTGCTGCATGCAGACGACACACAATTAATCTTCTCCTTTCCCCCTCTGATAACCAGGTGTGAATGATCGCATCTCTGCATGTCTGCAGACATATCGTGTGGATGACGGATCACCACCTCAAGCTGAACCTCGGCAAGACGGAGCTGCTCTTCCTCCCGGGGAAGGACTGCCCGTTCCATGATCTCGCCATCACGGTTGACAACTCCATTGTGTCCTCCTCCCAGAGTGCTAAGAACCTTGGCGTGATCCTGGACAACACCCTGTCGTTCTCAACTAACATCAAGGCGGTGACCTGTTCCTGTAGGTTCATGCTCTACAACATTCGCAGAGTACGACCCTGCCTCACGCAGGAAGCGGCGCAGGTCCTAATCCAGGCACTTGTCATCTCCCGTCTGGATTACTGCAACTCGCTGTTGGCTGGGCTCCCTGCCTGTGCCATTAAACCCCTACAACTCATCCAGAACGCCGCCAGCCGTCTGGTGTTCACTTTCCAAAGTTCTCTCACGTCACCCCGCTCCTCCGCTCTCTCCACTGGCTTCCAGTTGAAGCTCGCATCCGTTACAAGACCATGGTGCTTGCTACGGAGCTGTGAGGGAACGGCACCTCCGTACCTTCAGGCTCTGATCAGGCCCTACACCCAAACAAGGCACTGCGTTCATCCACCTCTGGGCTCTGCTCGCCTCCCTACCTCTGAGGAAGTACAGTTCCCGCTCACCCAGTCAAAACTGTTCGCTGCTCTGCCCCAATGGTGGAACAAACTCCCTCACGACGCCAGGGGTCAGCGGAGTCAATCACCACCTCCGGAGACACCTGAAACCTCACCTCTTTAAGGAATACCTAGGATAGGATTAAGTAATCCTGTCTGAACTCCCCCCCCCCTTAAAAGAGTTAGATGCACTATTGTAAAGTGGTTGTTCCACTGGATATCATAAGGTGAATGCACCAATTTGTAAGTCGCTCTGGATAAGAGCGTCTGCTAAATGACTTAAATGTAAATGTAATGAATGTATGTGAAAGTAATTGAGATATTTCAAATACTATTTGAACCCAGGTATTTGTACCATCCTGTATTGAAATGATAGCAAAAACAACTATCTTGTCGAAATATTGGAAAATAAAATTCAATGTTTGTGTCTTTTTGTTTGCAGGAGAAGATGAGTGAAGAGCTCAGAGCAACTTTGAACAGATTCCTGTACCGCACTGGTGAGCAGAGCAACAAGTCAGTCCTCATTCACTCTAAATTCACCATATCTATGCCCAACACCCTGAATTCTGATGTACAAACTTCCTCAAATACCACAGCATTTTAACCCTAATAGCCCACTGGTGTGTTGTCTTCCTCCAGGTTCATGATGGTGCTGGCTAGTATCCAGCCGAAGCAGTTTGACTGGGCCATCAACGACCGCATTGATGAGATAGTCAACTTTGTCCTGATGAGAGGCTAGTGCGCCTGTACTTTGACAGGTACGTGCTTGAGCCTGCCACAGAGGGGAGACAGTGAGTCATACAGCATTACGCCCGCACAGCAGCACAGGTTTAAATGGGGCACTCTCACAAGCACACACACACTGGGATGTATAATGGAACAAGTTCTAATGCCAAGTAATTAGCTACTCCCAGACATACTTGGAGTCATCTGCATTCCGTGACACACACACCTACCCACGCACACATGTGGACAGGAATTAACTCTTGAGTGCCTGGGTGGAGGGAGGCCCCTCTCTGTATTGTTCCATCAAAATAAGCTCTGGCTGTGGAGTGTGTCAGGGGCAGGTCTTTAAGAGCAGGTGTCCCAGCAGTAAGCAGCAGCCATGCTGAGTCACTAATTACAGTGGGGCTTTGAGGGCCTGGAGCCTGAGAGGCAGAGGGGCAGGGGGCGATTTACACAGGGCACAGGAAGCTGGACCAGGCTCAACAACACTCAGACAACCGAGCCAGCTGGTGGAGGGAGCTTGGCCACTTAAGTAGTGGCTCCCCAGATAAGAGTCAGACAAGACCTCATAACGCAGACCTGTTTCCATTCTGCCGGACAGGATGTCATTCAGACCTGTGTCTGTCTGTAATCCCTCTGTCTCCATGTTCCTCTGTCTCTGTTTGTCCCTGCAGGAGAATGAAGCTGGCTCAATTTGCCTATGGTCAGAAGTGCTCGGACATCGCTCAGAGGGCATGTCGGGCAGAGAGATCTCTAAACTGGGCGTGGCCTGGCAGGTATGTGATGCGTTTCCCCTGTTGTTCATAGGTCAATGCTTTCTGCTGAGCTTTTTGAAAAGATAACAACCAGAATTATCCAATTATGCCAATTTGACATAAATTATTTGTTGGATGGAGAGCCTGTGTAGAGGGTCATAGATGGATGGCCACAGAGGGGAGTTGGGGAGTTGCAGGGAAGGTGATTTGGTTACCAAGGAAGTCCAGACCCATTTATTCTCCAACTATTAATAGAAGCAGAGCTGGGAAGTGGATCACTATGTATGTCACTGTTCCTCCCTATCTGCAGTGTCATGTTCATCTCTCCTGTGAGACTCATTCTGTGGACAAGAACTGTAATGATATATTTTATTTAGATTATATGTAATGTAATAATCCATGTATTCTATGTCCTCCTGTAGGTGGCAGCATACTCCTCAGAGGATGGTGTTCTAACGGAGGCCATGATTGATGCTCGGGTGGATGACGCTGTGCGGCAGCACCTCCAGAAGATGGACTGGCTGCACGGGGAGGCTGGGGCCAAGAGCACAGCCTCTCCCAGCACTGGACCAGTAGACAGCAGCAATATATGCTCTACTTCTATGGGAGCCACCACAGCCTCATGAGTACTCAACCCGGTCCTGGAGATGGACAGCAGACCGCAGACCCCTGTCAATTGGGAGGAGCTGAAATTGGAGGTGCCTCTACCTGCAGAATCAGCCCCACCTTCCTCAGACAGTACCACCCTGCCTGCGGAGGAGGGGACTTTCCCGGCCAAAGGGGAGAGTGTCAAAGCAGTGGTAACACCTCAGGGGGAGGGGTAGAGTGTGTAGCCCAATCTGATGCAGCCGTGAGGGTGGGACAGAAACTCCTCCCAAGGATGGGACTCCAGTTTGACATTTGGGGGGGAAGGAAGGAAGGGGGCTGCTTTTTGGGATTAATGGGTTTACAGGAGGACGCCTCCTGTTCCTCCTGACTGTCTGTATAAGTCTGTCTGACTGAAAGAGATGGGGGACGGGATGGAGGCACTAACAGTTCATGAAGCAATCCTGGAGAGGTTGGAGAGCTGTGATAATATATTATTTGTATAAAAAGTGTACTTTATATGGAAACACTGTCTAATAATATTAATGTTGATGTGGACTGTAAGAGATGATACGCTATTATTCAGATGGTGTGGATGAAAATAATCCAGGTTTCTTACAATGGCTGCACTTATGATATGAATTGTAATGGGATGGTTTCATAGACTTAAACAATGTGACCAACAGATGGTGATTAACTATATCTTCAACCTGTGTAATGACACACCAGGACTCTGTCACTGTTAACCTCCAGTGGTCCGTTTTAATGAAACAAACATTTAATTTTTACAACACCGATGTCTGCACAGAGAGACGGGGGTGGTCTAGGGAGGATGGGGAGTTGAAGTGAAAGGGTGCTACATCCCACTCCCTAGAGACTAATTCATAAGGGAGGAACACTCAGGATCCCAATGGGTCACAGTCCTCATACAGTATCACTCTTCAATGCCATAACAAGAGCATTTTGCACCTGTATGAGTTAATACACCACAGGCAGTCCCTTTCACAGCTACTATTATGGAGGCACTCTACATCTGGCTGTTCAGTGTGAAGTATTTTGTCAACTATAAAGAGTTCCTGAGTTTAACCCTCTTTGGAATTTCATCTCCAGGTTTCCATGGTGATGACCCTCTGGACCAAATAAAACCTTTAACCCCTTAACAACACACACATACAACATTGCCATAACTAATGGTTCTTTAATGTTGGCACACTGCATATACTGTACACACCACACAGTTAGATGAGCAGGCAGCATTTATGTTCTCGTTCCCACCCCAAATAATGTGTAATTATTGACATCAATAACCAAGAAAGAAATGACAACCACCCATGTAAAATACATTCCCTAGGCCCCTTTCAGTACAGCTTTCACATGCCAAGTTTTTAAAATAGACAAAGTACTACCAATACACAAATCCCTCTCAAAATTTGACCACCCTCAAGCAAAATAAATATTTTTATTTTATAACGGGCATATTCAGGCAAAATAAACAAACTGTTCTACAAATGGACAAACCCTAAGCAAAATATACACCCTATCCCCACTTCTAGCAAAATTGACATTCTAAACCAAATATATATATACTATTTTGAAAAACTGACACGCTTTTATCAAATTGCTTACCCCACTACTAACTGGACCCTCCATTACCTACATCCTTTTACATGAAATCATTTCCAGTCAAGACAGATATGGACGGTGAGGAGTTTTGCACTGTGTGTGAAGGCCATTGGGCCAGTTAAAGTGCTCTATCCAGTGGCAATAAGAAACAGTATGGTTTGAAGGGTATATCTTGGATAGTCTTTGTTTAGCTGCCCTTGTGTCTGGTTGGTCAGTTGTCAGCAGGTCTCAGTCTATGGTCTCAGCCAGTCTAATGCTCTCAGGTGGTGTGGGCTGGGGTGTCCGTTGTCCATGGCTTTCAGAGGTGGCGTGGGCTGGGGTGTCCGTTGTGGTACATCTTCTGCTTAATGTGCACCATGTTTCCACTTGAGTCCTCTAGCTTTCTCATGTGCACCCTTCTCCCCAGGTTACAGAAGCGGGGAACCCATGACCAGGAGAACGCATCTGGACACAGTAAAGAAAAAAAGATGGGGGTTGGTGAAGATGTACGACATTGATTGAAAGATTAAGAATGTGTCCTCCATTTAGTTTGTGTGCAAGTGGGGCATGCATCTTTTCACTTGCTGGCTCTGGGATTCAAGTTAGCCACCTTTCGGTTACTGGTGGGAGGGGGAGATTGAGAGAGGAGGAGACCACTCCACCAAACTACTAAAGCCCACAGACTTTTCACAGGATAGACAGAATTAAATAACATCAATTTAATTGGTGAGATGGGAGGGAGAGATAAATACTGAATTTTAAGCAAGGGAGAGGGATTACAAATCTGTACAGAGAGAGGAGAAAGAGAAATCACAATACACTGAAACTTTGCAGTAATTCAACTCTGAACTCACAGTTTTAAAACCACAGACACTCAAATAAACGCTGTGTGTGTGTGCATTAGAGGAAAGATCAGTTTGAAAAGACATGAAGCTATACATGACTAATTTATACACCAACCAACTCCATCACTTCATACACGGCAAGCAGCTCTGGCTGGGAATTATACTAATCCCACGACTGGATAGAGAAATATGAAGAGAAAACTTTACACACAGGAAAAACTGTGACTAGACTAAAGGGGAAGAATGTATGATGACTTTATCAGTGCCAACAGTTTAATGTAGAGATCTGAGGAGGGGGGAGGGGGGGGACTCCCACTGTCATATATAAGCCTGAAAAACAAAATGAATTTTAGGAAATCAAAGAGAAACAGCAGCAAGCTGGGGAATATTGTGATAAAATGGGTCGATGGCTGAGTCACACTTATAAAGGTCATTGAACTGTAGACAGGTTTACACACTGTACTGTAGTCTCCGGAACGGAAGCTGCCCACGATACTGCAGTTTTCATCAAACAAGGCAAATTCAAAGTTGAGACATCACACCTCTGCACCTTTAGACATTTGTTCTCCTGTACATTCCCTCACTCATCCAAAGAACATCCTATTTTTACCCCCACCCCATGAGCAAAAAATCTGTATTCCTTACCAACTTTCTACTGCTGCTATTTTTAAAACTCAGAGCTGTATCAGGCTTTTGAGACCAGCTCCCCATACATTGTCTCTCTGCCTCTCAGAGCCTGCCTGTGGGGTTGTGGCCCCCTGCTGACTCACCATGGTGCTGTTTGGCCCTCCAACGTCTGAGGGCAGCGTGCAGCACCCCGTCCAGGCACAGCAGCAGCCAGCTGAGGAGGAAGCCCAGCAGCAGCCCCAGCATCAGGTCCAGCTCCTGCTTGGTCACACTGTCACTCACAAAGTAGTTATCTGCAGAGTCCACCAGAGACTGGTCCCCATCATACGGGATCACATAGTGCACATGGTGCCTGAAGCCCAGAGGGAGGCGACAGAGGGAGAGGGGGTGAGGTGAGGAGACAAGGAGAAGAGAGAAGGGAGCAGGACACGTGGAGCGGGGAGGGAGGAAAAGGGGAGGGAGTAGAGCGAGAGAAGAGAGGAGGACGGGGGGGGGGGGAGTAAAAAGTGCATTGAGGAAGATACAATGACATAAGGGAGTAATTAAATCTACCATACAAAGACTATATGGTTAGGCTATGTGTGGTTCTATATACTTTGCTGTAGCGCTGTGTGGGTGAGTGGGATGGCTGGATGGATAGATGAGGTTGGGTGGGCGTGCTGCTGTCAGCCCCATCATTGAGCGGTGAACAGCTGCAGCTGGAGGGCAGCACAGTCGACGCATCACTAACAGCTGGCCTCGCTGCCCCATGGGAGGTGGGGCTTGGGGTGGTGCATGTGGACCAGCCCCCTCTACCACTGGGCTGCAGGAATCACTCCCAGTAGAGAGAAACCATAGCAGCAAGAAGAGTGTTGACGTGGGCAACCACTGGAGAAAAACTTGTTGGATCAATGTGGTTTCCACATAATTTCAACTACAACTACAATGTGATGACGTTGAATCAACGTGGAAAACTGATTGGATTTTCAAAAAGTAATCAACGTAAGGGAATTTAGTCTTTTTTTCACCCAACTTTTAACCTAAATCCAATGATGTGAATGTTGAATTCTCGTTATTTGACAACTCAACCAAAAACTAGACATTAAAACGGCGTCTGTCCCCAGTGGACAGAGAGTTGCAAGGGAGAAAGGTACTGTATGTGCCAACAAAAAAAGGAGGATGTGGAGAGCACAAACAAGTCAATCAATATAGTATAATATCAATTAATCAATCAATGTGCATGAGAAAGCAGAGACATTAAAACAAACTATTCTTAAGTGACATGTCACACTGTGGGAATGTAGACCCAGTCATTTCCATCATGTACAAGAGCATAGTTCAACAGCTGTTTCATACATCGTTGATGTACAGACTGTAATGAGATGATAAAAGTGATAGGAGATGCTGTAGGCTACATGCAGATAATGCATTATTGCAGATGCTTTACATCACTAGTTCACCAGTGATCTTTGAGGTGAGTCGACCTAAACAGAATTGTCAACATTCTTTGTCTTATAAATAACAACAAAATATTGATGGACCATCCACCATAAACAGTGCACTATCACCTGCACACTGTAAAACCATGAAACGTGATAAGTTATTAACATAAAGGTCAGTGTTAAAAACTTAAGCATAAGTAATTTAGATTTGCCAATAAGTTTTCTCATCTAGAACATAGGTGTTAGAATGCAAGATTAAACGTGAGTCAGCTTTTTCCTGTTCGTTTCCAACCAGGAAAACACCTACAGTATATCTCCTAAGTGTTCAGATTTGAAACAGTAGTGATTACTTTCCCATTGTCCTGTTTAGAGTGCATTTAGTCATTAGAAATTGAAGTGACAGGACATTTGATTCAAGAAATCTTTACAATCGCGTGGTTTTTTGTTACTCAACTGGGTAGAGTTAATTTCTGTTTACTTTCTCAGATAGAAAAAAAGATGTGGGAGTGGCTTCATTATTATTATATTTCCCAGCATGCTTTGTTCCAGGTTGATTTTAAGAATAGTTTGTTTTAATATCTCTCTTTCCTCATGTACATTGATTGATTAATTGATCTTATACTATATTGATTGTATACTATACATAGTGACTATAAGAACGTATCCAAACCAAAAACCATTGATTACAAGCAATATCCGCGCTGGGCTAAAGGGTAGAGACGGAAAACGGACACGAACGCATACAAGAAAACCTGCTACGACATCCGATGAGACATCAAACATGAGAAAAAACAATATAGGAGGAAGGTGGAATCATATTACACCCGCTCAGACGCTCATCGTACGTGGCAGGGCTTGCAGACAATAACGGATTACAAAGGGAATCCCAGCCATGAGTTCCCCAGCGATGCAGGACTCCCAAACGAACTACATGGCTTTTGTTTTTCTGGGAAAAAAGCTCCTGTTTTTCCAGATGACTGTGTGACCTCGCTCTTCGTGGCTGATGTGAGCAAAATGTTTAAATAGGCTAACAATCACAAGGCCGCGGAGCCAGACGGAATACCAGGGCGTGTTCTCAAAGCATGCGCAGAACAGCTGGCAAGTGTCTTCACTGACATGTTCAATCTATCCTTGTCTGTAATCCCAACATGTTTCAAGCTTACCACCACTGTTCCCATGAGCTCCAATGTAACCTGCCTAAATGACTATCACCCTGTAGCACTCACATCTGTACTTATGAAGTGCTTTGAAAGGCTGGTCATGTCACACATCAATACCATCATCCCAGACACCCTAGACCCACTCCAATTTGTATACTGCCCCAACAGATCCAAAGATGACACAATCTCAATTGCACTTCACACCACCCTCTCCCACCTGGACAAGAGGGGAAATAACTATGTGAGAATGCTGTTCATAGACTACAGCTCAGCGTTGAACACCATAGTCCCCTCCAAGTTTATCACCAAGCTAGGGACCCTGGGACTGAACCCCTCCCTCTGCAACTGGATCCTGGACTTCCTGACGGGCCGGCCCCAGGTGATGAGGGTAGACAATAACACCTCCGCCACGCTGACCCTCAACACGGGGGCCCCTCAGGTGTGTGTGCTTAGTCCCCTCTTGTAATCCCTGTTCACCCACGACTGCGTGGCCACACACGACTCCAATACCATTAAGATTTTCTGACGAGACGATGGTGGTAGGCCTGATCACCGACGGCGATGAGTCAGCCTAAAGGGAGGAGGTCAGAGACTTAGCAGTGTGGTCCCAGGACAACAACCTGTCCCTCAACGTTAGTAAGACCAAGGAGCTGATTGTGGACTATAGGAGAAAGAGGGGACTGGGCTGTTGTGGAATGGGTCGAGAACTTCAAGTTCCTTGGCGTCCACATTACTAAGGACATAACATGGTCCACACACCCCCGCACAGTCATGAAGTCACAGCAGTGCCTCTTCCCCATCAAGAGGCTGAAAAGATTTGGCATAGGCCCTCAGATCCTCAAAAAGTTATACAGCAGCATATTGGCTGGCTGCATCACCACTTGGTATGGCAAATGCACCGCCATTGACCCCAAAGCGCTACAGAGGGTGGTGCGGATAGCCCAGTACATCACTGGGGTCGAGCTCCCTGCCATCTGGGACCTTTATATCAGGCGGTGTCAGAGGAAGGCCTGAGAAATTGCCAAAGACTCCAGCCATCCAAGCCATAGACTGTTCACTCTGCTACCGTCTGACAAACGGTACCGGAGCATCGGTACTCAGACCAACAGGCTCCGAGACAGCTTCTACCCCCAAGCCATAAGACTGCTAAATAGCCAGACTGCTAAATAGTTAGTGAATGGTACCCAAACAAGTTGTACTGATTCTATCTTGCACTGACCCTACGCACACTCACTAGACTATATACTGTATACAAACCATATACACACTCACTCACACACATTACATTGACACTCCCACACAAAACCCACACACATTCACATACACTGCAAACGCATACGCACACACACATAACACGCACATGCAGACCGACACAACACAAACACACATACATACACACACTTTTACACCCATAATTTGCTGCTGCTTCTCTGGTCTTTAGGTTACTCTTATTATTATCTATCACTTTACCTTGTCTTTATGTACATATCTACCTCAAATACCTCTGGTACTGATCTGGTACTGGTACTACCTGTACATAGCTCCATTCCTGTGTATTTTATTTTATTCCTCTTGTGTTACTATTTTATTTGTTATCTTTAAACTCTGCATTGTTGGGAAGGGCTCCTAAGCAAGCATTTCACGATAAAGTCCAGATCAGTTGTATTCGGCACCTATGACAAAAAACTATTTGTTTTGAGATAAATAACTTACATTTTCTAAACTAATCCAATCTGTTACTTGGACTTATTGCACCCATTACTGAGATGGTTGTTCCAGTTTAGATATTTTAGGTAGTCGTGTTTGTTTAGTCCTTCACCATAGCAGTCATTCTGAGTGCAGGTTGTGTGTGATAAAATAGTACAATTCTTGGGTATCCTCCCTCTGGCTGGATTCCGATAGGAATTACTAATCACTTCACAAACCAGCATATTGTGATTTGCAGGTCTGATGTGGCCCATGAGCCAGGATTTTCAAACCACAATGTCAATAACTAAAGGTCTAATGGGATTAAATGTATAATTTGTCTTCATAAAGGGTTTACTTTTCATTTGAACACATTCACATAGGCAGTCACTAGGTGAAGGCTTCAGGAATATAAGTTATTGAATGCAACAACCATGCCTCTGTCACTATCAAATACAGTCATTGGTGGGTATCTCTCACATTCACTTGAAAGGCATGCTGGGAAGAATGCAAATATGACTTTACCCTACAGTGTTAAAATAACATCCCCAGTGTTTAGTGTTTAAAACCTAAACGCCCTGTGCTGAATAAACGTGTTCATGTGTTTAAAAGGGTTACAGTGAATGATGCGTTTAAAAAGTGTTACAGAAAAGGGTTTAGTTATGTGCTCAGATCCTAAACACTTGGTTTTACAGTGTAGTTTTAAACAAACGGTTTCCGTATGCTCTTGTTTTGCATAACATTAAATCACATTATTTTGGAACGTTTGTTTTACCTTCCACAGTTGCAATGGCAGACGTGGTCCTCCCCTCGTAAATGTGGTAAAATATAGTTGTGAAAGCGGTCCAGTAGCGCGTTCATGTCCGTTAGACACGCAACAGCCTGAAAAGAACCACTGAAGTCAACTGGGACAAAACAAGCCGCATTCCCATAACAGCATATGTTGCCCAACTTCTCAGGTAGATGACACACAAAAATGTAAATTCTAAAAATAATTAAGTCGTTACTCCAGATTTTTTTTTTTCCTTGGCAGTTTATTGATTGTTTCGCCTCATGTAGGCCACGTTGATGTCTAGGTCGTTTGAAATATCCATTTGACAGCTTTGAACAGATTAAATTGTTACACATAAGGGAGTGTGGGGAATGGGGATAACGGTGTTCTTCTTACCATCACAAATAAATCCCCCAAAATCATAAAGATCGTGGCGGTTGTGCACGTTTGAATCAAAACTTCCCAACAGCAGTTTTTTGCTCTCCCTCCAGAACTATCCTGTGATACCTGTGCCAAAAAACAACACCCTGAAGTGAAGGCGCTCATGGATGCAGCATCAGTGTCCAACTACCCATCATTGCATCGTCTATCCGATGTTCCTTTCTCCGCGACATGAGGAGATGAAGACCAGTCTCATTTTCGCTCCCTTTTGAAAAGCACTCTGTGCACCAGCGACGATGGTTAATCGAGCTGCGTGCAACGGGGAGGCGTGGTGTGAAAGCTGTAGCGTATGTCAGAATTGTTAGGCTATTCCAGAGCACGGCAACACAGTTGATATCAGGACGAAGTCGCGATCCATGCGTTGTTGTGATGCCAGCCACTGCACAGTTCCTGGTGTAGCCTATTTACCTGGACGCATCCACTAGCATTAGGCAAGGAATCATCGATTCGTATTTTCTTCTCCAATCAGGTCGTTTTCCGTGTTAGCTCCCTCTAGCAGGTGTTTGTTCATTGTCAGGCTATCTATCATTTCTCATAGTCCGACAGGATAGGCTACTTTGGCGCAGCTGAAAGAGAATACGGAGCCTCCCACTGTGCATTCCAGTCGATAATAGCGGAGGCATTTTTAGACTCCTTCAGAGAAACAAATTATAGGCTGAATCAATTTCCACCCCAAATTTGCCCCCAAAAGCATAGTAGGCCCGCCTATTCATATGTCAAGGGTTTAGTGTATGAAAATGATAATAGCATGCTTCAACATAAATTAACAACGAATTAACATAACTGATATGCATACTCTCTCTTTCTCTCTCTCTCTATCTCTCTCTCTGACAATCAGCAGTTCAAATATGTATTCTACACCATTCTGTTGGGCTGGGCTTCGTTTGTGACAACACATTCACTTTATTGCCGACGTCTATCAGGGAAAAGCAAACAAGCGGAAGATTAACTGGGCCTGAGTGGATTGGGGCCCCGGGAATAATAGATTAATAATGGTTAATAATAGAATGTCACATATTGAAAGGCTTTTTCTTAATGTTGTCCTGACTCTCTAACCTGCGTTGAACCAGTGTCTCCTTATAAGGTCGTACACATAAACAAGGCAGCACCATGGACAGCGCCGCAAAGCGTGCCAGCTAACGATATAGCACCATGAACAGCACCATGACGAGCGTAGGTCTACACTAGTCACCTGAAATCTAAAATGTCACAGAATCAGGTTTTGCCTTATTATATTGCCATGACAAACCAAACCACCCTGGTCTTATAGGCCTATTGTAAGGCAAGGACAATGTCATTTATCCATTTATGTCACTAGAGATGACAGAGGGAGGTTAGGATATGGGAATGTCACTTCAACCCTAGTTCTGTCTCCGGTGATTTTCTTTTTGCATTACCCATAAATCAGTGACCTTGCAGCCCTCCCATCCTTTCCTCTTCTCTCCCAGTATGAACAAACTGCTGCATCAGTTAAATAATATTCTCTGACATTATTATAGTCCATGTGCAACTCAAGGTGAGCCAGGCTACTGTGTTCCTGCCACTCAATTGTTTCTGTGCACCGAATTTAACAACTGTATTGCTCATCATTAGTCAGTGAAATTGGAGTAAGCTCGTGACTGAACATTTTTATTGGGCATGCTGTTAACGCCATGGGTAACTGCATAAAAAGTCCTGGGATAAAACACATATTTGAAATGGTATACACAGTATCATGTTGCCATGGACATGAACATCAGCAGATGGAAGAGGACATTTTTTGCCATCTTTATGAATGCAGTCATTGGGCTATAGAACCTTTACAAGGTACATTTGTTGATTAAAATCTTCTATGCATGCAGAATACTGTATCCAGGATCTGTGCAATGCACTAAAAATAAGTCAATTCATCAAGTTTTTCTAGAGATGTTTATTCATTTAATGGATTCATATGTACATACAGAAATATTCAGGCACTCTGGACTGAACTCTCAGCTTGCAAATAATTACAATATTTTCATTCTTTTCAGTTTTCAAAAGAAAAAAAATATTACACCCTGAAAGGTAGCAGATCTTCTGAGTTTTTAAACATGAATCAAAACATAATGGAAACGAGGGCAAGAGAACCTCGTGGTCTCTATTTGGTTCATTATCCCCCTATTTTGATGAATTCCTAATTAACTACTGGTATACACTCACTCACACACTGAAACACATTCATGCCTAACCAGTCTCCACTCTATCCCATCCGTGTCAACAATACTACTCTCCACCATCAAGAGTAAATGTGACAAATCATACTTCATAAAAACAATATCTATTCATCATTCTTAAAAATGAATTAAATTAATTGTTGCTCAGCAATCAGCATCACTGTGCAAGACTTAGAAAAGCATCCTCCTTTAGAGGTAGAGGAGGACGTGTTTGACAAAAGGGGCATTTCTCTTTCTGGGAAGGCGGGTCAGTGGTTTCACTGTAGGATGGGGGAGGACCTTGGGCCCACCTTGGCCCTGAGGAGGAAAGGCAGAGCAGGAGGGATGAGCCTGCCTACTTGAGCGCAGAGAGCATTCATCCCTGTCCCCTCAGCCCTGACCAACAGCAGAGGGTGTGTGTGTGAAAGGTAATCAGTAAGTGTATATGGAAGTGTGCATGAGTTTGTGTATAAACGTGCATGTTTGGTCAGGGGGCGTATGATATTGCAGATTTGGTAGCATGGGCATCAGTAGAAGCAGACAGTGTGGAGGAAAGGTCTGTTGCTCTTGTCCTCAAACTCCTGCAGCAGCTCGTCCATCTCGTTTTCCATATCATCCGTGTGCTGGATCTGAGAGAGGGAAGGGAGGGTCAGACATACAACACCTGCTACATGGGTCAAGGCAAGACAGCCATACACTTTAGGGCTCAGTGTAATATAATTACAGTGACATACCACTTACTCATACAACATTACGCATGTATTTATCGCCAATATAATTTGCACACCTACGTTCCAAATCATAATGGTCAGATACACCATGTATCTTGCAGAAACACATATCCCACTGTAGCAACAACGTGACACTATGTACCCATACTACCATATATCCCTGATATTCATGCTATGACAATGTAACAGTGTAATCCTGTGATAATGGTTGCTGGTGGCCAGGCAGGCAGAGACACTCACACACTGACACAGCTCACAGATGAGGAAAGCCCCCAGTGTGGCCTCCTCGTGGTTGTCCTGGATGTCCACGTTGATGACATGAACCGGCGTGAAAGTCTCCTGCTCCCGAGAGCTCAGGTCTGAGTGAGAGAAATTGGGGAGAATAGTGATCGTTGATCAACATGAATCCAGTGACCTAGCCCGAGACTGTAACTTTATTTGAAGTGTATTCACAATTCCTAATTGATATTTCACAACTTGACATGAGAAGCCCACAACCCCCCCTTCTGTCCCAGGTCCCCTCTCACCCTCTAGCACTTGGTCGTAGACCCTCTCCTCACAGGTGATGACCAGGTCAAACTGGTCCTTACAGCTCTGGAAGCGTTCCGGTCGGGACTTGATCCGCTTGTTGCGGTCCAGCATGTGCAGGATTCCATTCTGTGTGTATCTGAGGTGCTCAGGGTCAAGGAACACAGCAAGACGAAGGACCAACACACAAGACCTCAAACATATGAAACTTAAGGTGTCAGTCAGTCAGTCACTGTGAATACTCAAGACACAATGCCCCCTAGAGGCCAAAACGCACTCAAAATGTATTTGATCTTTGGAAGCTTCTAATAAATGTAACTAATAACTCTTATTGTAACTGGCCTCAAATAACTTGAACTACCAGTGCAATATTCTAGGAAGTCACCTGCCTTATCTACTCAATTTAAATTGATTTTATTTTTTAGAGCAAAGACCAAGATTAATAGTCAAGAAAATATTACAGAAATGATCTCCAATCCTTGTCTGCATTGTAAGGATAAGGTCCCACTCCTGTATACTCCCAAATAGGGACTTGGCCAGTGAAAGGAGTGCTATGGTGTTCCCACTAATATTTAATATTATACCCCTTCTTTTTACTAGCATGCAGATATCTCCTTGCACAAAAATAAACTTTTTTGTACATTTAAACATACCTCTTTAACCATACCCACCCCAAAACACTACTGAGCATGTCTTCCAACACTGAAATGTTTTAAATACGCTGAATCCTAAATGGATCGCTAGCTCCTACCCCACCATGTACTTCAGTAGATCTGAGAGGATTTAATAGGCATCTACAATATGGTAATAGCTCCACCTTTTCACCTTAGTGCTTAAACATATCACATTTTCTCAGATCTTAGGTGTAAAGGGAGTAGGAGTCCATTTAAGGTTGGTCCATGTGGGTTCCAGAGTTGTCGTATGAATGTATGTCTATTCAAAGAAGTTGGGTCCAACGGCTAATTTATTTTCTGAAGAGCATATGGTTGAGAGCCCTGTAATGGAGGGAGGGGCTCCAATTCTTTGAAAGCATATACTAACACAGCACATAAGGAAAGAATGTTCACATTCAAAAGTAGTGCCCTTGCCTAAACAATATGCAAGATAAAAAAATTACACTGACTACTAGTTGGGTCAAATACATAGTGTAATACAAACCAGCCCTTCTCTTTTGTTTAAAGTCTACATCCAGGTCCTGATATGGAAAGACTGGGATATGTTCCCTAGTCTCTTTTGTTTAAAGTCTACATCCAGGTCCTGATATGGAAAGACTGGGATATGTTCCCTAGAAGTGTTGGTTTCTTGGCACAGAATCAACCTACCTGGTTATAGAGGGTAAATGGCTACTTGTTTACATGTTGAAACCTGCTGAAAGTAAAATATTCCAAGCACACCACTATTGTTAAAAAAAAGCACTGTGACAGCATGTGAGAAATCTCAAAAATAGATGTAATGGACTAGCCTGAGTGGCAGTCTGTATGTGCTATCATGCCAGCTTCTCGTCATTCTGTCATGCCAATGTTTGGATTAACATGGGCAGCAATGGTGTTCGCAAGAGCACAAACAGATCTGAGATCAGGTTAGTGAAGGACATCCTTACCTACAAAATCACCCAACAATAAACACTATGAAATACTTCCCTGTTCAATCACCCTTAACAATTTCATACTTCTAACTCTGTATATTTTCCTGTGAAGATAAAGAGAATAACTCACTGGAGAAAATAAACATGAAGAGGTAGGGCTGTGTTTATGTTGTGTCTGTGTGTGAATGCAAGAGTGCAGGGGATACAGCTCCTTGTCCTTGCGGACCAGGTCGTTGTACATCTGTTCATAAGTGGTTTTGAAGTCGTACACATTGGGCTTGTCCGGTGCGGGACCAGGTAGCTTCACATGGGACCCTGTCCCAAAAGAGCGAACGTCAAAGCCTCGCTTGCTGTATAAACAAAGAGAATGATGGTGGGGAGAACGGTTACTTACAGACCAGCACATGCAAGACAAAAAGCATACAGACCACAGAAGGGGAAATTTGTGGATCAGTCATCATCAATAAAGTAATCTCATCTCAAGAGCCATATCACAGGCGTCATTCCCCAATAGGCAGACTCTCCTTACCTTTCTCTCCACGCATGGAGATTTTCCAACTTTTATTTTTTATGCACTCAGTAAAATGACAAATTAGTCTAAGATACATTTGTTTAGTGTTAATGACAAATTAAACGAAACGCGAACAAGCATTGCTTCGCGTAGACGCGAGAAAAGACTGGTCGCGAACGACAACGCCGTCAAAAGCTTCATGCGCTACAAATTAGACAGCAAGTCTATTTCTCTTGCGTCTACGCAAAGCAACGCTCGATCGCGTTTGATTTGACCTTTACCCTACCTAAAAAGTTTCTACATTTTGAATGTAGAGGCTGTTGAGTGACAACTACTTTATGACGCTTTCTTGGAATAATCCCGAACCTGAAAGTACGTTGTAGGTGATGCATGGCAGGTCTCCCTATTTAAAAAAAATATATATATTTCACCATCTTTTTACAATTTCAGGTAGTTCACTGGTTGGTTGCCTAGTTCTAGCAAGAGTTTGATCTAGCTACCTCCAGTTAGTGACTGACGGAGGCTATGCGGATGGCCACTGCACTGAACAAAAAAATGCCCTACTTCCGGTAGTCGTAACACCGGCGAAGAAAAATAAATTAGCTTTATCTCCATGTGTGCCACTGGGAACTAGTTGAGCTTGATACAATGATAAATAAGTATACGTCTCTGTCGTGTAAATATGGAAGTTAGCCATTGTGTATTGTAATAAAATGCGTCGTTTGCCGGAAACAGACTGCGGTCTACGTAGTGAGCCCATTGTTGTGTCGAGGAGGGTGAACTCTCAGCCAGGTAAAAGACCCAGACCGATGAAAATCAAAGGTCCTTGCTTCTTGGCATGTCGTCGTTGTTTAGTTTTCTTCCAGTAATGTTACCTGAGGATGTTGTGCGCTTCCATGCTGCGGTTCTGGTTGCTCGAGCACACAACCGCCACGCGCAGCGGGTGGCTCGGCATTGCGAATGCTATTTTTCTGAAATAACTAGCAATCGAATGTTAAGTACAACACACAACTAGTTAAAATGTGGTAGAAATCTAACTATCACAAAAAGACTGCTGGGAAGGCCTTCGATCTAGCTAACTAAGCAAATACAACGGGGTATACACGTTTCAAGGCGATGTGACAATCTTCTTTCTGTGAGCCTGTTAAAATGGCGGCGGGGACTTTTAACCAAGGTTTTACAGTCGATGTCATAGGGGGCAGGGCTTCGTACCGAATCGATTTTTTCCCTCCTGTGCATGCATGACGTCATCCAAACAGAAACTTCTCAAGTGTCCTCAAGCCCTGATGATGCTGGAAAAGACTGCCACTTTTTATTTTACCTTTATTTAACTAGGCAAGTCAGTTAAGAACAAATACTTATTTACAATGACTGCCTACACCAGCCAAACCCAGACGACGCTGGGCCAATTGTGCACTGTACTAATGAACTCCCAATCATGGCTGGGTGTGATACAGCCTGGATTCGAACCAGGGTGTCTGTAGTGATGCCTCTAGCACTGAGATGCAGTGCCTTAGGTCACTGTGCCACTTGGGAGCCCCCACTGTGCCACATGTATCCTACATTAATTGTACAAAAAGCCTAGGCATAGCCATTTATATTTTATTTGTACGATGGATGGATAGATAGACAGATAGACACAAATAATATTTTTCTGTACCCATTTACACATACAA
Organism: Salvelinus sp. IW2-2015; assembly: GCF_002910315.2. Taxonomy (NCBI): domain Eukaryota; kingdom Metazoa; phylum Chordata; class Actinopteri; order Salmoniformes; family Salmonidae; genus Salvelinus; species Salvelinus sp. IW2-2015. The sequence goes on from NC_036851.1 coordinate 26,023,771, forward strand.
AAATCATATGCTCGCAGTGTTTTATTGATTCCACAGGGCCTCCTAAACTAGAGGTTGGGCACAGTATATTTGGCAGACTGTAGAGCAGACCAGCCTGTCGAAGGTCTACAACATATATTGAACAAAAATATAAACACAACATACAACAATTTCAAAGATTTTACTGAGTTACAGTTCATATAAGGAAATCAGTAAATTGAAATAAATTCATTAGGCCCTAATCTATGGATTTCACATGACTGGGCAGGGGCGCAGCCATGAGTGGACATGGAAGGACATAGGCCCACCCACTGGGGAGCCAGGCCCAGCCAATCAGAATGAGTTTTTCCTAACAAAGGGGTTTTATTAGAAATACTAGAAATACTCCTCAGTTTCATCAGCTGTCTGGGTGGCTGGTCTCAGACGATCCCGCAGGTGAAGAAGTTGGATGAGGAGGTCCTGGGCTGGTGTGGTTACACGTGGTCTGTGGTTGTGAGGCCAGTTGGATGTTCTGGCAAATTCTCTAAAACAATGTTGGAGTTGGCTTATGGTAGAGAAATTAACATTCAATTCTCTGGCAACAACTCTGGTGGACATTTCTGCAGTCAGCATGTAAATTGCACGCTCCTTCAAAACTTGAGACATATGTGGCATTGTGTTGTGTGACAAAACTGCACATTTTAGAGTGGCCTTTTATTGTCCCCAGCACAAGGTGCACCTGTGTAATGATCATGCTGTTTAATCAGCTTCTTGATATGCCTCACCTGTCAGGTGGATGGATTAATGCTCACTAACAGGGATGTTCAGTATACATAGATCTCTACATCCAGGAGAAGGTAAGGCAAATGGGAATCATTCTTGGGTGCCTGAGGGTGCATTGTTGACAGTTATTCAATTAACCCTCTCTGAGGTGAAAAGTAAGAAATCATTAATTCAATTACCTACTGTGCTTGCACATATTACTTACCACTGAACATATGTAATTACTGCAAATATAGAACTGGACTCCAAAAAAGAGGAATCGTGCTAAATACTGGTTCATAACATTGCTCAACTATAGAACATGTTTCACTCTTAGGTAGGCCTACTGACTAGCAGCTTACTATCTCTAATACAGAGCACTTTGATTACTAGCATAAAGGCTAGTAATGAGATAAATAGACAAGAGGAAAATAAACACACAAATTAATGCTCACACAAAGAGGGAATTCTCTGAGCCCTATCATTTGAAAAGTATTTCATAGTATTTGAAAGTGTGGTGGTCTGTTGTGAGGCTTAGTTCATCATTCTTCCACAAGCTTATAGATCTAGTAGTGTGTAAGGTGCAATGCCCTGAATCCGAGTGAGATTTTTATTATGTGTGTGTGGGTGTTCAACCACAGTATGTTACATAATTGTGTTTTTAGTGTATTGATTTAGATGTGTGATTAAAATAAATGACTGCGATATTGCTGAATAAGGTTACGTGTGTGTGCACACACATGCGTGCATGTTTGTGTGAGTGACATTAGTGGTGAGAGTGGTATGTGGAGTGTGAGTGCTGTGTCGTGGGGCTCATGATGTTCTCAGTGATGTACGCCACCAGCAGGCAGATGATGACCAGCATCACACAGATGGCTCCTCCCACTGTTGTCATGGCAATCACAATGTCCTGCATGCCCAAGGGTGAGACAGTGAACTCCACACAGTCCCCCAGGTCCTCCCTCTGGCCTGCTCCTTCTGAGTGGAGCGGTGGGGTCAGGGTGGAGGCAAGCGGATGCAGGCAGATGCGGTAAGGGACGCTCTCATGCAGCTCAGTCAGCAAGAAGTCCCTGCAACCAGAGCCAAGATGGGTGTTAGCACACTCAAACTGGGTGTAGCTCCCGTTCCACCAGCAGCTTAGCCCAAACCCACCCCTTCTGACACGTCGTCCACCGAATACCCTCTTTGGTGAGGCAGTTACAAACCTGCTCTCTTCCCTAAGCCCTGTTCCAGGGGCCCCTTTCTGTCCCTCTACACTTGATCCTCTAGTCTCTGTCTCTTGTTTATCTCGGTCATGTCCAGCTGTGTTTCCTTTATTTGTCCTTTGAGCCTCTTCCCTCAGATCTTCATATGTCCACTGTAGTAGCACGCTGCCGTTGGTCAAAACGTTGGCCACCAGGGACCCTCCTGCAGATGGAACAGTCCGGCAGTCTCGACGATGACACCTGAACCCCAGCTGTGTGTGTCGAAAACACAGCCGCCCCCAGATTCCCTCCTCCATCACCCGGTAGGCACATATTGGTGCCACTCCTCCGTCCATGGCCCACCCTGTTCCACCTTGAACATGGTCTGGCCTGCCAAATATCATAGTGGTGCCTGTATTGCCTCTGCTGGTTTTGATGGAGGAAGTGCCATTCCTATGGCTGAAGTCCCCCTGCCGTCTTGGTGAGCCCATTGTTTCATTCTTACTGAAATAATCAACATTGTAGATATGTTGTTGGCCAGAGATTGGGGAGACACCCACGTCCTTCTCGCTTCCCTTGTCTGATGATGTGGATGATGTTTGCGCGTAGCGGCCGCCGCGCGTCCGGTTGGAGACGATTGTCGCGCGGCACAGACAGAACAGTACTGCCGAGAAGGCAACCAGCGATTTTCTTCTCATTTCTTCTCTTCTTACCAGTTCACTTTCACTGTATTTAGTGCAAATGCATAGTGGACAGCACCGTTACTGTCGGCGGAGATCCGAGGCGAGAAAGAGAGTTATGGGGGCAGGTGGCTTCCATAACACAGTCCTACACCACCATCAAAGCGCTGTATTCCCCCGATGGCCAGCACGAGAACAATCTGCGATAAAATCGGACAATAAAAATTATATACCATATTATATACCATGTCTGATTGATAGACCACACTTTTAGAGAATGAGCCAGACTGATATCACTTACGAATGCTCTGTTTTAAGCCATACACCACATGTTGGTTACGCACGCAACTCAACAGACCAATAAATAGGTCACACCGCTTATTAGAATGGTTAATGTAAACGGCAATAAATGTAAGATGCAATTTGGCTATTGAGAAGAGAACTTACATTTCTAGGTTTTCGAGAACGAAGACGGCGGCAATTATCTTTTCAGGTACATTTGTCTCAGTCTTGTCCTGTCTGGCTGTCTGTGATGGTTGTCGCGAGGAAGAGTGTGTTTTTGTGTCTGTCAGAATGTTTGCAGCGTAGTCATCAGCAGTCAATTACATGAGTCATCATTTCAAGTCCCTACTCCAATCTTAATTTCCCTGCCACCCTTTCTGTTTTTTTGTGCCTTTCCATCCTTCCACCCAAGCGACCTTCCTCCAGTTAACTCCCACTCCTTACTCCCACATTGGGTGCTAGGCTGTAGTCTTCAATGCTGTTGTGTGTAGTCTTTTGTCCATACTATCAAGTCAAGCAGATTGTTGGAAATGCAATATAATGAGATTGTTTTGTGCCCCAAAAAATAGTTTCTTATTTTCAGGCATAATTGTCTTGTAATAGCCTAAGCATGATATATTCATACTTATTCAAAATTGTAGCAAAAACAACTCTGATAAGAGTTTATAACACATTCGTCATGCTATAGGTAGATGTTACCAATACTAACGAACATCTGGATATTGTCAGTAGTAGGCTATAATATAAAGCTGAAATCTAGGACTATAGTTTGTTTTGATGTGATGCGATTTCCAAACCTAGACTCTAAAAATCAGGGGTTCAACAAGGGTTCTTCGAAGACCCTTAGGGTTCTTGGCACTGAAAATTAATCAATGAACCTCCTTAGTTGGTGGGGGTTCTTGCAGGAACCTAACTGCCCAACTTGGATTTGAATTTGAAAGGACAGCAGGTGCAAGGGTTGTCCCTTGTATGATCTATATTCATATTGTTTTACGATTATACTCTCTATCTTTTCATATTTGTGCAAATCTTTCTAAAACAGAAAATGGACACAATTCGATGGATATCAATCAACAAAGAGTTAAGAATATTTAGGCTATAAGAATATGTTGAAGGCTAGCTGTATTGGGTGCAGATGACTGAACTGATCACCTATTACCTCATATTTAGATTTTTTATTCTGCATTGCCACTAAAATCATAATAAACACTGACAACTCAAATATTGTGTTATTGTTCTTGTTGTTATGCATATTATTATTAATAATAATAATAGTAGGGGAGTGGGGTAGTTAAAAAATTAACCCCAAAAGGTTATTCAAAGGGTTCTTCGAGGATCCATTAAAATGAGTTCTTTGAAGAACTTCTAGAGGTTCCCCCACAGTTTCAATTTGAAGAACCCCTAAAGGRTACTCCAGGAACCTTTTCTTTTTAGAGTGTACAGTGACCTCAAGTGGTAATAATTGATAGTCGGTCTACAACATTCTACAACAAGCCTGGGTTTCTTTTGTACACATTCAAACACTTCTGAAGTTTTTGCTGAAACATTCATGTCTGGTTAGATAAACAACCTCCTGATAACTTCTTTAAAATAGTATTTCATCTTTGGAATAATTATGGAGAATTATAACAAGGATAATCAGCTGGATTACATCAATCTAAATACATATTCATTGCTAATCATCATATAGGTAATACAACTCACAGTTTAACAACACCTACTGGCAGTTATAATGGTCACAAAAAGCTTCATATCTTTCTCTGACGATCTTTAATTTGAGAACATTTAATCTTTGATCAATTTTGACTCAGCAGTTCTATGTGGAGGTTATTGGAGGTAGTGATTACATGTCCATTCCCAAAAGGAAAAAATTGGCAAGCCAGCAAGGTAGTAGTGCCAAGGGAGAGGACAGGAACAGCGTGCAGCATCAGTGGAGGGGATGATTTTAATAAGACCGCTGGGAAGCCCCCGGGGGATGCTGGGTAAATGAGTCTAATGATGACTCTCTACGATCCGCCCCTCTGAGCAATGGGAGATAACAATGTGCGGGATGATGACATAACACACAAACATCTAAACATACACGTATGGGCCAACAGATATCTGCCACAGTCACATACCCCTTTTAAAATGGGTCGATTTAGCCATGTTTTATTTGTTTGAATTGACAACTTACAGCCAGGTTTGTTAAAGGGCAACAAAGAAATACATGCCTGAACACTCTCTCAAATGAGCTAAGATTGGCATGAAACCATTTGTATATCTTTATAGTATAGATGGTCTCAGGTGTTAGTCAGCCTCACATGTCTTGTTGATGTGACCTGTCTGTGTGGTATGAGTTGATACACTATATATAAAGAAGTACGTGGACACCCCTGCAAATTAGTGGATTTAGCTATTAGCTGTATAGCTGTACTCGGTTCCAACACTCACTACCGAGTTTGACTGCCTCCGGAAGCAACTTCAGCACAATAACTATTCGTAGGAAGCTTCATGAAATGGGTTTCTATGGTCAAGCAGCCACATACAAGCCTAAGATCACCATGCGCCATGCCAAGCGTTGGCTGGAGTGGTGTAAAGCTCGCCGCCATTGGACTCCGGAATTTGGGTTTGGTAGATGCCAGGAGAACGCTACCTGCCACAATGCATAGTGCCAACTGCAACGTTTTGTGGAGGAGGAATAATGGTCTGGGGCTGTTTTTCATGGATTGGGCTAGGCCTCTTAGTTCCAGTGAAGGGAAATCTTAATCAATAAGGTTATAGATGATTCTGTGCTTCCAACTTTGTGGCAGCAGTTTGGGAATGGCCCTTTCTGTTTCAGCATGACAATGCCCCCGTGCACAATGCGAGGACCATACAGAAATGATTTGTCGAGATCGGTGTGGAAAAACTTGACTGGCCTGCACAGAGCCCTGACCTCAACTCCATCGAACACCTTTGGGATGAATTGGAACACTGACTGCGAGCCAGGTCTAATCGCCCAACATCAGTGCTCAACCACCATAATGCTCTTGTGGCTGAATGGAAGCAAGTCCCCACAGCAATGTTCCAACATCTAGTGGAAAGCCTTCCCAGAAGAGTGGAGGCTGTTATAGCAGCAAAAGGGGAACCAGTGGTGTGTAAGTGGTGTGTGTTCGCTGCTGGCCAATGCAGTGACAAATCTGCATACCTAAGCAGCAGGCAAGGGCATGGAAGGCCTATCTAGGCGACAAATGATTGGAGTAAATTTACCCTGAGCCAGGTCAGCAACACTGAAGATGCTGAGTTTGTTTTTGGGATGGCTTTGTTTGTGCATGAGTGCGTGTAGATGTCTATATAAATAGTTCACAATTAACAGGATAGAGGCAGAGGTAGAATTGAGACCCTAGAATAGTAATAATACATGTAGGCAATGAATAACAAAGAAATTGTGGCGCCATGCTGAGGAGGATACGATGTCAAAGGTTCTCACTGTAGATGCTATTCTGTTTGGGTTGCTGGTCTTTTCTGGCATCCTGTGAAACATACTGATCATCCATGAGGTGAGGAGAAATAGAACCCTAACTGTCAATAGTCATGAAATATCTCCGCCTGAGATAACATCACATAATTAGTATAATAGTTCATTATACTCTTTCTCTCTCCCTCTCTCTCAGGTGTTCGTCGGCCATTAAAAGTCTGTCTTGTCGACTCCCTCCCTCTGACACAATCCTGGTGAACCTGTCGCTGGCCAACCTGCTGACGTCTCTGTTCCGCACGGTGCCCATCTTTGTGTCTGGAGTGTCCCTGGCCCTGGACTGGTGCCACCTCTTCTTGCTGCTGTGGGTGTGGTGGCGGGCCGTGGGCTGCTGAGTGACTCTGCAGCCCACGCCAGGAGCTGTGGGGTCCCTAGCACAGCAACGTGAAAGGAAGAGGGTGTCGGTGGGCCCGGAGCTGGTCTACAGGGTCAACCTGGCCTTCTCCCTGCTGGTGCTGGTCAACACCACCCAGGTACACGGCAACACCATGGTAGAGCTGATGGTCATTAGCTGCACCACTAGGCCCCTGCTGGGCTGTGTGTGGGATTTCCCCTCTGAGGAGCAGGGCTCAGCCTCCTCCTCCTCCTCCCTGGCCCTCAACAAGGTGACTCCACTGGTGCTGATGGTGGGCACCAACCTGGCTACACTGGCCAAGCACGATGGGCAAGGCAGGGGGAGGGATGCAGGGAGAGCTGGACAGTCATGTGGTCAGTGAACGCAAGGGTAGTCATGTGATCATGATGACGCTGTCTGTGGTGTGCTGGGCCCTGCAGGTTGCGATGGTGACGTACTACAACCATAACGGGGGGCACCATGCGGAGGGGCTGCTGACTGAGTCCCACTTCTCTACCTCTCTGTTGGTGGGCTTCAGCCCTATAGTGGTGGCTCTGGGAAATGACAAGCTGAGGAGGAGGATCACCGTGGATTATTGTTGGCTGTGCTGACGACTTTGTATGGAATAATTAAATAACCAGTGCTTGCCTTCCCCTCATTCTGTGTTTAAATGTCCACATATATATACAAACCCTGTTATAAGTAATAACCCATCCAATAAATACCTAAGAACATTTAAAGTAATGGAATGTTTAAGATCTGGAGTGTTGAAATATTGTGATAAGCTCTCACATTATGCAAAGACAGATCCTGTTGGACTGTTCACTCTCTCTCAATGAGCTTCATGTAGATGAGCCTCTGGCATCAACTGTCTCAGAGGTTGAGAGATTGTCACGGCTCTTGTCGGAATGCATGGACCAAAACGTAGCGTGGTAAGTGTTCATGATGTTTTATTAATCAAAAAACACTCAAACAAAACAACAAAGAGAAGAAAAAAAAAAAAAACAGTTCTGTCATGTGCAGGCACTAAACAGAAAATAACTACCCACAAAACCCAAACAAAAAAGGACAACTTATATATGATCCCCAATCAGAGACAACGATAGACAGCTGCCTCTGATTTGGAACCACACCAACATAGAAAGAAACTAGAATGCCCACCCTAGTCACAACCCTGGCCCAACCAAAATAGAGAATAAAAACCTCTCTATGGCCAGGGCGTGACAGAGATGGTACAAATAAAGGCCTTTATTTTGACCCGTTTTTTAAAGAGCAAACAAGAACATGTAACAACAACTATCTATAGATAGGAGTGCCCTCTCACGTACAGTCTATACATCAAAAACATTCTGTCGCTCACAAAAGAGCAGGTTGACAGAAATAAATTGTGTTAACGTAGTCTCACTGACATGTACAGATGAACACATTTCATTCCAATGATGAACTCTACAACCTTTTCTATTAAACTCCTCCGAACAACTGACAGTGCTATTCCTCAGTACTGATGAATCAATAGAAATTGTGATAAAAAATAAATGAATGTCTCTCATAGGTGCCATGTTAAAACAGTCTGCCTCTGGAAGAGAATCAAATGGTTGCCAACGTATAGAGAGGAATGCCAACAACCATGTAATTCTAATGTATTGTTAGGCTATGTTAAGGCAAGTGTACTATTATTATTCCACTGACTTCCCCATAATGTCAGTTGCAGTGTGATTCAGGGTGTGGGATCTGTCAGTGAGTAAGAAAAGACTTAATGACAGCACGCAGCCGCCGGTGACCCACTGCCAGCACGATGGGCGAAAAGGCGATGAAGATGGTGTTGGCAAAGCGAGCTATAACCAGGAGGAACCCGGCTGACAAACCTCGGTTGTAGTTGAAGTAGTTTATTGAAATTATGCTGGTTCCCCAAGACCCAATGAAGAGCACGATGAGGGCTAGAATCACCTGGAGAGAAAATTCCTCATTTTAACAACAATAACAATGTTACAGGTCCAAATCACGTGTTGTACTTCTTTCCATCCACAATAACCAGGCGGCAGGCCACACACAACAAGACATCATTCTGAATCATTCCAGCCTCTCTCACCTTGGCAGCCCGTCTCTCAGCCGGTATCCTCTTGATGACGGGCGCGTCCTGGGTCATGTGTGCTGGGTTGTGGGTCCTGCCGTGGGTGTAGAGTGTGTAGAGGGAGCCCAGGTTGGTGATGGCCATCAGGATGATAGGCAGGATCTCATGGATCACCATGGAGGTGGTGGCGTATGCCAGGCCGTTGTAGCTGGAGGGGAAGTTCCACACACAGCCCAGCAGGGGGCGCGTGGTGCTGCTGACCAACATCAGGGTCTGGAAGGGAGGAGAGAGGAGGCGTGGAGGGAAGAGGAGACGAGGAGACGAGATGGGATGGGGAGGGAAGAGAAGGTAGAGAAGGGGTGTAAGACATTTTCCCACAATTCAAAGAGGAATACACATCACAATTGTCTATCTCTCTGCTTATATTGAATCAGGGTCCTACCTCTGTGCTGTTCTTATTCCCGTTGGTAGAGTAGATGTGTGCAGGTATAGCATAGATCAGATTGAGGAACCAGATGAGGCCCAGGCTAATCAGGATGGTCTTGGGGGGCCTGCGGGGTCCGTGAACAGTCCCAGGGGGAGGGGCCACGCGCCTCAGTGTCTGGAAGTGGAAAGCACTGAGGAAGAGTGTTGACCACACGTTGACTGAGCGAAGCCACACCCACACCCCCATCAGGACGTGACACCCGTCTCTGGAAGAGTTCATCTAGAGAGAGGGCTGAGTGTGAGGTTTTATGTGTGTGTACACTATAGTGCCGACCTGAACAGTGCTCTTATCAGTAAGTATGGCATGGTATATTGTCAGATTGCTTTCTTTTCACATGGCATATCTCTAGTTACAGCCACACCACCCTCCATAACCCTTGCATTTTAAACTACCATTACTCAAAGACTAGCCCAAATCTCTCCCATATCTCAAGTATCACAACCATTTTACTTAGAGCCCAAACCACACACAATCAGCATACCTCTTTTCCCCTTGTCTCAAGCACCCACATACAGCCCTCATTCTTCATGGCACCCCCTACCACAGTGCCCGACTCCTGTAACATTCCCATCCAGCTCCTTACCTCCAGCCCCAGGTCAGAGATGATCAGCAGGACGTTCCTCAGAACAGACACCAGCAGGTTGGACAAGGCCATGTTCATCAGGATGATGTCTGAGTTACGTACTCCACTGGGGTCTTTGAACACGCTGTCCAAGATCACGCCAATCACCGTGGTGTTACCCACAATGCCCAGTAGGACCAAGATTATGTAGAATGCGGTCTGGGTGGGAGACGTGGTGACACGGAGCACCACACCCACTGGCTCCAACTCTCTCAACTCTGGCATTGGGCTCTCCATCTCAGCTACTGAGCTAGAGTCCTGGGTAGAATACTCTTCAGTCTCTCTGCATCTTAATCTGTTTTCCCAGTTTGTTATCAAAAGTTTCTTCTAAGAATAGCTATATTCCAGTAACTGTCTGTAGCCTCTAATCCACTGATAGATGTTTTATTCCAAATATGAACACCCTGTTGGTCATAGATCATAAATACAAATGTGCAAAACACATATATTGATTGCTTCCCATCTATTATAGCTACACCTGTATAGACACTCCCTATTTCTGTAGCATTCAACACAAGCCCAACCTCCCACAGAACAACCAATGTAAAATCACCATGGACACCAGATAGTTCCTGCCATACACATCCACCTAAAATCACAGCAAAGGGGTCTTTCCCTAGTTACACAACCAACCTGTGCTAGGTCAGGTGCACTGTACCCACCGGGCACAGACGTCAGTACAATGTCTAGTTTTGATTTACATTTGGTTGAGTTGTCAACTAACATGAACTCAACATGAAATCAACAGAAAATGTCACCATGTCATTGGATTTAGGTTAAACGTTTGGTGAAAAATGCCCTTATGTTGGTGACTTCTTGCAAATCCAATCAGTTTTTCAAGTTGATTCGACATCACCACATTGATTTTTGGGGTTGAAATTACATGGAAACAACATTGAATCAATCAGTTTTGCCCAGTGGGTATACCCATGGGAATGTCAGTGTTTCAACCTCAGAGTTTAGCTACCAAGCTGAGAGTGCATATAAATGGAACACAAGAGATTAATCAACTAGCCTAATTGAAACATGCTGCCTTAACAGCTATCTAGGTTCATTATAATGCCACACTAGCTCCCCCAGGGACGAATAGAGAGGTGTATTTGTTTGTGGTGCTCAATACGAAGTCCTCACTTGATGATTCCATTCATAAAACAAGACAAGAGATCATCTAAAAAGCATTTCATATATTGTTTGAACAAAAATGTTGGACTATGATCTTTGGGGGGGAATTCAGACTTTTTTCTCTCCGCACGGATTTTAAGCATGGGGAAACGCATGTGCCAACCAGTTACGCTTTTGGGTTGGAGATCCCAATAACGGAGGTGTGGCAGAGGTGTGCAATATCATAGTGTTCAATATCATAGTGTTCTTAAATCTATGCATGGGTTCTGAAACGGACATGAATATGTATATGTTTTGATGGCTATCTTTCATTGATCTCCATATTCTGAAAGCATTCTCCATAGGCTATACTAGTGTTGTGCCAATCAAATTTTAATTAAAGGTACACAATATTTAAAGGGATTGCTTTAGATAAATTAACTGAAAAACGAACTGAATGAAAACTCCCTGATAGCCGGAAAAAGTGTCCCAACCAAATATGGTGGATAAATTAAACGTCCTACTCGGTCCATTTACGATTGAAAAAAAATGTCACAGTTCCGGTTCTTCCATAGGCACCAATGAATTAGCAACTATGTCTGGTCTGATTTCTCGCTTCCTCTTCTGTCCCAACTGTCCCAAAAAAGGAGTGGAGTCAGAGACAGAAGAGGAAGCAAGACACTTTTTTTCTGGTTCAAAGAAAGTCAATGAACTAAGAAGACCAGGAGCAACATCTAGGAGCAACAACAGCTCAGCCATGAAGTGGTAGGCCACACGAGCTCACAGAACTAGACCGCAGAGTGCTGAAGCACGTGGCGCGTTAACATTGTCTGTCCTGAGTTGCAACACTCACTACCGAGTTCCTGCCTCTGGAAGCAACATGAGCACAAGAACTGTTCGTCTGGAGCTTCATTAGCAGCCACACACAAGTCTAAGATCCCCATGCGCAATGCCAAGCGTCAGCTGGAGTGGTGTAAAGTGATAAATCACACTTCACCATCTGGCAGTCCGATGGACGAACCTGGGTTTGGTGGAAAATCATGTTAGTTTATATCCTGAGTAAACTATCCATTTAAAGATGGTACAGTGTGTCTTTGAAACAAGAACACTTACCCTAAAATGGACAAAGAGGTTCAAAGTTGTTTTTGCTAAGCATGGCTATGAATTTGTCTGTAGTATTTTTAATATTTTACTATAATGAATTGCAGCTTTCGACCTTTTCAGTGGCATGTTGAAGGAGTCATACAGTAATTGAGCATTACAACTTATTAATACTTATCTGTACAAAATATATTTGGTTGAAAATTATCTACATCTGGGGCAATGGACATTCGGGAGAATGGGCATTTACAGAATGTTCAGCTAGAAATGTATTGTGTAGATCAAATATGATCTACTGTCAGATAGATTGGAATAGTATAGAATAGTAGAGAAAATTGTGTGGGCATTCTTTTTGCAATTCCAGATACAGCCCTGCCATTAGTTGAAAGCAGCCAATCCAATAGTTTCTGAAAATAAGTAATCTCCTGAGATCTGTGTTCAAATGTATTTTTTTAAGTAGTTGCTTTTTCAGATCTGTTTTCAAATAGTTTTAAAAATGTAGTTACTTTCTGAGATCTGTATTAAAATGGTTAAAACAATTAGACATTTTTGGGGATCGGTATTGAAATAGTCAGCTCCAAAGTCACTATTTGTTGCCCCAAAAAATTGTTACTTTCGACAAAGCATATTTAAAGATGCACTGTGCAGAAATCGCTCCGCCATTTCCTGGTTGCTAAAATTCTAATAGTTCTCCTAATTTCAGTTCATATGACAAAACGTGCAAGTATAGTGTAGACAATCATTGTACAACCTAAACTGCTGTGAAATATATTTAATTAAACGACTATATTGTATTTTCAGCTGTTTGAAGCTGGTGTGGAAAACAGGAAGCATAGAAACAGAGCACATAGAACAGATCTATTGCTTCTCAGACTTGTTTTCAATGATAATGACAGATCTGTAACTCACATTTCCATGTTTTTTATTTAACTAGGCATTTCAGTTAAGAACAAATTCTTATTTACAATGGCAGCCTAGGAACAGTGGGTTAACTTGCCTTGTTCAGGGGTAGAAAGACAGATTATTTCCTTGTCAGCTCAGGATTTGATCTAACAACATTTTGGTTACTGGCCCAATGCTCTAACCACTCTAACCACCTGCCGCCCCAGGTGAATTTGGTAGGTCCAAAAAGTTACATATTGCAGCTAATTCTAGACTATATATTAAGATTCATATCTGATAGCCCACAACCATGTGCTAATGATCATACCGTGCCTAGTGAAAGTCTACACAACCCTTGCAGTCTTTTCAACTATTGTGGTGGCAGCATCATGTTTGGGTACATTTGTCATCAACAAACCCAAGTAAAAAGTGAGAAGAAAACATGCAGTAGTCTTCTGAAAATCTAACCCTGGGATTAGAGTTTTATTTTTCAGCGGGTCAATTACACAAATGTTTATCCCAAAGACACACCACAAATTCTTTCCAAGGGGTGGTGAGCAATGTTCCCTCTAAATTGCTGGCGTGCAGCTCCCCCCGGATTGCCACAAGGAGGAGTGGTGATTCGACCAAGACGCAGCATTGTAACTTGACATTATATTTATTAAACAAAACTGAAAAAACAGGAAGAACACTTGAATAGATACAAAACAACGTAGACTGACCTGAACGTAAGAACTTACATGAAACACGAAGAACGCACGAACAGGAAAAACAGACTACACAAAAACCGAACGAACAAACAAACCGAAAACAGTCCCGTGTGGTGCAACATAGACACAGACACAGGAGACAACCACCCACAAACAAACACTGTGAAACTACCTACCTTAATATGATTCTCAATCAGAGGAGATGAAAACCACCTGCCTCTAATTGAGAACCATATTAGGTACCCATTAACCAACATAGAAACAGAAAACATAGACTGCCCACCCAAACTCACGTCCTGACCAACTAACACATACAAAACTAACAGAAAACAGGTCAGGAACGTGACACACAGAGAAGAACGAGATTGAGCTTCACTGAAATTTCTAGAGTTTTCCCCATTAGTTCCCCATTAGTTCACTATCAAAACACTCTATCAATGTTTCCCTTTACTGTGGGAATTGTGATCGAATCAACTTTACATTAACCCATTTCGATGCAACATACCGAAACAAAACTAACTATAGGCAACAAGATATTTTATTGTAGGCAGAACGCATCCGAGTAGGATTGCATTGACAAACACGACTCGGGCACGCACTCTACACAGACCGACCCGTGCGGCATAATCGGTGCGGCTGCAGTAGGCCTATATGCAAATAGACCGTGGTGTAAAGTACTTAAGGAAAAATACTTTAAAGTACTACTTAAGTAGTTTTTCGTGGTACCTGTAGTTTACTTTACTATTCATATTTTTTACTACTTTTACTTTTACTTCATACATTCCTAAAGAAAATAATGTACTTTTACTCCATACATTTTCCCTGACACTCAAAAGTACTCATTACATTTTGAATGTTTAGCAGGACAGGAAAATGGTCCAATTTACGCACTTATCGAGAAAACATCCCTGGTCATCCTACTGCCTCTGATCTGGCGGACTCACTAAACACACATGCTTAGTTTGTAAATTATGTCTGAGTGTTGGAGTGTGCCCCTGGCTATCCATACATTTAAATAACAAGAAAATGGTGCCATCTGATTTGCTTAATATAAGGAATTTTAAATTATTTATACTTTTACTTTTGATACTTAACTAGATTTTAGCAATAACATTTACTTTTGATACTTAAGTATATTTAAAACCAAATACTTTTAGACTTTTACTCAAGTAGTATTTTACTGGGTATCTTTCACTTTTACTTTAGTTMATTTTTATTAAGGTATCTTTACTTTTACTCAAGTATGACAATTGGGTACTTTTTCCACCACTGCAAATAGAACACTGCCATATATATATTCACTTTGAACTGGACTGTTTTTACAGAATGAGCTTGTCTTGAGATCAAAGCGAGAGCTACATGTAGCGCAGTGTACATATTCGTTCATATCCTTTGCTAGTCAGTGAGTTATTAGCCCAGTTATATATAATTTGTAGTCAGCAATGGGGGAGTGATTGCTTCCTACAAGAGCACAAAATGTGTCTTTGAAAAGCGAGTCAGTTAAAAATGTCTTAAGGATCGGATCCTTTCCCCCCCCATTTTCGCTTAAAATGTCATACCCAAATCTAACTATGCGCAATTTAGATTTTGTCCACTATGAGAGAGAAAAACAGTAGTTGAACAGTTTTGAACATATTAATTTCTTCAAAAATGAAGGGGAAGCAAGAGAGAGCTAGCTACATTTAATTGACTTTAAAAATAAATATATATTTATCTGTTATTTTACCAGGTAAGTATCACATTCCTGACCTTATTTCCCTTGTTTTGTCTATATTTAGTATGGTCAGGGCGTGAGTTGGGGTGGGCAGTCTATGTTATTTGTTTCTATGTTTAGGTTTGTTCGTTTGGCCTAATATGGTTCTCAATCAGAGGCAGGTGTTTGTCATTGTCTCTGATTGGGAACCATATTAAGGTAGGCTGTTTTCACTGTTTGTTTGTGGGTGATTGTTGCCGTGTCTGTGTTTGTTCGCCACACGGTACTGTTTTCGTTTGTTTGTTCACGTCATTTTGTCAAGTGTTTTTTCGTCTTTGTTGCTATAATTAAAATATGTATTCAAACCACGCTGCGCTTTGGTCCGATCCTTGCTCCTCCTCAGACGAGGAGAAAGACGAGCGTTACAGTAAGTTGACTGAACACATTCTCATTTACAGCAATGACATGGGGAATATTTACAGGGGAGAGGAGGGGGATGAATGAGCCAATTGTAAACTGGGGATTATTAGGTGACTTTGAGGGCCAGATTGGGAATTTAGCCAGGACACTGGGGTTTACACCCCTAGTCTCAGGATAAGTGCAATGGGATCTTCAATGACCTCAGAGTCAGGACACTTGTTTAACATCCCATCCGAAAGACAGCACCCTACACAGGGCAGTGTCCCCAATCACTGCCCTGTGACATTGGGATATTTTTTAGACCAGAGGAAAGAGTGCCTCCTACTGGCCCTGCACTTCCAGCAGCATCTGGTCTCCCATCCAGGGACTAACCAGGACCAACCATGCTTAGCTTCAGAAGCAAGCCAGCAGTGGTATGCAGGGTGGTATGCTGCTGGCTTGACTAAAGAGATGCCTTGTACACCTCTCACACTATGACGTACTACAATACTTTAAGTACTTGGAAAACACTTTATTTGTGTTAGCTTGGCTTCTGCTTATCCTCTTGACACATTCTCTACACTGCAAACACGCTTATGACGAAGGAAAGCAAAGTGCTAACTGACGAATCTGAATCATCTATATTGATTTCACAGATAAGCCTTTTTGGAGGTCTAATAGATCTGCCAACTCTTGTTTTGGCTGAAGCAGGCTGAACGCAAACTACAGGCTCTGGTTTGTCAATGGATGCTTCTGAGTGGTCATTATCTTGGGCGGGCTCAGAGATGTGAAAGTTATTCACACTGTCCACAGAAGAGTGGGTAATGTCACTACTGGGGTCATCACTATCTTGGTAAATCACTACATCACTGAGGTGGCTTGCCATTTCTTCAACTGGATGAGGAGTATTCTCAACTGCATCAGTTAAGACATCAGGTAAGTCTCGTTCATCGCTTTCAGCGGTTTGCATGAGCCAGTTTACTGTCCGTGTATCACAGTCCTCTTCTTCATCAGGTATCTCAGGTACACTTCCACAGATGGCTTCATTGTCCTCAGAGTTTTCGTCAATTCCCCTGTCCAGTGGAAGGAACGTTACAGAGCGGAGGAGATTCCTGTGAGCAACTTTCTCTTTGGCTGTCTGTAGATCCTTGATCCTGTACACGTTGATGTCTGGTTTCACTGATGTCACTTCATATAGGGCTGTCCCATCTATCTGCAATCTTCCTTTTTCCTCTTTCAGCCCTGTTGGCTAGTAGCACTCTGTCTCCTACCATCAATGTTGATTCCTTTTACCTTGCGGTTCTAGAGCTTTTCATGGCATGTATGTTCATAAAGGCTGTGCTTCTGAGCTATTTGAGTTGCTTCATTCAGGTCTTTCTTCAAGTGTGATACTAACTCCAGATGGTTGATTACACTGTTGTCTGCGAGGACATTCTGAAACATAACATCAACAGGAAGTCGTGGGATCCTCCCAAACATGCGATAAATAGTGCGAAGCCAGTTGTCTCGTGCTCTGTACAGTTGTAGCAGAAGGTCAACATCTGTAGCATTTGGGGCCACTTGGCTTTGGACTTTGGAGGCAGAGATCTGATCATACCACCAATGGTTCTATTGAAGCGTTCTGTAATCCCATTCCCCATAGGATGGTAGGGAGTAGTGTGTGATTCCTCCACACCAGCTAACTCCAACACTTCTTTTATCAGCCTGCTTTCTAAATTGCCTCCCTGGCCAGAGTGAATACACCTCGGAAATCCATATATGCAGAAGAAGTCATTCCACAGGCGACGAGCTAATTGCTTTGCAGACTGTTTCTTGCATGGGAATGCATGGGCGGTTTTTGTGAAGTGGTCAGTTACAACTAAAACATCTATGGACTTATTGTCATTCTGTTCTGCAGTCCAAAAGTTGATACAAACCAATTCCATTACTTCTGAGGTGCAATTGTTTTCAAGTGGAGCTCGAGCATGGGGCTCCGGAGTCTTTCCAACAATGCGTCGATGGCAGTTCTTCACATGATTCTCAATGTCACGCTCCATTACAGTCCAAAATAATCATTGTCTAGCAAGAGATAGTGTTCGAGAGTGCCCTTGATGACCCGCTGTATCATGAAGGCCATGGAGAACTTGCTGCTTCAGTGAATCAGGTACAACATATTGGAAGAGCTTTTTGTTCATGTGATGGGGTATCTTCTCCTTGTACAGTATACCATTGTGAATGGTGAGCTTGTTCAGGTGCTTCAGTAGTTTGATCACGCTGCAGGGTTCAGATGCACGCTCACGCCTGTTGGGTCTTTGATGTCTCTGAACGTAGTATAGGACTCTACTCACAGTACCGTCTTGCTCCTGTAGGCTTAAGAGCTTACTCTGAGGGAGAGCAGCGGTGTGGTCTTTCTGTTGTAGCAGAGGAATGGCTGCCCCTTTTCCCAGTACTTGACTCAGGCTACCAGTGCAGTGAGCATCCAAGATAGCTGAGATTTCTTGAGCGATAATGGAACCATGTGTTGAAGGTGAAGGGACTTTATCAGTGTTCCCTTCAGGTGAGTCTCCGTCTGGTGGGCTCACCACTGCTTGGCAGTTGTTGATTGCTCTGAAGGTGTCTTGTACAGTCCTATTGGTCACTCCATTGACTCGATCTAGGAGAGACAGATATGGCTCTATCACAAGGCGGTGGCTCATACATGACTGGACGAATGGTTCTTTGCTCAAAGTGTCGGCTATTATGTTCTTAATTCCAGGAACATATTTCAGGTCAAAGCTGTACGACGCAAGCTTAGACACCCAACCTTGCTCACATGCGTTGAGTCTGGGTTTTGTCAGTATGTATGTTAGCGGGTTGGTGTCAGTCCAGGCTGTGAAGTGTCGTCCCTTTAACCAGTAGCAAAACTAGTCACAGACTGCCCACTAGTTCATCTGAGAACGGGAGAGTGTTCTACTGGCAAAAGCCACGGGTTTGGCTATCTTTTCACCCATGGGTGTTTGAGAAAGCACTCCTCCAATTCCATCAAATTAAGCATCAACAGCAAGAATTAACGGCTCATTGAAGTCTGGGTGAGCTAAGGTCACACTAGTCACCAGGTCAAGTTTCAAGGTCTCGAACACTTCTTGGCACTCTGTAGTCCAGTCAGAAGGTGAGAGCATGACATGCTGTTTTCTGTTTAGGTTTTCATCCTCTTCTCGCTGTGTTATGTTTGGTTGGCTTGGCTTTGAGTTTGAAAAGCATCTTGGCCTTGGCTGAACAGGTCTCTATGAAGTGTCCATAGTAGAGAACCATTCCTAGGAACGAGCGGATCTTCTTTTGACACGGTGTTATTCCATCAGAGTCCATTAGTTCAGCTTTCTGGACGTTTTTGATGGCCTCAACTTTCTCTGGGTCTGTTTGCACACCATTTTCACAGATGATGTGACCAAGAAATCTGACAGATCTTCTTAAGAAGTGGCACTTCTTGGGAGACAGTTTCAGTTTGTGTTTTGACAGACGAGAAACAACATCTGGAGGCATTCAATTGCTAGCTGCTCAGTATGTGCAAAGACCATTACGTCATCAAGATAGCACAGTAGGCTTGTGAAGTTCTCATCACCAAATATAAACATCATCATGCGCATGAACGTTGCTGGACTGTTCGATAGGCCCTGCGGTAACCTATTGTATTCATGGAGTCCAAACGAGAATGAAAACGCAGTATGCTTCTTGTCCTCTTTTTGTTTATTTATTTTCTTTCTTTTTATTTGTGGGTGGATCAGCTTTAATATTGCGGATAGATTGTTGCTTCCATCATTGTAATTGTCTGCATCATTTCAAATCCCCAAATGTTTTTTTGGTAAATATATTTATCCATATACAGTGAGGGAAAAAAGTATTTGATCCCCTGCTGATTTTGTACGTTTGCCCACTGACAAAGAAATTATCAGTCTATAATTTTAATGGTAGGTTTATTTGAACAGTGAGAGACAGAATAACAACAAAAATATCCAGAAAAATGCATGTCAAAAATGTTATAAATTGATTTGCATTTTAATGAGGGAAATAAGTATTTGACCCCTTCTCAATCAAAAAGATTTCTAGCTCCCAGGTGTCTTTCATACAGGTGACGAACGGAGATTAGGAGCACACTCTTAAAGGGAGTGCTCCTAATCTCAGTTTCTTACCTGTATAAAAGATACCTGTCCACAGAAGCAATCAATCAGATTCCAAACTCTCCACCATGGCCAAGACCAAAGAGCTCTCCAAGGATGTCAGGGACAAGATTGTAGACCTACACAAGGCTGGAATGGGCTACAAGACCATCGCCAAGCAGCTTGGTGAGAAGGTGACAACAGTTTCTGTGATTATTCGCAAATGGAAGAAACACAAAAGACCTGTCAATCTCCCTCAGCCTGGGGCTCCATGCAAGATCTCACCTCGTGAAGTTGCAATGATCATGAGAACGGTGAGGAATCAGCCCAGAACTACACAGGAGGATCTTGTCAATGATCTCAAGGCAGCTGGGACCATAGTCATCAAGAAAACAATTGGTAACACACTATGCCGTGAAGGACTGAAATCCTGCAGCGCCCGCAAGGTCCCCCTGCTCAAGAAAGCACATATACATGCCCGTCTGAAGTTTGCCAATGAACATCTGAATGATTCAGAGGACAACTGGGTGAACGTGTTGTGGTCAGATGAGACCAAAATGGAGTTCTTTGGCATCAACCCAACTTGCCGTGTTTGGAGGAGGAGGAATGCTGCCTATGACCCCAAGAAACCATCCCCACCGTCAAACATGGAGGTGGAAACATTATGCTTTGGGAGTGTTTTTCTGCTAAAGGGACAGGACAACTTCACCGCATCAAAGGGACGATGGACGGGGCCATGTACCGTCAAATCTTGGGTGAAAACCTCCTTCCCTCAGCCAGGGTATTGAAAATGGGTCGTGGATGGGTATTCCAGCATGACAATGACCCAAAACACACGGCCAAGGCAACAAAGGAGWGGCTCAAGAAGAAGCACATTAAGGTCCTGGAGTGGCCTAGCCAGTATCCAGACCTTAATCCCATAGAAAATCTGTGGAGGGAGCTGAAGGTTCGAGTTGCCAAACGTCAGCCTCAAAACCTTAATGACTTGAAGAAGATCTGCAAAGAGGAGTGGGACAAAATCCCTCCTGAGATGTGTGCAAACCTGGTGGCCAACTACAAGAAACGTCTGACCTCTGTGATTGCCAACAAGGGTTTTGCCACCAAGTACTAAGTCATGTTTTGCAGAGGGGTCAAATACTTATTTCCCTCATTAAAATGCAAATCAATTCATAACATTTTTGACATGCGTTTTTCTGGATTTTTTTGTTGATATTCTGTCTCTCACTGTTCAAATAAACCTACCAATAAAATTATAGACTGATCATTTCTTTGTCAGTGGGCAAACGTACAAAATCAGCAGGGGATCAAATACTTTTTTCCCTCACTGTACATACATACACATACCCACATACATATATATATATATATATATATATATATATATATATATAAAGTTGAAGTCGGAAGTTCACAAACACTTAGGTTGGAGTCAATTAATTAAACTCGTTTTTCAACCACTCCACAAATTTCTTGATAACAAACTATAGTTTTGGCAAGTCGGTTAGGACATCTACTTTGTGCATGACACAAGTCATTTTTCCAACAATTGTTTACAGACAGATAATTTTTTGGCTCTGAACGTGAAGGCTAGTTCTTTGCTTGGGCAGTTCCTGATGAACATGCGTGTGATGTCCGTGCTAAGATCCTCATTTGCCTTACCCTGTTCCTTCAGGCCTTCTGTAGCAGTGTCTGCTGCACTGTTCAGTCTTAGCCAGTTTTAATTTGGGTCCTCCTGTTCTTTGGGTAGAGTCATGTAGAAATCTTGGAGTGAGATATTTAAGTATTGACTGCAGCTGGAATGCTTCCTGAGGAGGTTATAGATGGCATCTGGGTTAGCTAGAATGTCAATGTCACTATTTCTGATTTTGACTACATCTTTTGCTCTTGCCTTGAGATGGATGAGAATCTCTTCGGCCTGTTCCTCTATTTTCATGTGTCCCTTTTTAATAAAGTTTCTCCTGGCCTCTTCCCATTTATCAAAGGTAGTTGTGTCTGATCTCTCCCCGCTAAAGGAAGCTGGTTCTTTGACTTTTCTTTGGGTGACTACTTGGACTTGGGAGAAGTATAGAACTTGGCTAACTGGAGGGTCAGGTCTGTGTCTTGGTTCACTTTGGCTAGTGGCTGTAGCTCCTGTTGGACTACTAGAGCTGAAGTGCATGGTAATGCTAGCTGCTGTCCTATCTGTTGGACCTATGGTACCCATCTGGCCTATTAGCATTGCATCTTCATTGTGTTAGGAGTGGAGGTGCTAACAACCTGGGGCCTAGGTGAGTTGACTGCATGATGACCATGAGATGCTGCATTGTCCCCATGACTAAAGGAACTTCCCCTGCAATTTCCACTACCATTGACATCACCACACATGCTAGGACTACCAGTTGGGAAAGGAATAGGTAACCCCAACACACCCCTTCCCCTACCAACATTGACAGGTGTAAGCAGATCTGAACAACCAATACGGTTGAAACTCATTGTAGTAGCTCAAAATTAAAGTAAAACAACAACATATAGAATGACAGAAATAACTGAGACAGAGGACAGTGTTGCATCAACATTACAGCTTGTTACGTTTCTTCTCGTTGCCTGTAGACTCTGAGAAGATAGGACAGCTCCCAGTTTGATGAGGAACACCAATCTTGATTGGTGCCATGACCCGGATCATCAATGTGACCTTCCTGGTCCCATCCCTCAAGTTAGTGAGTCAACACAGGAAGGAGCAATGGATGGAGAGTTAATTTATTTCCAAAGCTGCAATGATGGACACACACAGTATGGATGAATGGTCAGTAGTCGACGGGATATAAATAGCACTCCCACAGCAATTCTCCATAAATCTGCTATATATTATACTAACAAAAAAAACTATCAAAATGTCTATCAAAGTCATTGTGATCGTATAGTGGATTTAACTAATTTACTATAATAAAAATAAAAACATAGTTTCCAAGTGTATTATATTTGGAAGGGGGTGGAGCACCACAAGTTTAAGACCATGCTTAGCCATTGTTCTCCCTCTTTATGTCTGGTCTTAACAGGAGAATGGTCACCGTTAGATACTGTTTTCCTTGGTTTATTTGGCGTGGGCTACGGCCAAACAGTTGCCTGTGTTGAGTTAGGTTTATAAACCGGGAATTCGTGAACGCAATCCTCTGTCTGGACATTTGTGTGTATTAGCCAATGTAGACCCACTAATCTACCAGGAGGTGGCATAATAACCATTTTATGCAGGAATTTAACAATTTAATTACACCGTTACACTGAGAAGAGCGCGTAGATGCAAGAAGCAATTATACAACGATCTAGCTGCTATGAAAATAAACTGTGTTCGCGTGTGGTTAGGCGTGTATTAATTCTGCCCATTCTGTTGAAAAACCTTTCTTAAACGGAAGCAAACTCAACGAAACTGGGATAAACATACCTGCGTTTGTGTAATAGAAACTCTCGTTTTCAACTGTTGGACTAATGATTGCACCCTCGATCAGCTAGTCAGGGGTGTCAAACTCATTCCACGGAGGGCCTAGTGTCTGCAGGTTTTTGGTTTTTCCTTTCAATAAAGCCCTAGACAACCAGGTGTGGGGAGTTCCTAACTAATTAGTGATGTTAATTCATCAATCAAGTACAAGGGAGGAGCGAAAACCCGCAGACACTCGGCCCCCCGTGGAATGAGTTTGACACCTGTGAGCTAGATGCAGGCAAGATTGTGAAAGGTGGTATTGAATGTGTCATTGTCTGTCACCTTGATTACTCAAATTACTCTTGGCCTGTGCACCTACGTTGTAAACTTTCATTCATAGGCTAGGTTGTAGCAACCTCATGATGGGTACAGGGGAAATTGGTGTATCATGAAGTAGTCTAAACCTATCGATGTTACATTGAGCTGGGTGAATGGAATATGAATGACAGTCATCCAATATGCCGTAATAGAAATATGGCCATGCTAATACTGTTTTTTACGTCCTCTCATAAACGGCACCGACCGCCAAATAGGTCACCACTTATTGGAATCGTTCATCGTTAACAGCAATCAATGTAAGATCCATTTTGGCTATTGAGAAGACAATTTATGTGTCTGGGTGGTTATCTTTCCAATCACATTTGACCCAGTCTTGGCCTGCTGTATGGTTGTAGTGAGAAAGTGTTTGCGCTTGTGTGTTTGCTCTTTGTGTGTTTATGTGTCTGTCAGAATATCTGGATATTGTCAGTGGTGGGCTATAATTAAAGGCTGTAACCTAGGGCTATGTGATGCTATTTCCATACCTACAGCGACCTCAAGTGGTAATAATTGATAATAGTTCTACAACATTATACAACATTCGGGTAGTTCAACAATAGAGAACTTGAAGAGATCTTAGGGTTCTTTTGCACACACTCAAACATTTCTGAAACATTCATTTCTGGTTAGTTATACAATCTATTTAGAAACTCTTTAATCCTTTAACCCTATTCTCAACGGGCTGGTAGAGCATGGGTTGACAATGGATTTTGAAGTGGATAAGAACATAATCTTCACTTAACTTCATTGGTTAACTACCCCAGCCCTCCTGCATCAGTTTGGAAACCCTGGCCTATAAAATAATGTCTATAATAGTAATAAAAAAACGGAACTTTGTCATTTATTTCAAA
Source organism: Salvelinus sp. IW2-2015 (assembly GCF_002910315.2). Classification (NCBI taxonomy): domain Eukaryota; kingdom Metazoa; phylum Chordata; class Actinopteri; order Salmoniformes; family Salmonidae; genus Salvelinus; species Salvelinus sp. IW2-2015. Next base: position 26,048,268 of record NC_036851.1, read on the forward strand.
ATGTAGTCTGAACATGTGGGAAAGATTGGAAGAACCTGGATCATTTGAAATGTAAGAACATTTGGAGTGATATTGCACTATACACCACCTGAAAACACATTCATTTCAATGTAATAGAATACTAATCTTTGGACATACAAAATTACCATAATTTGTTATAATTTTACATCAGTCCTTATTTAACAATGCTTACCTACCTATACCAGCCTTTGAATTATACCTGAAGTAATTTTTGAAATTGTTGAAATTAGTAGAAATGCTATGTAAATTGCCATTCTAATATGGCATTGCTGGTATGACCTTCTATTGACTTCTCAGCCACCTGGTAGAGGTCTGTTATTTCCTAAATAAACATCAAGTTGAGTTGTTAGTATTAGGAATTTAAGGTAAAATATTTTTTTCAACATGTTTTACAAGAAGAAATCATTAAAGGGTTCAAATAGTATCATCTTTGGAATGATCATGGAGAAATATAACAGATCATGAATAACTGGAGAACAATCTAAATACACTGTTTGCTTTAGTGATAAATAGCATGATTATCATAGATAATAAAACTCACAGTGTAAAACCTAACACAACACATACTGGCAGTTGGTCACGATAAGCTATATATCTGTGAAGATATTTAATTTGATTATATGTCCATTCCCAAAAGTAAAAAAAAATAGGCAAGCCAGTAAGCTTGAAATGCCAAGGGAGAGGACATGAACAGTGTGATTAATGAATACAGTTTTTTGCAATCACTTTGACAAATTCTTCACAACTCTTAAAACAAAAGTCAAAACTGATAACACTTGATTGAGCATACATTGGAGTTGAACACATCTTTCGCCAATGGTCATTCATGGAAAATCTAAGTTTTTCGTGAACATTTTTCAAATCCGATCTTTTTGAAGCACTGAATAGAAGGAATAATTGTCACGACTTCCGCCGAGGTCGGTCCCTCTCCCTGTAGGGGCGGCGTTGGGCGATCGACGTCACCGGTCTTCTAGCCATCGCTGATCCATCTTTCATTTTCCATTGGTTTTGTCTTTATTTTCTACACACCTGGTTTTCATTATCCAATTACATGTTCATGTATTTAACCCTCTGTTTCCCCCATGTTTGTTGTGCGTGATTATTTCTATGTTCAGTTCGGTTATGATGGCTGGTTTTTCGACGGGTGCTGTGTTCACCCGTGCGTAATATTTACCGTTGGTATTTTGGTCAAGTGTATTTGTTTACCTTGTGCCTTTATTTTGAGTAAAGTATGTTGCTCACTCATTTTGCTCTCCTGCGCCTGACATGCACCAGCTACACTCACCTTCTGACAATAATAGAGGTTAAAAACCATTTCCAATACAATATTTATCAGTATACCAGTATGTACAATCTTTAAAGTTTACTGCAAACCAATTTCTATAATCATTTGTTAGTGTCCAATGTAAAGTTTGGAGCATGTCGAAAAAATGTCATGCACAGTTACAGTATCCTTATACAGTACATATATAGAAGAAATCATCAGAAATAGGTTTTATTATGGCATGTATTGTAAAGCAGAAGCCTATATTAAAAAGGTATTGGTGCAGCCGGGTATATAAATCCATTTCTGTCCCATGCAACAAGATCAATATTTCTATATAGTGTATATAGAGTATCATCAGCTAAAATCCTCAGTTTACAGTGTATCAATGAAATTCAGATAATGTGTGGAATATACTGTAATTTAAAACCAAAATATTATAGCAGTGGATTGCACACTACACCATAATTTCAAATGGTAGCAAATGACTCTTTCCACTTTGCCATGGTGTATTGAAGAACATCGGCTGATTGAGAATGTGGTGTAAAGTACTTAAGTAAAAATACTTTAAAGTAGTACTTAAGTAGTGTTTTGGGGTATCTGTACTTTACTACTTTTACTTTTCTACATTCTTAAAGAAAATTATGTACTTTTTACTCCACACATTTTGAATGCTTAATAGGACAGGAAAATGGTCCAATTCTCACACTAATAAAGAGGACATCTCTGGTCATCCCTACTGCCTCTGATTTGGCAGACTCATTAAACACAAATGCTTCGTTTGTAAATTATGTTGGAGTGTGCCCCTGGCTATCGTAAATAAAAATATATATAAGTAATTTGAAATTATTTATACTTTTACTTTTGATACTTAAGTACAGTACCAGACAAGTTTAATGAGTTTGAGCTAATCAGTTGTGTTGTGACAAGGTAGGGTTGGTATACAGAAAATAGCCCTATTTGGTAAAAGTCCAAGTCCATATTATGACAAGAACAACTCAAATAGGCAAACAGAAAAGACAGACCATTACTTTAAGGTGAAGGTCAGTCAATTCCCGAAAAGTGTCAAGTGCAGTCGCAAAAACCATCAAGCGCTATGATGCCACAGGAAAGGAAGACAGTCACCTCTGCTGCAGAAGTTAAGTTCATTAGAGTTACCAGCCTCAGAAATTGCAACCCAAATAAATGGGGACTGCGTGAATCAGGCCTTCATGGTTGAATTGCTGCAAAGAAATCACTACTAAAGGCAACCAATAATAAGAGACTTGCTTGGGCCAAGAAACATAAGCAATGGACATTAGACCATTTTAGATTTTTCCAACCGCTGTGTCTTTGTGAGACGCAGAGTAGATGAACTGATAATCTCTGTGTGTGGTTCCAACATGGAGGACATGTGATGGTGCTTTGCTGGTGACACTGTCTGTGATTTATTTAGAATTCAAGGCACACTTAACCAGCATGGCTACCACAGCATTCTGCAGCGATACACCATCCCATCTGGTTTGTGCTTAGTGGGACATCATTTGTTTTTCAACAGGACAATGACCCAACACACCTCCAAGCTGTGTAAGGGCTATGTGACCAAGAAGGAGAGTGATGGAGTGCTGCATCAGATGACCTGGCCTCCACAATCACCCGACCTCAACCCAATTGAGATGGTTTGGGATGAGTTGGACCGCAGAGTGAAGGAAAAGCAGCCAACAAGTGCTCAGTATATGTGGGTACTCCTTCAAGACTGTTGGAAAAGCATTCCTCGTGAAGCTGTCATCAAGGCAAAGGGTGGCTACTGTCGTGTCTTTGGCTATGCCAGATTAATTGCTATGACATACTATTCTATAAAATATTTTCTCCGTAATTAATATTACCTGATTGAACTAATCATGTAAATGTAATTAACTAGAGAGGGACACCACGAAATAATATTTATAGAGCTGTTATCTTCCGAATAAACTCTTAAAGACAGTCAAACTTAATCGTCATCTTATTCAGTCTCATCTGAAAGTTGTAAATCCTTGGTTATCTGCAAGAATCCTGGCTAACAAGTTGAATCAGCAATACAAAATTGGGTTTATTTATTTATTTACTAAATACCTAACTAATCACACAGAATCACACATACACAATTAAATCATAACTTGATTACAAATTGCCGTCATAAAGGAAAACGTCCCTAGCGGGCGGAATAGATATGACAGCTTGTTACGCAAAGGAAAGGGGGCGGTGTTTTAGTGAAAGAGCGGGAGACTGGAACAGAGGCGAAGCTGTGCTATCGTAAATACAGTATCTTATGCATTCTAAATTACCGCCCATTTGGAAAAGGAAAATGCAATAAATATTTACTCTGAGCTGCGCTTCAGTAGGTTGGTGGTAGATGGAAGACCGGGTTGCCAAACCAAGTCCTCTGTCCTTTGAAGGATGTCTCTGGTGGTCACTGTCGTAGTAACGTCGTTGTGTAGTAGACGGGATACTCTGACTGTCCTTCCTAACCTGCGTTTGTAGCAGCTGTTGCTAACTCAACGGCTAGGAGGTATCACTTCTGTAGTGAATACGAGTTCAAAGTTCATACCATTCACAACCAAAGTTCATGCTGATGTTGGCTTCGTTCTGTAGTTATTATCTGAACCATTCTGACATCGGATCGTCATCCTAATGTACCCGGAACAGAAAGTTATATTTTTGTCAATGGCTTTATATAGTGGAGGGAGAGGGGTGTGTCTGAAAAGTTTATTACCCATGTCTCTTCACAGGGGCGTGCCACTGGTTGAGCAGAGGCCCAAACTTATGAAAACCCAAATCTCTCATTTGGAAGCTAAAATTACATTTCATCTCTTCACAAATAATTTCATATTCAAGCATTTCAATTAAACAACAAGTCCATGTGAATCAGATACCTCTGATGTTTAGACTTTCCACAGTAGAGTTTATGTCATTCTATCATTGATGAGAATGTTTCAGAGGGCAACCGAACTGACATAATAGACCTTAAGTACCACCGCATATGTTCAGTTGGTCGGATTACCAGAATATAGTTCATTTCCCCCCAACTTCTGATGTTCCCAGAATCTCTATGTTAACCAAAGGGGCTTTCTAATGTCACATCAGTAGGGAAGAGGAACGGGGGAAAGAGGTATTTATGACTCATAAACCTACCCCCAGGCCAACGTCATGACACTACTTTGAAGAATCTAAAATCTAAAATATATTTTGATTTGTTCAACACTTTTCTGGTTACTACATGATTCCATATGCGTTATTTCATATTTTTCAATGTAGAAAATAGTAAAAATTAAGAAAAACCCTTGAATGAGTAGGTGTGTCCAAACTTTTGACTGGTACTGTATATTTTAACAGTTACATTTACTTTTTATACTTAAGTATATTTTAAACCAAATACTTTTAGACAAGTAGTATTTTACTGGATGACTGTTACTTTTAAGTTTCTATTAAGGTAACTTTACTTTTACTCAAGTGAGGATGATGTAGTATTTACAGCCACATCCATACATGTATGTGATTTGGTTTACTTCCAACCTTAATAAATGTCAATTGACAAATTTATGATGCAAAAACATAGACATGTACCGAGTTCAGCAGTTCTCAAACTGTATATGTAAACTAGGCACTATTTCAGTAGTTATCCGTTTAGAGAAGTTTGATAAAGTGATGGTTAAAAGGATTGTTGACAAATGTGTCCCATAGCTTCATTATAGAGTCTTTTACTCTTGGTTTTGTACACCAGGTCAAACAGCTGAAAATACAATATTTTTGGTTATGAAAAATATATTTCACAACGGTTTAGATGGTACAATGATTCTCTACCAGTGGAGACTCCTCAGAAGAGGAAGGGGAGGATCATCCTCCTCAGTGAATAAAACATTAAAAAAGTTATACTTTTTTGTTAAACTATACTACATGTATTCAAGTCACCAACTCATTTATTAAAACACACTTTTTTGCCATGAAGATCTACAGTAGTCTCAACAGCACTCTGTAGGGTAGCATCGTTGTGTAGCCGGAGGACAGCTAGCTACCATCCTCCTCTGGGTACATTGACTTCAATAGAAAAACCTAGGAGGCTCATGGTTCTCACCCCCTTTCCATAGACTTACACAGTAATTATGACAACTTCCTCCAACCTATCAAAGCTCTTGTAACATGAACTGACATGTTGTCCACCCAATCAAAGGATCAGAGAATGAATCTGAAAGCAAAATCTATAGCTAGCTAGCACTGCAGTGCATACAATGTGGTGAGTAGTTGACTCAAAGAGAAAGACAATAGCTGAATAGTTTTGAACAAATTAATTTCTTAAAAAATTAAGGAAAAGCAAGAGAGAGATTTCAGTTTCACTTACTTAGCTAGCAAATGCAGCTACCCAGTTTAGCCTACTCAGACAACCTGCTCAAACAGAGGGATGCTATGTTAGCTAGGCGGCTTTGAATATCCAACACAACACTGGAACTCTTCCAAGTCAAGGTAAGCTTTTGGTTTTACAAATTCATTACCACCGGAGGCTGCCGGTGTAAGTGCTAAATTGCTTACTGACTGTACACTGTAACGTTGCTGCCTGAGCACAGCCGAGAGCTGCCCAGTGGCACGAGCCTACCAGACGAGCTAAACTACTTCTATGCTCACTTCGAGGCAAATAACACTGAAACATGCATGAGAGCACCAGCTGTTCCAGACGACTGTGTGATCACGCTCTCCGCATCCATGTGAGTAAGACCTTTAAACAGGTCAACATTCACAAGGCCACAGGGCCAGACAGATTACCAGGACGTGTACCTCGAGCATGCGCTGACCAACTGGCAAGTGTCTTCACTGACATTTTTTACCTCTTCCTGTCCGAGTCTGTAACACCAACATGTTTTAAGCAGACCACCATAGTGCCTGTGCCCAAGAACACTAACGTAACCTGCCTAAATGACTGCCGACCTGTAGCACTCACGTCTGTAGCCATGAAGTGCTTTGAAAGTCTGGTCATGGCTCACATCAACACCATCATCCCAGAAACCCTAGACCCACTCCAATTTGCATACCGCCCCAACAGATCCACAGATGATGCAATCTCTATTGCACTCCACACTGCCCTTTCCCACCTGGACAAAAGGAACACTTATGTGAGAATAATTCATTGACTTCATTGCTATTCATTGACTACAGCTCAGCATTCAACACCATAGTGCCCTCAAAGCTCATCAGTAAGCTAAGGACCCTGGGACTAAACACCTCCCTCTGCAACTGGATCCTGGGCTTCCTGGCGGGCTGCCCCCAGGTGGTAATGGTAGGTAACAACACATCCGCCACGCTGATCCTCAATACAGGGCCCCTCAGTTGTGCATGCTCAGTCCCCTCCTGTACTCCCTGTTCAATCATGACTGCACAGCCAGGCACGACTCCAACACCATCATAAAATTTGCCGATGACACAACAGTCGCCGACAACGACGAGACAGCCTATAGGGAGAGGTCAGAGACCTGGCCGTGTGGTGTCAGGACAACAACCTCTCCCTCAACATGATGAAGACAAAGTAGATGATTGTGGACTACAGGAAAAAAAGAACCGAGCACACCCCCATTCTCATCGACGGGGCTGTAGTGGAGCAGGTTGAGAGCTTCAAGTTCCTTGGTGTCCACATCACCAACAAACTAGAATGGTCCAAGCACACCAAGACAGTTGTGAAGAGGGCACGACAAAACCTATTCCCCCTCAGGAGACTGAAAAGATTTGGCATGGGTCCTGAGATCCTAAAAAGGTTTTACAGCTGCACCATCAAGAGAATCCTTGGGACGGCAGGTAGCCTAGTGGTTAGAGCATTGGGCCAGTAACCGAAAGGTTGTTATATCGAATCCCCGAGCTGACAAGGTAAAAATCAGTTGTTCTGCTCCTGAACAAGGCAGTTAACCCACTGTTCCTAGGCCATCATTGTAAAGAAGAATTTGTTCTTAACTGACTTGACTAGTTAAATAAATATAAAAATACGACAACTGCTCGGCCTCTGACCGCAAGACACTACAGAAGGTAGTGCGAACGACCCACTACATCACTGGGGCCAAGCTTCCTGCCATCTAGGACCTCTATACCAGGCGGTGTCAGAGGAAGGCCCTAAAAATTATCAAAGACCCCAGCCACCCTAGTCATAGACTGTTCTCTCTACTACCGCATGGCAAGCGGTACCGGAGCACCAAGTCTAGGTCCAAGAGGCTTCTAAACAGCTTCTACCCCCAAGCCATAAGACTCCTGAACATCTAGTCAAATGGCTACCCAGACTATTTGCATTGCCCCCCTCCCCCTCTTTACACCACTGCTACTCTCTGTTGTCATCTATGTATAGTCACTTTAATAACTCTACATACATGTACATACTACCTCAATGTGCGGGGGCACCGGTTAGTTGACTCTGTATCGGTACCCCCCTGTATATAGTCTCGCTATTGTTATTTTACTGCTGCTCTTTAGTTACTTGTTACTTTTATGTCCTTATTCTTATCCATTACTTTTTGAAACTGCATTGTTGGTTAGGAGCTTGTAAGTAAGCATTTCACTGTAAGGTCTACACCTGTTGTATTCGGCGCATGTGACTATTACAATTTGATTTGATTGTAGCAGGTTTACTAACGCATTAGTTAGAACGTTTAGCTATGCTGACTATGACATTACTTTAGCTAATATGGTGACAACGATGTAGGCTGTGTGTAGCGGTTTTGATATGGTTTGGCTTGGAAAGTTTTTTTTGCCTGGTCACATACAGCTGATGAGTTGTGCATTGAAGTCCACAATCAAAGGAAAAAGGTAATAGGAGGAGAGCGCATAGATGTGAGAAGGATTACAATATGGCTGTTATGAAAGTGAACTGCGTTTATGGGTGATCAGGGGTGTATTCATTCGGCCAATTCTGTTGAAACTTTTCATAAACGGAAGCAAACGGAACGAAACGGGGATTAACATACCTGAATCTGTCCAATGGAAACTCTTGTTTGCAACTGTTGGACTAATGATTACACCATAGATCAGCTGGATGCAGGCAAGACAGTATATTGAATGTGTCAATGTCTTTCCGTGTGTCACTGTCTGTCGCCTAAATGTATATCGACCTGTGTGCACCTACGTTGTACAACCTCATGATGGATATGGAGAAAATAGTAGTATCATGTAGCCTTAACCTATCGCTGTTACATTGAACTGGGTGAATGGAATATGAATGACAGTCATCCAATATGCCGTAATTGAAATAAGACCATGCTCATTAAAAAAAATCTTTATTAGGCAAACTATTCGAATTTTAGCAACCAGGAAATGGCGGTAGTACATGCATAGTGCATCTTTAAACTTGTTAAGGGGGACAACCTGAAAGTAACGGAAACCACCCCTGAAAATAAATACACTACCGTTCAAAAGTTTGGGGTCACTTAGAAATGTCCTTGTTTTTGAAAGAAAAGCACATTGTTTGTCCATTAAAATAACATCAAATTGATCAGAATGTCACGACTTCCGCCGAAGCCGGTCCCTCTCCTTGTTCGGGCGGTGTTCGGCGATCGACGTCACCGACCTTCTAGCCATCACTGATCCATTTTTCATTTTCCATTGGTTTTGTCTTGTCTTCCTTCACACCTGGTTCCAATCCCATCAATTAGATGTTGTGTATTTAACCCTCTGTTTCCCCTCATGTCCTTGTCGGAGATTGTTTTATTGTATGTTATGTGCAAGTCGTGTCGGTGTGCGACGGGTTTTGTACCCAATTATATCATTTTTTTTGGTTTTTGGGGGTTTTATGAGCACTTATTAAACGACTCCGTTTACACCAAGTTCGTTTTCATGCGCCTGACTTCCCTGCAACCGACACGCACCCTTTACACAGAAATACAGTGTAGACATTTTTCATGTTGTAAATGACTATTGTAGCTGGAAAAGGCAGATTTTTTATGGAATATCTACATAGGTGTACAGAGGCCCATTATCAGCAACCATCACTCCTGTGTTCCAATGGCACTTTGTGTTAGCTAATCCAAGTTTATCATTTTAAAAGGCCAATTGATCATTAGAAAACCCTTTTGCAATTATGTTAGCACAGCTGAAAACTGTTGTTCTGATTTAAAGAAGCAATAAAACTGGTCACCTTTAGACTAGTAGAGTATCTGGAGCATCAGCATTTGTGGGTTCGATTACAGGCTCAAAATGGCCAGAAACAAATAACTTTCTTCTGAAACTCATCAGTCTATTTTTGTTCTGAGAAATTAAGGCTATTCTATGTGAGAAATTTCCAAGAAACTGAAGATCTCGTATAACGCTGTGTACTACTCCCTTCACAGAACAGCGCAAACTGTCTCTAACCAGAATAGAAAGAGGAGTGGGAGGCCCCGGTGCACAACTGAGCAAGAGGACAAGTACATTAGAGTGTCTAGTTTGAGAAACAGACTCCTCACAAGTCCTCAACTGGCAGCTTCATTAAATAGTACCCGTGAAACACCAGTCTCAACGTCAACAGTAAAGAGGCGACTCCGCGATTCTGGCCTTCTAGGAAAGAAGGCAAAATCAACTGTTTTCACTATTCAGTAGTAGAGAGGTAATCAAAGTCGAGGAGAGAGTTTCAGCAAATATTTAAAAAATATGTAACTGAATGAATAAATGAGTACGACTTTGTATGGAATAATTAAATAACCAGTGCATGCCTTCCCCTCATTCTGTGTTTTAAATGTCCACATATATATACAAACCCTGTTATAAGTAATAACCCATCCAATAAATACCTAAGAACATTTAAAGTAATGGAATGTTTAAGATCTGGAGTGTTGAAATATTGTGATAAGCTCTCACATTATGCAAAGACAGATCCTGTTGGACTGTTCACTCTCTCTCAATGAGCTTCATGTAGATGAGCCTCTGGCATCAACTGTCTCGGAGATTGAGAGATGGTACAAATAAAGTCCTTTAATTTGACTGTTTTTTAAAGAGCAAACAAGACAGAACATGTAACAACTATCTATAGATAGGAGTTCCCTTTCACGTACAGTCTATACATCAAAAACATTCTGTCGCTCACAAAAGGGCAGGTTGCCAGAAATAAATTGTGTTCATGTAAGCTCACTGACAAACAAACAGTGGTCTTCCTCAGTGATCAATACATTCTTAGAAATTGTGATAAATAATAAATGAATGGGTTTGACTCTCATAGTGCCATGTTAAAACAGTCTGCCCAAGAGGATCAAAATGGTTGCCAATGGTTAAACTGATGATGACCTGAGGCCGAAACGTTTGTGTTTTGTTTTCACTTTCATTTATGCACTTTCTTGCACTCTGATTTTTTGGGCACCATGATATTTTAATAAACATTCAAGCCTCGGTTTTGGATGTTTAGTTTTTTTTCGACAGTGTGCGATCCTCCATCTCTTCCAGTATTCTTATTTTGACTCCTACACACCTGGAAAATATACTGCTCAGTAAGTAGTAAGTACCTTAAAAGAGCACAGATGGCCTCATCATTTTTGCCAATGGTTAGAGGAATGTCAACAAACATGTACGTCTACTTTCTTATTAGGCTATGTGAAGGGAAGTATAATATTTTTCCACTGGCTTCCCCATAATGTCAGTTGTAGTGTGTGTCAGGGTGTGGGACCTGTCAGTGAGTAAGAAAGGACTTAACGACAGCACGCAGCCGTCGGTGACCCACTGCCAGCACGATGGGCGAAATGGCGATGAAGATGCTGTTGGCAAAGCGAGCTATTACCGGGAGAAACCTGTCTGAAGATCCTTTATTGTAGTTTAAGTAGTTGATAGAGATGATGCTAGTTCCCCAAGACACAATGAAGAGGATGGTGAGGGCTAGAATCACCTGGCGAGAGAGGGAAGGTAAGGAAAGAAAATACTGTGAAACTATTTACCTGTTTTCGTCCTCTCTTAGCACGACGGTCATAAAAGATACACACACATTCTCTATAAAAACACTGTTTATTGAAAACACCAGGATCATTTTTTTTTCACATTCCTCATTTTTTATGACAATAACAATGTTACAGGTCCAAATCACATGTTGTACTTATTTCCGTCCACAATAAGCAGGCGGCAGGCCACACACAACAAGCCATCATTCTGAATCCCCTCCAGTCTCTCTTACCTTGGCAGCCCGTCTCTCAGCCGGTATCCTCTTGATGATGGGCGCGTCCTGGGCCATGTGTGCTGGGTTGCGGGTCCTGCCGTGGGTGTAGAGTGTGTAGAGTGAGCCCAGGTTGGTGATGGCCATCAGGATGATAGGCAGGATCTCGTGGATCACCATGGAGGTGGTGGTGTAGGCCAGGGTATCGTAGCTGGAGGGGAAGTTCCACACACAGCCCAGCAGGGGGCGTGTGGTGCTGCTGACCAACATCAGGGTCTGGAGGGGAAGAGGGTAGAGGAGACAGAGGACAGCAGAGAGGAGAGGAAATGAGGGGAGATGGGGATGGAGATAACTACCTGGCATGATGACTCCTTGCTGTCCCCAGTCCACCTGGCCGTGCTGCTGCTCCAGTTTCAACTGTTCTGCCTGCGGCTATGGAACCCTGACCTGTTCACCGGACGTGCTACCTGTCCCAGACCTGCTGTTTTCAACTCTCTAGAGACTGCAGGAGCGGTAGAGATACTCTTGATGATCGGCTATGAAAAGCCAACTGACATTTACTCCTGAGGTGCTGACTTGCTGCACCCTAGACAACTACTGTGATTATTATTATTTGACTATGCTGGTAATTTATGAACATTTGAACATCTTGGCCATGTTCTCTTATAATCTCCACCCGGCACAGCCAGAAGAGGACTGGCCACCCCTCATAGCCTGGTTCCTCTCTAGGTTTCTTCCTAGGTTTTGGCCTTTCTAGGGAGTTTTTCCTAGCCACCGTGCTTCTACACCTGCATTGCTTGCTGTTTGGGGTTTTAGGCTGAGTTTCTGTACAGCACTTTGAGATATCAGCTGATGTAAGAAGAGCTATATAAATACATTTGATGTGATTTGATTTGAGATAAGACGGAGAAGGTTTTTTAGATAGTTTCCCACAACTTAGAAAATACACATCACCTATTGTCTACCTCTGTGCTTCTATTATATCAGGGTCCTACCTCTGTGCTGTTCTTGTTCCCCTTGGTAGAGTAGATGTGTGCAGGTATAGCGTAGATCAGGTTGAGATACCAGATGAGGCCCAGGCTAATCAGAAGGGTCTTGGAGGGTCTGCGGGGCCCGTGAACAGTCCGTGAGGGAGGGGCCACGCGCCTCAGTGTCTGGAAGTGGAAAGCACTGAGGAAGAGTGTTGACCACACGTTGACTGAGCGAAGCCACACCCACACCCCCATCAGGACGTGACACCCGTCTCTGGAAGAGTTCAGCTAGAGAGAGAGCTGAGTGTGAGGTTTTATGTGTGTGTACACTATAGTGCCGACCTGAACAATGCTCTTATTATAAGTATGGCATGGTATATTGTCTGATTGCTTTCTTTTCACATGGCATATCTCTAGTTACAGCCACACCACCCTCCATAACCCTTACATTTTAAACTACCATTCCTCAAAGACCAGCTCAAATCCCTCCAATATCTCAAATTCCAAATTACAACCCTGTTACTTTAAGCCCAAACCACACACTTTCCATACTTGCCTCCCCATTGTCTCAAGCACTCACATACAGCCCTCATTCTTCATGGCACCCCCTACCACAGTGCCCGACTCCTGTCACATTCCCATCCAGCTCCTTACCTCCAGCCCCAGGTCAGAGATGACCAGCAGGATGTTCCTCAGCAGAGAAAGGAGAAGGTTGGAGAGGGCCATGTTTATCAGGATGATGTCTGAGTTACGTCCTCCACTGGGGTCTCTGAATACGCTCTCACTAATTACGCCAACCACCGTGGCGTTACCCACAATACCCAGCAGGACCAAGATTATGTAGAGGGCGTTCTGGAAGGGATACCCGTTGACACCGAGACCCATCCCCACTGGCTCCTCATCTCTCAACTCCGGCATTGGGGTCTCCATCTCAGCTACTGAATTAGAGTTAGAGTTCTGGGTCGAATACTCTTCAGTTTCTTTGCATCCTAATCCAGGGCCCAGTTTTCCCAGTTTCTTCTAAGAGTAGTTATATTTCAGTAAATGTCTGCAGCCTCTAATCCACTGCTAGATGTTTTATTCCAAATATGAACAACTCTTGTTCATAGATACAAATGCACAGCAAAATAGATATTGATTGCTGCCCATCTATTATAGGTACACTTTCATAAACACTCACTCTTTCTGTAGCATTGAACACAAGCCCAACCTCCCACAGAACTACCAATGTAAAATCACCATGGACACCAGACAAATACAAAGTAGTTCCTACCTTACCCATCCACCTAAAATCACAGCAAAGGGCATTTCCCTAGTTACCCAACCAATCAATGCTAGACCAGGGGTACACTACACCCATGGGAATGTGGGTGTTTCAGAGTTTAGCTACCAGGAGCTGAGAGTGCATATACACGGAACAGGAGAGATTAATCAGCTAGTCTAATTGAAACATGCCACCTTAGCAGCTAGGTTAATTAGGATGCCACACTAGCTTCCCCAGGGAGGAGGGGGGAGTTGTGTTTGGTTGTGGTGCTGAATAGGAAGTAATCACTTGATGCCATTCATAAAACAAGGCAAGGTCATCCAAAATTATTTTATTTCAAAAATATTGTTCAGACAATGATCTTAGAGCATAGTTTCCCAAATTATAATGTAATACAAGCAATGTACAAAATTGAAAACATTGGAAAGTAAGAATCTGGCTTGTATTTGGTTCATGATGTGCTGTTTTATAGGCCATTTACAGTAACTCTCATAGCTCTTCCTTGACAACAGCTATATTCAATGTGAGTATTCATCTCTCCTTCCTCTTACCCGCTCGTTCTCCCTCTCAAGTTCACTCCGACGCTCCCTCTCTTTTTCCCTTTCTTTCTCTCCCTCTATCCCTGCAACTTATTTTCTGGTGGTGGGCGAGAGAGATGGAGTATGAAGGTGAAGAGACACTGCGACTTCGTCTGCAACCAAGAGAGAAGTTAGTCTCAGAGCTGAGACTCAAAAATGTAGCCCGTATGGAACAGAGTACGACAGTGCTTCTTCCCTATCTTCTTCTGTCAGGAGAAATGGACTGAGTCACTCTCCTCATCACTACGACTCCCTCTTTTCTTCCTGAAAGAGGAAAAAAGAGCAAAGGAAAAGAGTATATGTCATGAGGGAAAGCAGCTCCATACAATCAACAAACACACTCAGTACAGATATACCCATACTCCAGTAGAGGAAGAATCTCCATTCGTTTCCGGCAAGCATTTTTTAGGGCGACTTGATTCAGGGGAGACTCCCTGTTGGGCTGTGGTACAGCAGGCGACGCTAGGACAAAGAGAGATGAGCACAAGACACTTTGTTGGAGGAAATGGTTCCAAAGTCAGAGGACGCTAAAGAAAATGATGAGCACATGAGAAACATAATTTGAGAAGACAGAACAATAGAAAACAAATGAGATGCCAGGATGCAAAAATAAAGGACAGAAATAAAAAAAGCATGGGATAAGAGATTAGAATATCACATTACAGGGTTTCCCTATGGATGAGTGGTCCCGCTTTAAATGAAGTGCAGCTTATAAAGGCTTCATAAGCACTAAATAAATGTGTCACAAATCACCTATGTATGTCATGCTCTATAAAGGGTTCATAAATGTGGCATAAGGAAGGTAGCCTAGTGTTTAGAGCGTTGGACTAGTAACCGAAAGGTTGCAAGATTCGAATCCCCAAGCTGACAAGGTAAAAATCTGTCGTTCTGCCCCTGAACAAGGCAGTTAACCCAGTGTTCCTAGGCCGTCATTGAAAATAAGAATTTGTTCTTAACCTCTTGACGCTAGGAGTCAGATTTTTTTTATTTTTTTTAAAAATAACGTTCCCAAGGTAAACAGACTATTTCACAGGTCCAGATCGTAGAATATGCATATAATTTACAGATTAGGATAGAAAACACTCCAAAGTTTCCAAAACTGTCAAAATATTGTCTGTGAGTATAACAAAACTGATTCTGCAGGCGAAAACCTGAGAAAATCTAACCCGGAAGTGATTTATTTTTGTATCTGTATTTCCTGGCCCGTCTTTCTTCCATTTAAAGGGGTATCAACCAGATTCCTTTTCCAATGGCTTCCTCAGGCTGTGACCAGGCTTTAGACATAGTTTCAGGCTTTTATTTTGAAAAATTAGCGAGATTTTTCAAAAGTAGTCAGGTGTCCTCTGATTAGTTCCTGCGTGCGAGAGGGTAGCTCTCCATTTTCTTTTTCTCTCTTATTGAATAGGTTACGGTCCGGTTGAAATATTATCGATTATGTTTGTTAAAAACAACCTGAGGATTGATTATAAAAAACATTTGACATGTTTCTACGACCATTACGGATACTTTTTGGAATTTTTGTCGCACGGAACGAGGCTTTGGTTTTCTGAACATACGCGCAACCAAATGGCGTTTTTTTGTTATAAAAGTCATATTTATCGAACAAAAATACATTTGTTGTGTAACTGGGAGTCTCGTGAGTGCAAACATCCGAAGATTATCAAAGGTAAGCGATTCATTTTATTGCTTTTTCTGACTTTCGTGACCAAGCTAACCAGCTAATATAAGGTTAACTGTTCTAGCATTGATTGATACACTCACAAAAGCTTAGATTGCTTTCGTTGCAAAGCATATTTTCAAATCTGACACGATAGGTGGATTAACAACAAGCTAAGCTGTGTTTTGGTATATTTCACTTGTGATTGCATGTTATAAATATTTTTAGTAATATTTTGGAATCTGATACGTTTGGGAATTTTCTTCTGCTTTCAGGACGGAACGAGACTATAGTTTTCTGAACATAACGCGCAACCCAAATGGCGTTTTTTTGTTATAAAAGTAATATTTATCGAACAAAAATAACATTTATTGTGTAATGGGAGCTCGTGAGTGCAAAATCCGAAGATTATCAAAGGTAAGCAATTAATTTGATTGCTTTTCTGAATTTCGTGACCATGCTAATTTGGGGCTAGCTGTTCTAGCTTGATTGATACACTCAAAAAAGCTTGGATTTCTTTCTCTGTAAAGCATATTTTAAAAATCGGACACGATAGGTGGATTAACAACAAGCTAACTTCTACTTAGTACTCATCCGGATCCGGGAGCACCCCATCAGTAAAAAAAGCTGACTAGCATAGCCTAGCATAGCGCCACAAGTAAATACTAGCATCTAAATATCATTAAATCACAAGTCCAAGACACCAGATGAAAGATACAGATCTTGTGAATCCAGCCATCATTTCTGATTTTTAAAATGTTTTACAGGGAAGACACAATATGTAAATTTATTAGCTAACCACGATAGCAAAAGACACAACTTTTTTTTCTCCACCTTTTTTTCCTGCATAGGTAGCTATACAATTTCGACCAAATAAGATATAAATAGCCATAACCAAGAAACAACTTCATCAAATGACAGTCTGATAACATATGTATTGTATAGCATATGTTTTGTTAGAAAAATGTGCATATTTCAGGTATAAATCACAGTTTACACTTGCAGCTGCAATCTGAATAGCGTCGATGCAGGCAGAATATTAAGAGACCAACGTCAAATACTAATTACTCATCATAAAACATTTCTGAAATACACAGCGTACAGCAAATGAAAGCCCAACATCTTGTGAATCAGCCAATATGTCAGATTTTTTAATTGTTTTACAGCGAAAACACAATATAGCATTATATTAGCGTACCACAATAGCCAGACAACCGCATTTACCGGCAGCAAAGGTTAGCGGATCGTAACAATCCAGCAAAATATAATTGGACTAACCTTGATATACTTCATCAGATGACAGTCCTGTAACATCATATTACACAATGCATATAGGTTTTGTTCGAAAATGTGCATATTTAGCAGCACAAATCGTGGTTATACAATGTGTCAGTAGCACCAGTTCATGCATTCTGGCCGGCCATCTTGGAGAGGCACCTAATCTAATCAATAAATAATCGTAAACTTGACTAAAAAATACAGGTTGGACGCAAATGAAAGATGCATTAGTTATTAATGCAACCGTGAGTTAGATTTTTAAAATTAACGTTACTAAACATACAGTGTGCGTTACAGCCAGACTAGTGCCGCAATTAATGGCGGACAAATCCATTTACATTTTTCCACATAAATACGGAATAACATCATAAATAGCTCTTACTTTTGGACGAGCTTCCATCAGAATCTTGGGCAAGTTGTCCTTTGTCCAAAAGAATCGTTGCTCGGTTGTAAAACGTCGTCTTCAACTTTGGAACTAGCAGCTAACAATAGCTATGTGGCGCAGACATGCCCAAATCCTAAAACGCAATACTAAGGAATTCCGAAAATAGCAATATACTCGCATAAACTGATTATAACTCGGTTTAAAATAACTTCGTTATGATGTTTCTAACACCTATATCGAATTAAATCACAGACGGATATAACTTAGGCTATACGAGAGCTTTTGAGCATGCCATCCTGAGGTCTCCATTGCGTCTTGACGAACGTCGAAAGGAGCGCACCCCCATGCATGTCTTTTATAAGGTCTGAGTCTACGTAGAAACTCCATTCCAATTCTCATTGGTTACTGACATCCAGGGAGGCGGGTGCAGTTCATGTCGACCCTAGGATACATACAGAGCTTTAAACTGATCTGAGAACAGAGCCTCGTTTTCAGACCTTCGCAGTTCCTGTCATGAATTTCGCTGCAGAAGGAGTTCTGTTTCCCCACAGCATAATTCAAACGGTTTTAGAAACTAGAGATTGTTTTCTATCCAATAGTAATAATAATATGCATATTGTACGAGCAAGAATTGAGTACGAGGCAGTTTAATTTGGGAACGATAAATGGTAACGTTGAAACAGCACCCCTATATTGAGAAAAGGCTAAGCTGTGTTGGCATGGGGGGTGCGCTCCTTTCGACGTTCGTCGTAAAGGAGCGCACCCCCATGCCATGTCCTTTTATAAGGTCTGAGTCTACGTAGAAATCCATTCCAATTCTCATTGGTTACTGACATCCAGGGAAGGCGGGTGAAGTTCATGTCGACCCATAGGATACATACAGAGCTTTAAACTGATCTGAGAACAGAGCCTCGTTTTCAGCCTTCGCAGTGTTCTGTATGAATTTGCTGCAGAAGAGTTCTGTTTCACCCACAGACATAATTCAAACGGTTTTAGAAACTAGAGATTGTTTTCTATCCAATAGTAATAATAATATGCATATTGTACGAGCAAGAATTGAGTACGAGGCAGTTTAATTTGGGAACGATAAATGGTAACGTTGAAACAGCACCCCCTATATTGAGAAAAGGCTAAGCTGTGTTTTGGTATATTTCACTTGTGATTGCATGATTATAAATATTTTTTGTAATATTTTGCGCCCTGCAATTCAGCGGTTGTTTAGGAAAATTATCCCGTAAAAGGGATCCGTAGCGTAGAGAAGTTAACTGACTTGCCTAGTTAAATAAAGGTAAAATAAATAAAACATTTAAAAAAATAACTGACAAAACCACCAATGTCAAATGTGACATAACCCACTGTGTAAAATATGACACTTATACTTTATAAAGGGTGACATAAACACCACTAAATTAAGGCTTTATGAATCATATTGAATTGAGACTTCACAAAGCATCTATAACCTTGTGGATAGTGGGTTCAATTCCTAGGACCACCCATACGTAAACATGCATGTGTAAACGTATTGCTCCTTCTCCTTGCTCGAACCTGGGCTCGAACCATGGAACCTCTGAACACAGTCACCCATGTAGCTTCGTTACCTCTCTTTTCAGAAAAGCCACAGCCCTTACAACACAAGGGGAACCACTACTTCTGTCTCAGAGCAAGTGACGTCGCCGGTTGATGGCCAACCTCTTTGCCTCGTGTACATAGCCAATACGGAACCTGATGTCACGCCCTGACCATAGAGAGCCCTTGGTTCTCTATGGTGTAGTAGGTCAGGGCGTGACTAGGGGGTGATCTAGTATATCTATTTCTATGTTGGTGCTAATATGGTTCCCAATTAGAGGCAGCTGTTTATCGTTGTCTCTGATTGGGGATCATATTTAGGTAGCTATTTCCCCACCTGTGTTTTGTGGGATATTGATTGTTAGTGTATTTGGGCACTACGTCCTCACGGTCTTTGTAAGTTTTGTTATTTTGTTTTGTTAGTTTCACTTAAATAAATATGTGGAACTATACTCACGCTGCGCCTTGGTCCGCTCATTTCCAAGATCGTGACAGAATATCCCACCAAACAAGGACCAAGCAGCGTGCAACGATGGGAAAAATAAGTTGGACCTGGGAAGAAATCATGGAAGGACATGAGACCCTTCCTTGGCAGGAGTCGCAGAGGACGCAAGAAGGACGGCGACGACGCCGGGGACCGCGGCCACAGAAACCGCAATACATTTTTTTTTTGGGGGGGGGTACCAGAGCCCGCCTGGGAGTTGATGGAACAGTGTGAGGAGGGATACCGGAGAATGGAGTTGGCTAGGAGTATGCGGCAACGCAGGCATTTGGAGGAGCGTGTCATCGGTCTGGTGCAACCTGGGCTGGCTCCACGCATCTGGACTCCAGTGCGCCTCCCCAGTCTGGTATGTCCTGTGTCTCCTCCTCGCACTCTCCCTGAAGTGCGCCTCCACAGTCCAGTACGTCCTGTGCCTCCTCTCCGCACTCGCCCTGAGGTGCGTGTCATCAGCCCGGTGCCACCTGTACCGGTCCCACGCATCNCACAGTCCAGTACGTCCTGTGCCTCCTCTCCGCACTCGCCCTGAGGTGCGTGTCATCAGCCCGGTGCCACCTGTACCGGTCCCACGCATCAGGCCTCCAGTGCGCCTCCACAGTCCAGTACGTCCTGTGCCTCCTCCCCGCACTCACCCTGAGGTCCGTGTCATCAGCCCGGTGCCACCTGTACCGGTCCCACGCATCAGGCCTCCAGTGCGCCTCCCCAGTCCAGAGCTTCCGGCGACAGTTCCCAGTCCAGAGCTTCCGGCGACAGTTCCTGGCCAGAGCTTCCGGCGACAGTTCCCAGTCCAGAGCTTCTGGTAACAGTTCCCAGTCCAGAGCGGTCCGGAACCTCCAGCGACGGTCTGCGGTCCGGAGCATCCTGCGACGGTCTGCGGTCCGGAGCCTCCTGCGACGGTCTGCGGTCCGGAGCCTCCTAGGACGGTCTGCGGTCCGGAGCATCCAGCGACGGTCTGCGGTCCGGAGCCTCCAGCGACGGTCTGCGGTCCGGAGCCTCCAGCGACGGTCTGCGGTCCGGAGCCTCCAGCGACGGTCTGCGGTCCGGAGCCTCCAGCGACAGTCTGTGGTCCAGAGCCTCCAGCGGGGGTTCCCAGTCCGGAGCCTCCTGCGAGGGTTCCCAGTCCGGAGCCTCCGGCGACAATCTACAGTCCGGAGTCCCCGGCAACGATCTACGGTCCGGTTCCTCCGGCGACGATCCACGGTCCGGAGCATCCGGCGATGATTCACGGTCCGGTTCCTCTGGCGACGACCCACGGTCCGGTTCTTCCGGCGATGAGCCACGGTCCGATTCCTCCGATGACGTGTCCACGAGCGGAATGGGTACTTCGCACCGGAGCCGCCCCCGACGGTAGATCCCCACCCGGACCCTCCCCTATTGAGTAAGGTTTTGCGGTCGGAGTCCGCAAAAGTCTCTGTTGTGTGGCGCACATGAGGTGATGAAGTTACACTTGTATGCAATTCACTACTAAATGTTTGCCATCAGATATCTTATAATGGCCTTCTGCCAGAAGTCAAATAGCTCTGGATGAGTTATCTGTACAGTTGCCATTTTTTCCCTGTGCTTCCTACTAGCGTTTTTTTCTCCTCCGTTCTTCTCCCCTCTGCTCCATGTACACCATTGGAGGCTCCTCAGAGGGGGAAGGGGAGGATCATCCTCCTCAGTGAAAGTCCTCCTCAGTTATCATTTTTAGATAAAACTAGACAAAATATATTCAAGGAACAAATAATTGAATAAAACACTTTTTTGCAAGGAAGGTCTACAGTAGCCTCAACAGCACTCTGTAGGGTAGCACAGTGGTGTAGCCGGACGACAGCTAGCTTCCGTCCTCCTCTGGGTACATTGACTTCAATACAAAACCTAGGAGGCTTATGGTTCTCACCCACTTCCTTCCATGGCTTAGAAAGTAATTATGACAACATCTGGAGGACGTCCTCCAACCTATCAGAGCTCTTGCAGCATGAACTGACATGTTGTCCACCCAGTCAAAGGATCAGAGAATGAATCTGAAAGCATAAGCTACAGCTAGCTAGCACTGCAATGCATACAATGTGGTGAGTAGTTGACTCAAAGAGAGAGAAAGACAATAGCTGAACAGTTTTGAACAAATTAATTTCTTCCAAAATGAAGGAGAAGCAAGAGAGAGAGAGATAGATAGAGAGAGAGATTTTGTCATTTTTCCCCTTTCAGTTTCACTTACTTAGCTAGCAAATGCAGCTACCCAGTTTAGCCTACTCAGACACTATGGAATGCTATGTTAGCTAGCTGGCTATGAATATCCAACACAACACTGGAACTCTTCCAAGTCAAAGTAAGCTTTTGGTTTACAAATTCATTACCACTGGGGCCTGCTGGTGTAAGTGCTAAATTGCTTACTGACTGTAGACTGTAACGTTGCTGCATGATTGTAGCAGGTTTACTAACGCATTAGTTAGAATTATTAGCTATCTTGACTATGATGTTACCTTAGCTAATATGGTGACAACGATGTAGGCTGTGTGTAGCGGTTATGATATGGTTTGGCTTGGAAAGGTTTTTTCGCCTGGTCACATACAGCTGATATGTTGTGTATTGAAGTCCAAATTCAAAGGGAAAAGGTGAGAGGTGGAGAGCGCATAGATGTGAGAAGGAATACAATTTGGGTGTTATGAAAGTGAACTGTGTTTACGGGTGATCAGAGATGTATTGATTCCACCAATTCTGTTGAAAAACGTTTCTTAAACGTAACGGAACGGGGATAAACATACCTGAATTTGTCCAATGGAAACTCTTGTTTGCAACTGTTGGACTAATGATTACACCATAGATCAGTTGGATGCAGGCACAAGTTTGCAAGGCGGTATTGAACATTTTTGTATCATGTAGTAGCCTAAACCTATCACTGTTATTGTCAGACCCTGATCTGATTCACCAGTCTTTGTGATTGTCTCCACCCCCCTCCAGGTGTCGCCCATCTTCCCCATGATCCCCTGTGTATTTATACCTGTGTTCTCTGTTTGTCTGTTGCCAGTTCGTCTTGTTTGTCAAGTCAACCAGCGTTTCTTTGTCTCCACTCCTGGTTTTCCCCAGTCTCTCTTTTTCTCGCCCTCCTGGTTTTGACCCTTGCCTTGACCTGTCGTTTGCCTGCCTTGTTGCTGTAATAAACATTGTTACTCCGACACAGTCTGCATCTGGGTCTTACCTTCAAAACTGATAGTTATATTGAACTGGGTGAATGGAATATGAATGACAGTCATCCAATATGCTGTAATAGAAATAAGGACATTCTCATGAAAAAATAAAATCGTCCTCCCTCATCTTAAATGTCAGCGACCACTACTGATGTACACATGCTGGTTTTCCTTCAGAAAAGCATGCATCACAACTTTGTTCATTTGCGAAATTTCTCTTGTTAATTTTCGCTTATAAATGTCCACTCCTGTATATGCTTGTACTACTTTTTGAGCTGGATTTGCCTGTCTTTGAAATTCGCTTGTTCATTTTCACATGTTAGCATTTAGCTAACAGCGTCTATGTGATTTCGCTATTAGTTTATGCAAATTTTGTTAGCATTCTGTTAATAAAATCTAAATTAAATGTATCTTTAAAGCCCTTCTTACATCAGCTGATATCTCAAAGTGCTGTACAGAAACTCAGCCTAAAATCCCAAAGAGCAAGCAATGCAGGTGTAGAAGCACGGTGGCTAGGAAAAACTCCCTAGAAAGTCCTGAACCTAGGAAGAAACCTAGAGAGGAACCAGTCTATGAGGGGTGGCCAGTCCTCTTCTGGCTGTGCCGGGTAGAGATCATAACAGAACAAGGCCAAGATGTTCAAATGTTCATAGATGACCAGCAGGGTCAAATAATAATAATCACAGTGGTTGTCGAGGGTGCAGCAGGTCAGCACCTCAAGAGTAAATGTCAGTTGGCTTTTCATAGCCGATCATTCAGAGTGTCTCTAGGGAGCTGAAAACAGCAGGTCTGGGACAGGTAACACGTCCGGTGAACAGGTCAGGGTTTCATAGCCGCAGGCATAACAGTTGAACAGCTTTTCTTGTGTTTTTAGTGCCCCATTGTGTGCTATGCCAGTAATACCTTAAATCCCGGGATGAGAGAAGGATGGTATGACAGTATGAAAATCTGGATACCACCCAAGCCTACTCACTATGTCACCACCCATCAATTTCTTTCAGGCTACGGGTTGTGTTTGGACAGGACCTGGGTATCACGGCTACTCACTCACTCAGGCATTGTCTAAAAATTGACTAGCTGCCAAATCCATGCATTCTCTGTCCCTGTTTACTTTACACCTCACCTCCCTCCCAAAGCACATTGGAGGGGAGTATTGAAAGTTCCTTGCCCTGGGGCCTCCTCCTCCGATGTGCTTTGAAAGAGAGGCGAGGATTGGAGGAAACACGGACGAAGGAAGCAAGGATTTGACATCTAGTCGGTGGGTGATTATATATGCAATATAACCATAAAGAAAGCATAGTGATACTAAAGTATTCATTAAATGGGCCTTTTTCTATAATGATAACTCAATCAGGTGACCCCTCCTCAGTGCTGAACAGTGCTGAATTTGCTAATTACATAGACAAGGGGGACCTGATCAGTAATTCTAGATCAGCAATGCTACTATGATACAGGCCTAGATATGTCAAAAACAATTGGTGTGGGAGTGAGTACGTGGCAGGCAGGGGAAGGGGTTTTAAGGAGAGGAGTGTACTGTAGGTGTGTTTGTGTAATTACTTATTTGCATTTTACATAACAGAACCAAATATAATACCATAGGGACCTATAACGTTACTGTTATACCAAAACATCTCATTTCTAATGAGATTTTAGGATGGTTAGCTGAAGCTGAAGCTGAAAAAATTATCATGCTCCAAAACTCAACAGAGCGAGCCACTAAGCAGGATATATGCTTTGATTAAAATATAAGAAAGGCTAAATGTTTGTTAACACCATCTGCTGTAATTTGCTCATGAAACAGTAAATCAAGAAGATGCATAAAATGCATATTCCCGTGAAACTGATTGAGATCAATCAATGACTTGCAGTTTGGGGTTTCACAGGTAAAATGTGAAGAATTATCATGGCCTATTTGGGCCTATTTTGATGGCCTATTTTGAAATTAGGTAGCTTATGCCTAACTTGGTGTTTGAGGGTATTAAAAATAGAACATTTTCTAGAAACATAATGGCTGCATTTACACAAGAAGCCAAATTCTGATATTTTTTCCACTAATTGGTCTTTTGACCAATCACATCAGATATTTTTCAAAGCTGATCTGATTGGTCAAAAGACCAATTAGTGAAAAAACAGATCAGAGTTGGGCTGCCTGTGTAAACGCATGTGTGGGCATAGGCAGACGTTGCAATTGGAGGATGCATGATATGCATATTCTATAATGATATGCTATTTAATTGGGTGCATCTGTCAGTAAAAACTTTGATTGAGGAAATGATGACGTCATTTAAAAAAAAAAGCTTTCCCTGCATTTTTTGCATTATATTCACACTTAGGGGTGTACTGTGCATACAGTGCAGCAGAGAAAAAAATCTAAAAAGTTTAACATAGGCCTGATTGTCACAACCTGTGGTAAAATATGTGTCCCACTAGATGGTGCTCTTCAGAAGCAAGTTCACAAGAGCTAGGCTCACATGTTGATTGCATTATGGGAGAAATCTAAAACTGAAAAATGTGTGAGAAAGTACATTTTCACCTTTTATTCATGAAGTGTATATGCTGTATCTTTTTTCTTCTTCCAGAAATGCCTATGTGACATGGATGATGGGAGATAAAAAATATGCTGTTGTCTTCTTTTTCCCCTCCATCCACCCCTCCTCCTTTTCACCCTTATTCATCTCTCCCTGTCAGTGGCTATCCTTCTAATTGGAATCAGAGAAATGGAATCCATCCATTTGGATCACATCACCTATATGGTGAAGCTACAACTTTATCTTGACCCAGCTGACCCAGAACGTGTCTTCCTTATGACATGACGGCATAATCTTCTGTCGTGGTAATTCTTACACAGAGACACTCAAAGTCAATCTTAAATGAATCATTGTTTATTATCAGTGAGCTGGAGATGTTCCAACAAACGTAATGCAGCATAGTGAACATCTGTCAGGAGCTCTGCTGGGGCAGTCCCAACAGTTGTCTATATACGGCAATACACAGACAAGTTATATTTGCCTCATTTAGCATAATTCATTACAGTACATTCTGAAATTATTCAGACCCCTTGACTTTTTCCACATTTTGTTACATTACAACCTTATTTTAAAATGTATTAAATAATTTTTCCACCTCATCAATCTACACACAATATCCATAATGACAAAGCAAAACAGGGTTTTAGAAATGTTTGCTAATCGATAAAAAAAGTGAAATATCAAATGAAACTTTATTTGTCACATGCGCCGAATACAACAAGTGTAGACCTTACCGTGAAATGCTTATTTACAAGCCCTTAACTAACAGTGCAGTTCAAGAAGAGTTAAGAAAATATTTACCAAATAAACTAAAGTTAAAAAAAAATAATAATAATAATAACAATAACGAGGCTGTATACAGGGGTTACCGGTACCGAGTATAGGCCTGATTGGTGGAGTGCTGCAGAGATGGTTGTACTTCTGGAGCTATGTCAGAGTGACCATCGGGTTCTTGGTCACCCTGACCAAGGCCCTTCTCCCCTGATTGCTCAGTTTGGCCAAGCGGCCAGCTCTAGGAAGAGTCTTGGTGGTTCCAAACTTCTTCCATTTAAGAATAATGGAGGGCACTGTGTTCTTTGGGACCTTCAATGCTGCAGAAATGTTTTAGTGCCCTTCCCAGATCTGTGCCTCGACACAATCCTGTCTTGGAGCTCTACGGACAATTCCTTAGACCTCATGGCTTGGATATTGCTTTGACAAGAACTGTCAACTGTGGGACCTTATATAGACAGGTGTGTGTCTTTCCAAATCATGTCCAATCCATGGAATTTACCACAGGTGGACTCCAATCAAGTTGTAGAAACATCTCAACGATGATCAATGGAAACAGGACACACCTGTGCTCAATTTTGAGTCTCATAGCAAAGGGTCTGAATACTTACAGTACCAGTCAAAAGTTTGGACACATCTACTCATTCCAGGGTTTTTCTTTGTTTTTTACTATTTTCTACATTGTAAAATGGTAGTGAAGACATCAAAACTGCGAAATAACACATATTGAATCATGTAGTAACCAGAAAAGTGTTAAAGAAATCAAAATGTTACATTTGAGATTCTTCAAAGTAGCCACCCTTTGCCTTTATGACAGCTTTGCACACTCTTTAGATTTAATGACACTCTCATGTTCTATGACAGTGGAATGTCTTTGAATAGCACTGAGTTAAATTCTACTTCCTGTCACTCAAATTCAATTTCTACATCCTGTGGAGTGTGGCCAATTTAATTTAAATGTAACTCACGAGTTGAATGGGAATCAATTCCAAAATTCTGAATTGAGCCCAACCCTGGTATGTGTGTGCGCAGTATCAGACCTGTTTGTGTGCGTGCGGTGCAGCAGAGCCCCTCTCCCCGGGCCATGCGGTAGACAGGGGACACACACACTCGGCTGCTGGGGGCCAGTTGTGTGAGCAGCGTGGACAGGGAGCCAGGGGGCAGGTATAGGCAGGAGAATGCAGGGCGGGAGGGGCTCTGGGTCTCACCCCTCTCCCAGTTGAGCCAGTACCCCCTCAGCCCCTCATCGTGGCCCCACCACCGGACCTGCACCGCATCACGCCCCACTGGGGTCAGCTGGAGGTCAGCCAGGGCAGGCAGCACTGAGACACACAGATAGAGGACAGGCTAGTGTGTGTGTTCTGTTCTAAAAGCCATAAATCACAGAATGAAAAACGAGAGGGGCAAAGCCTAAGGGTAAACTTGGGAGGCATGGACTCCTTATAAATGACTGTAGGATAAATGTACAGTATGTCAGGATAAGTAAAGGGTTTCATGACATTTAAATGTCAATACCATTTAACAAGCATTCATTAACACAGTGTTTCCCAACCAGGGGTACTGGGACCCCTGGGGGTACTTGGCCTATCAAAAGGGGATACTTGAGAAGACTCATGAGACCATAGACTTACTGGTAAAATGCACATGAGGGGGGTACTTATGGGGAAATCCGGGCAGAGCAAAATGTACTTGGTGGTACAGTTACCGAAAAAGGTTGGGAACCATTGAATTAACAGCACAAATACAATATTGTTGCTGAGAGGGAAAAATGTTATATTAGGGAAAGACAGCAGAAGTATAAGGGACAGTTAGAAATGTCCCAAAAAATATGCACCCCCTCCCCAATGTTACAAATATTTTCACATCACCCTCACCTTCTACTATAATAAAATGTGCACACCTTCCCCTTCATAAAATTAACTCAAAAATAGTTATTACCACCATAAATTACAATAACTGTAACAACCCTGTGTTTATAAACGTGGATATCGACTTTACCACTTTAGCATGGTTTTGTGGCACAGTCGATGCCACGCACAGCTAATGGGCCAGAATGTTGAGGGTTCGCTATGGGCGAGCTCACTCTCTCTGGCTGTTTCATTACACTATGATCAGAGTTGGCTGCAGACAATGATCATCTCAGGAGAAATCAGATTTTCAACATTTCATTGCTGTATTTATAATTATATAAAATGTATGCAACAAATTTTCCACCAACAGGTTTCTGTGCCAATGCATCACACACAACCAATAAGCAACGCGTAACTGCATACCAATTACTGACTTTGAGCACTTATCATCATGGTTTGTATTTTCAACATCACAATCAATTAGAGTATGACAATCTTGAAAAACAGAAAATACATCCCTCCTTACTCAGTACCCCTACTCAGTATCACTACTCAGTACCTCTACTCAGTACCCCTACTCAGTACCTCTACTCAGTACCCCTACTCAGTACCCCTACTCAGTATCACTACTCAGTACCTCTACTCAGTACCCCTACTCAGTACACCTACTCAGTATCACTACTCAGTACCTCTACTCAGTACCCCTACTCAGTATCCCTACTCAGTACCCCTACTCAGTACCCCTACTCAGTATCACTACTCAGTACCTCTACTCAGTATCCCTACTCAGTACCCCTACTCAGTACCCCTACCTAGCAAGAAAGCTTAACATATTCCTGGCATAATCACGTTTATTCCGATCCCAAGTGGGCTATCTTTCCTATGAAAACTTCATAATAACTGTCGAACAACTGTGTTTATAACGGGATATGATATCGACTTTGTAACTATTTTAGTTGCTGGTGCCTTTGTGCAGCACAGTCGATGCCACGCACAGCTAATTGGCCAGAAATGTTGAGGGTCGGCTATGGGCGAGCTTCTTCTGGCTGGTTTGCATTACATTAAATATTTTTACTGAATTTAAGTAATGTAGTATGGGCTGCACAATGATACTTTTTTAATTGTGTGGCATTACACGACTGATATTCAGGAGAAATCAGCTTTTCAAATTTATTGTGTATTTATAATTATATAAATGATATTACGTAACAAATTTTCACCACAAACATGGTTTTGTCTATATGTGCTGACTCTCAGCGAATGCATCACCCAACATAAGCACCGCGTAATGCGCAGCAATACAATTACTGACTTTGAGCATTATCATCATGGTTTGTAAGTTTTCAAATTCAAAATCAATTAAAGAGTATGAACATCTTCCACGGAATAACCAACTCTAATGAAAATATAATTCCACCATCCTATACACTGCGCAATCCTGGCCATCTTACTGTCAGCGAGTACTCTCTCAAGCAATTAGCAGTGATGACAACTGCACTTTCAAAACAGCTTAAATTCATATTCAAACCACTAGCACTTCCGATCACAGCTGATGTCCAGGGGTATTGAGTAGGGGCTCACTCTACTGAGTAGGGGTACACTAGTTCGAGTTAGTAAGGTATCTCGGAGTTAGACGGGTACTGATGATATGGGGCAGCTTGATAGAGGTACTCGAGTAGGGGTACTGAGTAGCCTGCGGTATCCAGATGTTAGCGATAATCTCGCCCGAGTTTAGCGGATACAGCTATCGAGTAGGGGTACTGAGTAGGTGTCGAGTACTTACTAGAGTGTACTATTAAGTGCGGTTATTATTAGCATAAGTTAAGGAGTAACTGAGAGGGACTCACTCTGAGTAGGGGTACCGTATCCTATTCCAGTGAGTATTCGGGTACTGCAGTCAGGCAGGATTACCTGTAAGTAGCTCAGGGTTAACCTGTAAACGTAGGGTGTACTCTACTCATAGATGATTACGGGACTAATATCTCAGGAGTTATAGCCTGAGCACTGTACTAGGATAGGCGTACTACTCTGAGTAAGTCAGCGTACTGAGTATGGGTAACTGATGATAGCGGGTATGATTACGTACGGTACTGAGTTAGAGGTATCTTGA
>NC_036851.1:26081594-26145891 GCF_002910315.2 Salvelinus sp. IW2-2015
GAATAGCCACAGTCTGGGCAGATGCTCTTTGATGAGCACATTATAATGGTCACTGGACCTTATCATCTCTTTATTTTCAGGAACAATTTACAGCACTTTTCTTTCTCAACCATCTACATAGGGGAGAGTGGGGTAAGTCAAGACAGTTTTTACATTCAGCATTCAGCAAGAGAAATAAAGTATTATCTCAACAACAAAAATATGATACCTTAAAGTGTGTAAATACTGTAGAGGGAGAAATTGAAAGGCAGAGTGTGTAAGTACTGGGGGGAAAAGAGAAGGACAAGGAGAGAGAAGAGAGAAAGGGGATTTGCGCTGGCACTTAAGAGGAGGAGAGGAAGAGGATGGCAGCTCTCTTCCCTCTCTGAGATCCACAGTGAGAAGGTGTTTGTGGGTGAGAGAGAGTGTATGTGAGAGAGATGCATTCCTCTTCCTCTCTATTTATGTCATTAAAACGTAGCCACAAAACTAAATTAAGCTTTGTTCCCACCTTTATGACCTGTAGAGAAATGTATCCAAAGCCTTTGCTTGATCTTTTTAAAAGACACCTGAGTCATAGATCCAAGTGTTTACTTTTAAGTAGTTTGGCACTACCATTATTATTACAGCTTGTTACTGTCATTTGGAAAACAAAATGTTCCGGATTTCCAGAGACATTCTGGCCAAGGTCAGCAGGGCAAAGGTTTTTCTTGAAGATAGCAACTAATATCAATAGAAGACAGAACTTCTGTTGTCTCCCTTTCAACTGTAATCCCAAGAGCTGGAACTCTCTTCCTCTCTCAAACAAACATACTGAAAAAATATGAATCATATAGACAACTCTGTCAATAATACAATGATGAGGACAAAAGAATAGACAGTGTAAATAAGTTACTACTTGTGGATGTAGGCTATACTTCACTAATAGATCAGATACATATTACTGCACATAGTTTAACATCCCAAGAAGTTCATTGTTAGAGAACTAAAACAAATGATTATCTAATGATGTGACTGAGGATCCAGACTTTACCAGCTTCAACTCTGCAGAATGGAACGTTGTTAAAAGTATTTGTGAAATATGCACACAGCCATCTCTCTAACCGTGACACACCTGTATAAGGTAGACTAAACTTACCTGTGTCAGGTACAACGTTTTGTGTGCTGCTCGGCCACAGTAACACACCGAGCAGCAAACAGGAAAATCCAAGCCACTCCATCATAAATTGGATCAATACGTTATGATGAAATAGAGCAAACAAGTGCACCCTGAATGGGATCTTCCCAAGTCACTGTCCATAGCTTTGTTGTACTGTATTACAGTTCCTTCCCTCTCACACTTCCTCGAGATTCTCATGCGCCAAGGGATAAGTCCGTTTTTTGTTGTACAGCCTGCTTCCTTAGAAAGGCTGAAAAGTCATCACAAACTGGTAACCACACAAGGGCGCTCTGGTATACACACACACAAACAGCGTAGACGACTTTATCCACACTACCTCATTCAAAACGTATACAAAAATCTTTGCTCAATTTAATTTCTTTCCACTTTTAGTCCAATTTCATAACTTTTATCACTGGCACAAGTCTCCCACTTTCACAGAATGCATTACCCCCCTCTCCACAAGATCAACTGATAAAGTGCTTCTTCTATTTAATTTCCTCCTCACCCTCCAATATCTTTAAGTCCTCTCCTCCCTCTTATCTTTCTGTTTTCCTTTCTCAAGCCTTCTCCCCTCAACAGTCAAGAGGGTTTTGGCGTCACTTTTGTTGGATTTCAGCCCAGTTTCGGACATTATCCAGGTTGCGTCTATAGCCTACGTCACATTGTCAACAAACTCATTATCACAAATGCGATTAACACTTTATTGACACCACTGGTATTCAGCACTCTACCCTCATACTTGGACCCCCCTTTTTTATTTTTATTTTTATTTTACCGTTATTTTACCAGGTAAGTTGACTGAGAACACGTTCTCATTTGCAGCAACGACCTGGGGAATAGTTACAGGGGAGAGGAGGGGGATGAATGAGCCAATTGTAAACTGGGGATTATTAGGTGACCGTGATGGTTGAGGGCCAGATTGGGAATTTAGCCAGGACACCGGGGTTAACACCCCTACTCTTACGATAAGTGCCATGGGATCTTTAATGACCTCAGAGAGTCAGGACACCCGTTTAACGTCCCATCTGAAAGACGGCACCCTACACAGAGCAGTGTCCCCAATCACTGCCCTGGGGCATTGGGATCTTTGTTTAGACCAGAGGAAAGAGTGCCTCCTCCTGGCCCTCCAACACCACTTCCAGCAGCACCTGGTCTCCCATCCAGGGACTGACCAGGACCAACCCTGCTTAGCTTCAGAAGCAAGCCAGCAGTGGTATGCAGGGTGGTATGCTGCTGGCACCTTCAGTGAACCAACCTGGTCTCAGAGCATTTCGTATTATTGAGTGAATAGGTTTGTGTTCTACTCGGGGATGGGCGGAACAGTGTGCTGGCACATCTTGAGAGAATGCAGGCTAACAGGGTGGAGTGGCAGCAAACTACTCATTGCAATAATTATAGTAGGGGCTGTAACAATGAATATGCAACTTTTCGTATCGTCTGAGATCCCTAAAGATTGGAAAGCTGCCGCGGTCATCCCCCTCTTCAAAGGGGGAGACACTCTAGACCCGAACAGTTACAGACCTATATCTATCCTACCCTGCCTTTCTAAAGTCTTCGAAAGCCAAGTTAACAAACAGATCACCGACCAGTTCGAATCCCACCGCACCTTCTCCGCTATGCAATCTAGATTCCGAGCTGGTCATGGGTGCACCTCAGCCACTCTCAAGGTCCTAAATGATATCATAACCGCCATCGATAAGAGACAATACTGTGCAACCGTCTTCATCGACCTGGCCAAGGCTTTCGACTCTGTCAATCACCACATTCTTATTGGCAGACTCAACAGCCTTGGTATCTCAAATGACTGCCTCGCCTGGTTCACCAACTACTTCTCAGATAGAGTTCAGTGTGTCAAATCGGAGGGCCTGTTGTCCGGACCTCTGGCAGTCTCTATGGGTGTGCCACAGGGTTCAATTCTCAGGCCGACCCTTTCTCTGTATACATCAATGATGTCGCTCTTGCTGCTGGTGATTCTCTGATCCACCTCTACGCAGACGACACCATTCTGTATACTTCTGGCCCTTCTTTGGACACTGAGTTTCAATACCATACAACACTCCTTCCGTGGCCTCCAACTGCTCTTAAATGCAAGTAAAACTAAATGCATGCTCTTCAACCGATCGCTGCCCGCACCAGCCCGGTTCAGACTTAGAATATGTGGACATGTACAAATACCTAGGTGTCTGGTTAGACTGTAAACTCTCCTTCCAGACTCACATTAAGCAACTCCAATCCAAAATTAAATCTAGAATCGGCTTCCTATTTCACAAAACAAAGCCTCCTTCACTCATGCTGCCAAACATACCCTTGTAAAACTGACTATCCTACCGATCCTTGACTTTAGCGATGTCATTTACAAAATAGCCTCCAGCACTCTACTCAGCAAATTGGATGCAGTCTATCACAGTGCCATCCGTTTTGTCACCAAAGCCCAATATACTACCCACCACTGTGACCTGTATGCTCTCGTTGGCTGGCCCTCGCTTCATATTCATCGGCAAACCCACTGGCTCCAGGTCATCTATATGTCCTTGCTAGGTAAAGCCCCGCCTTATCTCAGCTCACTGGTTACCATAGCAGCACCCACCCGTAGCACGCGCTCCAGCAGGTATATTTCACTGGTCATCCTTACAGTTCTCTGCTGCCAATGACTGGAATGATTTGCAAAAATCCCTGAAGCTGGAGTCTTATATCTCCCTCACTAACTTTAAGCATCAGCTGTCAGAGCAGCTTACCGATCATTGCACCTGTACATAGCCCATCTGTAAATAGCCGACCCAACTATCTAATCCCCATTTTGTTTTTTGTTTTTTTGCTCCTTTGCACCCCAGTATCTCTACTTGCACATTCATCTTCTGCACATCCATCACTCCAGTGTTTAATTGTTAAATTGTAATTTCTTTCCCCACTATGGCCTATTTATTGCCTTACCTCCCTAATCAGACTACATTTGCACACACTGTATATAGATTTTTCTATTGTGTTATTGACTGTACATTTGTTTATCCCATGTGTAACTCTGTGTTGTTTGTGTCGCACTGCTTTGCTTTATCTTGGCCAGGTCGCAGTTGTAAATGAGAACTTGTTCTCAACTGGCCTACCTGGTTAAATAAAGGTTTAAATTTTAATTATTATTAATATTTTTTAAAGGAATTGGATTTTGGATGTTACATCCAGTATAGCATTCGGCTCAGAGTTACATCTAGCATCCGGCTCAGAGTTACATTCAGCATCTGGCTCAGAGTTACATCCAGCATACAGCATCCGGCAGAGTTACATCCATTATTCTGCATCCAGCTCAAAGTAACGTCCAGCATCTTGCACAGTTTCATCCAGTATCTGGCTCAGAGTTACATCCAGCATCCGGCTCAGTTACATCCAGCAACTCTGAACTGGATAACATACTTCAAAATAAGAGTCCCCCAATATGTCATGCCAAAATGAAAGTCTTGCATTACTGTTTTCAAAAGAAGAGTCCTTCGATTTGGCCTGCCAAAATAAAAGTCCTGCGATTTCCCGATTTCAAAATAAGAGTCCCTTGCTTTGTCATGCCAAAATAGTAGTCATGCGATTTCTGAAATCAAAATAAGAGTCCTTTAATTTGTCATTCAAATAAAAGTAATATGAGTTCCAATTTCAAAATAATTGTACCTTGATTTATTATGGCAAAATAAAATTCTGTCATTTTACGATTTCAAAATAAGAGTGTTGATTTGTCATGCCAAAATAAGTCCCGCATTTCCAATTTCAAAATAATGTCCACAATTTGTCATGTATGTTTTTCATGTATATTATATTTAATTTCAATAGTTATGAAGGGGGGAATGTCATAAAAAAATGTTTTCAAGAAACAGATATACATTAAACATTATGTCATACTGTTAACCCACCACTTTGTTTGTGTTAGCCCAACTCATGTTATGTGGCCTCTGATTACCAGAACAGACGTCTACGAATGCATTTAGGTCATATCACTGACTCTACCTTTAAAAGTGACATTCCGGTGGCATGCATTGAAACACTTGGCCTTATCGTGGCTTTCGTTTGCAAAAATACTATGAAATTTGCAGATCCACAGATGATGCAATCTCAATTGCACTCCACACTGCCCTTTCCCACCTGGACTAAAGGAACACTTATGTGAGAATGCGATTAATTGACTACAGCTCAGCGTTCAACACCATAGTACCCTCAAAGCTCATTGCTAAGCTAAGGATCCTGGGACTAAACACCTCCCTCTGCAATTGGATCCTGGACTTCCTGACGGGCCGTACCCAGGTGATGAGGGTAGGAAGCAACACATCTGCCACGCTGATCCTCAACACTGGAGCTCCCCAGGGGTGCGTGCTCAGTCCACTCCTGTACTCCCTGTTCACCCACGACTGCATGGCCAGGCACGACTCCAACACCATCATTAAGTTTGCAGACGACACAACAATCCTGATCACCAACAATGACGAAACTGCCTATAGGGAGGAGGTCAGAGACCTGGCTGGGTGGTGCCAGAATAACAACCTACCCCTCAACGTAACCAAGACTAAGGAGATGATTGTGGACTACAGGAAAAGGGGGACCGAGCACACCCCCATTCTCATCGACGGGGCTGTAGTGGAGCAGGTTGAGAGCTTCAAGTTCCTTGGTGTCCACATCAACAACAAACTATCATGGGCCAAACACACCAAGACAGTCGTGAAGAGGGCACGGCAAAGCCTATTCCCCCTCAGGAAACTAATAAGATTTGGCATGGGTCCTGAGATCCTCAAAAGGTTCTACAGCTGCAACATCGAGAGCATCCTGACTGGTTGCATCACTGCCTGGTACGGCAAGTGCTCGGCCTCCGACCGCAAGGCACTACAGAGGGTAGTGCATACGGCCCAATACATCACTGGGGCCAAGCTGCCTGCCAACCAGGACCTCTACACCAGGCGGTGTCAGAGGAAGGCCCAAAAAATTGTCAAAGACCCCAGCCACTCCAGTCATAGACTGTTCTCTCTACTACCGCATGGCAAGCGATACCGGAGTGCCAAGTCTAGGACAAAAAGGCTTCTCAACAGTTTTTAGCCCCAAGCCATAAGACTCCAGAACAGATAATCAAATGGCTACCCGGACTATTTGCATTGTGTGCGCCCCCCCAACCCCTCTTTTTACGCTGCTGCTACTCTCTGTTTATCATATATGCATAGTCACTTTAACTATACATTCATGTACATACTACCTCAATTGGGCCGACCAACCAGTGCTCCCGCACATTGGCTAACCGGGCTATCTGCATTGTGTCCCACCCACCACCCGCCAACCCTTCTTTTACGCTACTGCTACTCTCTGTTCATCATATATGCATAGTCACTTTAACCATATCTACATGCACATACTACCTCAATCAGCCTGACTAGCCGGTGTCTGTATGTAGCCTCGCTACTTTTATAGCCTCGCTACTTTATATAGCCTGTCTTTTTAMCGTTGTTTTATTTCTTTACCTACCTATTGTTCACCTAATACCTTTTTTGCACTATTGGTTAGAGCCTGTAAGTAAGCATTTCACTGTAAGGTCTACACCTGTTGTATTCGGCACACGTGACAAATAAACTTTGATTTGATTTGGAATTAATGGACTTGTTTTCTAAAAGTATCAATAGTAAACACCTTATTTAGGGACGTTCATTGACAAGAGAAAATGGGTCTATTTCGCTCCAGCAGATAGCATAATCTGTCTATTCACAATTCACCATGGCAACATGGCAGCACCAGACAACAGAAAGAGCTGACAGCAACTAATTGAGAGATTGTTCATAAGGGATTGCCCTTGACTTGCAATTCAAACCGGTAAATTAATCACTCGCATTGCTCACTTATGAAGTGGATGCCTATTCAACTAAAGTGGAAAGTCTGGAGAAGGCGGCCAAATCCGACAGAAGTGTGACTCCATGACCTGGAAACAGCCCCAGCTAAATTAGAAGGGGCGAACAATATCCTAAAATAGAAAATGGAATTCCTTGAAAATCATTCCCATGAATTAAATATGCAGGTCATAGGACTTGAAACTGACATGGAAGCTGGAAACCCAACTTCTTTCATAAGAAATCTTTTGTTTTAACTGTTTGGGTAGGACAAGTCAGGTCTCATGCCGCTAATTAACATTATGCACCGTCCAGGTCCTATCCGGAATGGCTCTCACTTTATGATTGTACGAATCCACAGTCTTTAAGTCAACTTGCTACTGCTAAAGAGAGATGGCCAGTCCCATATGGGCTACTACACAGTTTTTTTTTTAAATCTTCCTGTTGATTACTGTCCCCCTTCATTTAGGGCATGCTATTGAATTTATCTCCCATGGAGGACTTGCCCTACAGGCCATGATGAACGAGTGTGAAGATCTAGATTATCAACTGCATTTCTTGCACATACCGTCTTATTTCTTTGTACATGGTATGGATCACTTAAATGCTTTAGCTACAGAATCCTATTTGACTCTTAAAGCTTGCATATCTGCTGTTATATACACTTTTTTCTTTATTTTTACTTTATCCAACTTAACTCATGAAGTCTGCTAACTAAATTGTAAAGGTCTGAAAACAGTTTCCCATGTGTATCATGAATGGGCCACCACCCAAACAACATTCAGCCAACTTGACACAACTGAGGGAAGTATTGGAGTCAGTATGTGCCAGCATTCCTGGGGAACGCTTTCGATACCTTGTAGTCCATGCCCCGACCAATTAAGGCTGTCCTGAGGGCATGAAAGGAGGCAACTAAATAGTAGGAAGCTGTTCCGAATGTTTTGTCCACTCAGTGTATATCATTAATATAACATTCCTTTCTGAAAAGAATGGCAACACTACCTATTCTCTCCTGGAATTTGAAAGGCCGAAATTATCCTATCAAATGTTCCAGTTTTCTTAATATCCTAACAAGAAACCATATCGATACAGCAATGCTTTATAAGGACACACACAGAATGCTGAACCGTTTGTAAAAACTTGCTGCTTTTTCATCAGCCCCAAATAAAACTAAAGACGTAATCATAATGCTACAGTGCATTCAGAAAGTATTCAGACCTTTTCTCTTTTTCCACATTTTATTACGTTACAGCCTTATTCTAAAATGGATTACATGAAAAATGTTCCTCATCAATCTACACACAATACCCCATAATGACAAAGCGAAAAGAGGTTTTAAAGACTTGAGCAAATCTATAAAAGAAAGAAGAAATATCACATTTACATAAGTGTTCAGATGATCTATGCATGTGTGGTTCCCACCGTGAAGCAAGGAGGAGGAGGTGTGATGGTGTGGGGGTGTTTTGCTAGTGACAATGTCTGTGATTAATTTAGAATTCAAGGCACACTTAACCAGCATGGCTACCACAGCATTCTGCAGCGATATGCCATCCCATCTGGTTTGCGATTAGATGGATTATCATTTGTTTTTCAACAGGACAATGACCCAAAAACACACCTCCAGGATGTGTAAGGGCTATTTGGCCAAGAAGGAGAGTGATGGAGTGCTGCATCAGATAACCTGGCCTCCACAATTACCCGACCTCAACCCAATTGAGATGGTTTGGGATGAGTTGGACCGCAGAGTGAAGCAGCCAACAAGTGCTCAGTATATGTGGGAACTCCTTCAAGACTGTTGGAAAAGCATTCCTCATGAAGCTGGTTGAGAGAATGCCAAGAGTGTGCAAAGCTGTCATCAAGACAAACGGTGGCTACTTTGAAAAATCTCAAATCTCAAATATTTTCTGATTTGTTGAACACTTTGTTGGTTCCTACATGATTCAATATGTGTTATTTCATGGTTTGATGTCTTCTATTATTCTACAATGTAGAAAATAGCAAAAATAAAGAAAAACTCTTTATTGAAAGATGAATAGGTGTGTCCAAACTTTGACTCGTACTGTATGTAAATGTGATATTTCATTTTTTGTAAATTTGTAAAAATGTATTAAAACCTGTTTTTGCTATGTCATTTTGGGGTATTGTGTATAGATTGATGAGGATTTAAAAAAATCTATTTTAGAATAAGGCTTTAACGTAACAAAATGTGAAGAAAGTCAAGGCGCCTGAATACTTTCCGAATGCACTGTAAGTTTTTCTTTATTGTTCACACAATTTCTATTTGGCGCAAATTTGAAAAACAATGTAACTTGGAATTAAAATGACCTTTTGCATCCCCCAATGGTCCAAATGTTGAATCTGTACCCTTGTTGAAGTCATGGACACTAATAGTTTGAGAACATTCCAAGATTTGAAAGACAAATACACATTATCAGGCAACTCCTTTTGTTCTATATTTACAGTGCATTTGGAAAGTATTCAGACCACTTGACATTCTCCACATTTTGTTACGTTACAGCCTTATTCTAAAATGGATTAAAAATATATTTTTCTTCATCAATCTACACACCATACCCCAAATTGACAAAGTGAAAACAGGTTTTTGGATTTTTTAAAATAAAAAACAGATTTACGTAATTATTCAGACCATTTGCTATGAGACTCAAAATTTAGCTCAGGTGCATCCAGTTTCCATTGGTCATCCTTGAGATGTTTCTACAACTTGATTGGAGTCCACCTGGGGTCAATTCAATTGATTGTACATGATTTGGAAAGGCACACACCTTTCTATATAAGGCCCCACAGTCGACAGTACAAAACCAAGCCATGAGGTCGAAGGAATTGTCCGGAGATTTCTGATACAGGATTGTGTCGAGTCACAGATCTGGGGAAGGCACAATTTCTGCAGCATTAAATATCCCCAAGAACACAGTGGCATCCATCATTCTTAAACAGAAGAAGTTTGGAACCACCAAGACTCTTCCTAGAGCTGGCCGCCCAGCCAAACTGAGCAATCGGGGGAGAAGAGCCTTGGTTAAGGAGGTGAGCAAGAACCCGATGGTCCCTCTGACAGAGCTCCAGAGTACCACTGTGGAGATGGTAGAACCTTCCAGAAAGACAACCATCTCTGCAATACTCCACCAATCAGGCCTTTATGGTAGAGAGGCCAGACGGAAGCCACTCCTCTGTAAAAGGCACATGACAGCCCATTTAGAGTTTGCCAGAAGACAGCTAAAGACTCTCAGATCATGAGAAACAAGATTCTCTGGTCTGATAAAACCAGGATTGAACTCTTTGGCCTGAATGCCAAGCATCATGTCTGGAGGAAAGCTGGTGCCATCCCTACGGTGAAGCATGGTGGTGGCCGCATCATGCTGTGGGGATGTTATTCAGCGGCTGGAACTGGGAGACTAGTCAAGATTGAGGGACAGATGAACAGAGCAAAGAACAGAGAGATCCTTGATGAAAACCTGCTCCAGAGCACTCAGGTCCTCAGACTGGGGTGAGGGTTCATCTTCCAACAGGACAACGACCCTAAGCACACAGCCAAGACAACGCAGGAGTGGCTTCGGGACAAGTCTCTGAATGTCCTTGAGTGGCCCAGCCAGAGCCCGGACTTGAACCCGATCTAACATCTCTGAAGAGACCTGAAAATAGCTGTGCAGCAAAGCTCCCCATCTAACCTGACAGAGCTTGAGAGGATCTGCAGAGAAGAATGGGAGAAACTCCCCAAATACAGGTGTGCCAAGCTTATAGCTCATACCCAAGAAGACTCGATGCTGTAAATGCTGCCAAGGGTGCTTCAACAAAGTATTGAGTAAAGGGTCTGCATATTTATGTAAATGTCATATTTCAGTTGTTAATTTGTAATATATTTACATTTTTTTTTTTTTAAATACAGTTTTTCCTTTGTCATTATGGGTTATTGTGTGTGGATTGATGAGGGGAAAACATTATTTAATTCATTTTTGAATAAGGCTGTAACGTAACAAAATGTGGAAAAGGTATGAATAGTTTCCGAGTGCACTGTACATTTTAGGTCAGCTAGGCTGGCCTATGGAGTCCCTTGGGAAACCCAACTACCAAACCATCCAATGATGGGATTTATAAATAAATGATCTGGGCTCCCAAGAGGACTGCTATTTAATATATTAACAACCTTTGGAAAAGCTCATATTCTAAGCTAGCCATGAAAAAAGTATGGTCAACAAGTCTGAATCTGAACAACCTTGTAACTGGAACAGAATATGGAACAATTGGACCTTGGCATTCTGTAATCTGAATCATCAACTTATACATTTAAGTTTGTTCACAGACTGTATTTAACACTAAGGAAAAGTTTTATGAATACATTTTCCAAAATGTTCACTGTGTCCCCTAAATCAGGAAGGCACATTCCTTCATATGATGTAGAAGTGCAATGCAGTTAAATGCTTCTGGGACAAAGTTACAAAATGTATATCGAAGTGCATGAATGTAAATACTCTATGTGTTGCATCTACTATGTTACTTAACAATGAAAGCTCCTTGAATATCTCAATCAGTCAGAGACTATTACTGCTGGCAGGAAGCACTTGCGCACAAAAGCTGTTGGCAAACACCCCACTCTCTCCCAATCCACCAGTGGATACAGTTACTATTAGAAGTTATAACATTAGAATGATCAACAGAGAGAATGAATGGTGCCAGTCAAGAAACAATTGAGGCCTGGACAAATATACTTCACTCTGTAAAGAATTATCTTAGCTAAAGCCCAACACACACAAATAAACAATCTATAAAGCACAACACACACAGTACATACAAAATATACCATATACATATGTACATTTTGTGCACAAAACATTTCTCTTTCCATGACATAGACTAAACCGGTGAATCCATTTGAAAGCTATGATCCCTTAACGATGTCCCATGTTAAATACACTTCAATCAGAGACAGGTTATAGAAGGATTTTTAAGCCAATTGAGACAAGGTTTGTGTATGTGTGCCATTCAGAGGGTGAATAGGCAAGACAAAAGATTTGAGTGCCTTTAAACGTGGTATGGTAGTAGCTGCCAGGTGCACCGGTTGGTGCGTGCATGCGAGTGTTTGTGTGGCGTCAGTATGCATGTGTACAAGTTATGTTTGTGGGCTTATGTCTGTCTGTCTGTGTGTGTGTGTGTTGGGGTGTCAGTGTAAGTATGTGTGGGTAGAGTCCAGTGTGTGTGTATAGAGTCAGTGCATGAAAGTTAGTGCAAAAAAAGGTAAATGCAGGTCGTCCAGGTAGCCATTCAATTAGCTATTTAGCAGTCTTGTTTAGAAGTCTTATGGCATGTGGGTAGAAGCTGTTCAGGGTCCTGTTGTTTCCAGACTTGGTGCATTGGTACCACTTTCTGTGTGATAGCAGAAAGAACAGTCTGTGGCTTGTGTTACAAAGGGAAAATGTAAAGTTTCCATCAACCTCGCTCGCACTGCACACAATGTAGATATCACATAATACCGCAGTTCATGGGCAGAGTAG
Organism: Salvelinus sp. IW2-2015; assembly: GCF_002910315.2. NCBI lineage: Eukaryota > Metazoa > Chordata > Actinopteri > Salmoniformes > Salmonidae > Salvelinus > Salvelinus sp. IW2-2015. The sequence goes on from NC_036851.1 coordinate 26,094,077, forward strand.
TGGGTGAAACCATTCACTTCAGAGAAATGTGTGATATAAATAAAGTTTCCTTTCATTATGTGTTGTCAAATTCATAAAAATATTTGCTGCCATTGTAGTACGGTTTCAGACATTCCATTTGTGTATTATTTTCCTTGAAAGAACTAGTAGGTTTTGAGTGCTTCTCCCCTATTTGGAAAGTTGGACTGCCTGCTCTTCAGCCTGTAAGAGATATTCTGAAAGCAGGTTCGTGTCTCCTTCCTCTGTGCATAAAAAAACGGTTTAAAACTGTATAACACAACAGTGTCTTTGGAAAACTGGTTAATATATCCCAAAGTCAATAGCGAATGTGACTATGTATATATTTATGTTGCCGTTAATGTATTTAAAGTGAACTAAGTTTTTGCTGGCTTAGCTAGCCATGTTAATGACGAAACAGCACCACCAGTCAGTGAACTGTAATGTCATGCTAGCTATTGCTAGCAGGTGATTTATTGAAATATTAAGTTGTTAAGGGAATTAAGTTCCCAAGATTCATAAACTGAACTTCAATGAAATAGTCTGTCTGTAGCCCAGAGTTTGTAAGGTTCTGGTTGAAATGAAACAGACAGAGGCCAGTCACAATAGTCAGAATGTTTATTCCCGAGAGCTCTGCCAATCATACCATGCACATAGGTATATATACCACACATTACGTCATAAATGTCCCTCCTCTCTGACAATGACAATGCTGTTTACAAGTTTATTCCAACACATATATTGCTTATCTTATGCTGCAACATGTTACACAATCTACTGCAAGCCCAACGGTTTCTCACCTCCCCATGAGGCATGAACTCTGCTTTGTTTTTGCGCAGGCTGTGCACACTTTGCCAGTCTCTCATTCACAATTTGAGAAGCACTTGATAATGCCTCGATTTTCCCGGCAGCATTCCCTTTTTATGGCCATAATGCATCCTAAAAAAATCCATACCTTTTGCAAACCTTCTCCCTAAATGCTGCCACTCCGAAGCACCTCTGATCTCACTCACACCGCTCTCCATCACATGATTGTGTCTTTATCACAGGCTACAAGTGAAGTCAGACACATTGGGGACACAACTACGCCCGTCCTTATCCAATTCCAAGGTGTATATTGAAGATATTGGAACAACTTTCCATATTTACTTTTCGTCAGCCAACAAGATGAGTAGGCCTAACGAACAGCAAAAGCACTAGCCTATGTCAATCTACTATCCCCATAGTACAAAAGTTGTCCTATTCTGTGCAGAAATAAATAATCCAAACATAGTCTGGGACCATTGTGGGATGCAATAGATCCCAAATTAGTACAACCACTTGTATCCCAAAAACCTTTTTACGCAATGAAGCTGACACAATAGATCAGAACGTTTACCTTAAAATGTTAATAAACTATTAGGCTATTTCTTCACATAATAAGCGCAGCAATGTGCACACGGCAGTAGGCTTGAAGCACAAATGTTCCATTAGCGGGAAAACACCATTATCAAAGTGACCACAAATGTGATTATGCATGTAATGCTTTTATTATAAAGGTGCATTTTTATGGTGAAAATTATCTTCCCCAAACTTGAAACTCACGTGCTGCATACATCATTTTAAATAAGTTATTTTGCCACTTTAGTGATACAGACCTTATCAAAACATATAGGCCTACGGGCTAGGCTACATGAGGTGTGTGACTATGATTAGAAAAAGTCACACAAAAAAGGCATTGTTTCTTGCCTTAAGCTGGGGATCATTCACAAGTGGTAATATATAATTCACAAGTGCTAGGCTAATATTGTCACCCATCAGACTATTCTTGATTGAATCTTGTCTTTACATATACTAAATAATGTATGTGTGAAATTCGTTTTGATTTAAAATTAACCATTATCATGCACCTGTCTTGAAACAGGGGCAGCGGGGGAAAAAACACGTAATCTATGCACTTAAATAGCGAATGGAGGACACTTTCCTGTGGTCCATTTTCATGCCAGCCAGGTAGGCTATACTCCTGTAGTAAAGATAAGCAATGTGCTTAATATTAGGAAAGTTGAGAAATAAATATAGTAGGCCTAGCCTATAGAAAGCTGATGGGATCATCTTATAAATAGAGGCCATCACTCTGTTTTCTCACGCAATTGCATAGCCTATAGAAATGTTGCGCAACATGGGCTCATGAGCTCTCATGAAGTGTTTGATTAGATTTTCATTTACATTTGCATTGATATCAGAGTGATTAGAGGGACAATAGAGTGCTGAGTACCAGGCAGTTAGCAAGCTTGGTAGGCTACTAATGACCATCAGCAGCATCAGAGCTGGCAAAAGACTAATCACCGTGACTAACCGGTCATGGCGGTAATACAGTCATCGCAACAACCCTAAGTGTGGGTGTCCTTGTACCTTTCTTCTGGGTGGCTATGAAGTTGGTTACACTTGGGTGGCTGGAGATTTTTTTTGGGCCTTCCTCTGACACCGCCTGGTATAGAGGTCCTAGATGGCAGGAAGCACGGTCCCAGTGATTTACTGGGCCGTACACACCACCCTCAGTAGCGCATTGCGGTCGGATGCAAAGCAGTTGCCATACCACGCGGTGATGCAGCCAGTCAAGATGCTCTTGATGGTGCAACTGTAAACTTTTTGAGGATCTGAGGGCCCATGCCAAATCTTTTCAGCCTGCTGAGGGGGAGGGGATGTTCTTCATGACTGTGTCGGTGTGTTTGAACCATAATAGATTCTTAGTGATGTGGACACCGAGGAACTTGAAGCTCTCGACCTGCTCCACTTCAGCCCTGTCGATGTGAATKGGGGGGGGGGGGGGGGGGGGGCGTGCTCAGCCCTTCGTTTCCTTTAGTCCATGATCAGCTCCTTTGTCTTACTGATGTTGAGAGAGAAGTTGTTGTCCTGGCACCACATTGCCAGGTCTCTGACCTCCTCCCTATAGGCTGTCTCATCGTTGTTTCTGATCAGGCCTACCACCGTCGTGTCGTTGGCAAACTTAATGATGGTGTTGGAGTCGTGCATGGCCATGCAGTCATGGGTGAACGCTGAGCTGTAGTCACTGAACAACATTCTCACAAGTGGAAGGGCAGTGTGGAGTGCAATAGAGATTGCGTCATATGTGGATCTGTTGGGGCGGTATGGGAATTGGAGTGGGTCTGGGATGTCTGGGATGATGGTGTAGATGTGAGCCATGACCAGTCTTTAAAATTATTTCATGGCTACAGATGTGAGTGCTACAGGGCGATAGTCATTTAGACAGGTTACCTTGGCGTTCTTAGGCACAGGGACTATTGTGGTTTGCTTGAAACATGTAGGTATTACAGACTGGGTCAGGGAGAGGTTGAAAATGTCAGTGAAGACACTTGCCAGCTGGTTAGCACATGCTCTGAGTAATCTGTCTGGCCCAGTGGCCTTGTGAAATTTACTGCAGGCCCCTCACCCGGCATCTCGAGTCCAGAATAGCACGTACCGTGTACGCCGGGGACCCCTCGATGTCCAGAGGGGGCGGAGGGACCTCCGGCACCTCGCCTTCTTGTAGGGGACCAGCTACCACCGGCCTGAGGAGAGACACATGAAACGAGGGGTTAATGCGATAGTAAGAGGGAAGTTGCAATCTATAACACACCTCGTTTATCCTCCTCAGGACTTTAACAGGCCCCACACACTGCGGCCCCAGCTTCCGGTAGGGCAGGCGGAGGGGCAGGTTTCGGGCCGAGAGCCAGACCCTGCCCCCTGGTGCAAACACAGGGGCCTCACTGCGGTGGCGGTCAGCGCTCTTCTTCTGCCGTCCACCGGCCTGCTTAAGAGAGTCCTGGACTGCCCGCCAGGTCTCCCTAGAGCGCTGTACCCACTCCTCCACCGCAGGAGCTTTGGCCTGACTCTGATGCCACGGAGCCAGGACCGGCTGGTAGCCCAGCACGCATTGGAATGGCGACATGTTCTCGGAGGAGTGACGGAGTGAGTTCTGCGGCAACTCCGCCCATGGGACGTACCTCACCCAGTCTCCTGGCCAGTCCTGGCAATACGACCGCAGAAACCTACCCACTTCCTGGTTCACTCTTTCCACCTGCCCATTACTCTCGGGGTGAGAACCAGATGTCAGGCTGACCGAGACCCCCAGACGCTCCATAAACGCCCTCCAAACACAGGACGAGAACTGGGGACCTCGATCAGATACGATGTCCTCCAGCACCCCGTAGTGCCGGAAGACGTGGGTAAATAGAGCCTCCTCAGTCTGTAGGGCCGTAGGGAGACCAGGCAATGGGAGGAGACGGCAGGACTTAGAGAACCGATCCACAACGACCAGAATGGTAGTGTTCCCCTGAAATGGGGGAAGATCAGTAAGAAAGTCCACCGATAGATGAGACCAGGGCCGTTGTGGAACCGGGAGGGGCTGTAACTTCCCTCTGGGCAGGTGCCTAGGAGCCTTACTCTGAGCGCACACCGAACAGGAGGAGACATAGAGCCTCACGTCCTTAGCTAAGGTGGGCCACCAGTATTTCCCCCTAAGACCCCGCACCGTCCTCGCAATCCCCGGATGACCTGAAGAAGGTAGTGTGTGAGCCCACCGAATCAATTGATCATGGACACCAAGCGGCACGTACCTGAGACTGGTCGGACACTGTGAGGGCGCAGGTTCCAACCGCAACGCCCGCTCGATGTCCGCGTCCACCTCCCATACCACCGGAGCCACCAGCCTAGAAGCTGGAAGGATGGGAGTCGGATCGATGGACCGGTCCTCAGTGTCATAGAGACGGGACAGCGCGTCGGCCTTAGTGTTGAGGGAACCTGGTCGATAAGAGATGGTAAATCTAAATYGRGTAAAGAACATGGCYCACCTAGCCTGACGCGGATTCAGTCTCCTCGCCGCCCGGATATACTCCAGATTGCGGTGGTCAGTCCAGATGAGGAAAGGGTGTTTAGCCCCCTCAAGCCAGTGTCTCCACACCTTCAGGGCTTTTACCATAGCTAGCAACTCCCGGTCCCCCACATCATAGTTCCGAAAAGAAAGCGCAGGGGCGGAGCTTCGGTGGCGTGCCCGAGCGCTGTGACAGCACGGCTCCAACCCCAGCCTCAGGCGCATCCACCTCCACTATGAATGCTAACGAAGGGTCCGGATGCGCCAACACGGGCGCGTCAGTAAACAGCGTCTTCAGCTGGCTGAAAGCTCCATCTGCCTCGGCCGACCACCGTAAACGCACCGGCCCCCCCTTCAGCAGTGAGGTAATAGGCGCCGCCACTTGGCCAAAACCCCGGATAAACCTCCGGTAGTAATTGGCAAACCCTAACAACCGCTGCACCTCCTTTACCGTGGTCGGAGTCRGCCAATTACRCACGGCGTTAACGCGGTCACACTCCATCACCACCCCCGAGGTGGAAATGCGATAACCCAGGAAGGAAACGGCTCGTTTGGAGAACACACATTTCTCAGCCTTGACGTATAGGTCATGCTCCAACAGTCGCCCAAGTACCTTGCGCACCAGGGAGACATGCATGTGGCAGAATAGATCAAGATGTCATCAATGTATACCACCACACCCTGCCCGTGCAGTTTCCTGAGAATCTCATCGACAAAGGATTGAAAGACGGCTGGAGCATTCTTTAACCCATACGGCATGACGAGGTACTCATAGTGGCCTGATGTGGTACTAAACGCTGTTTTCCACTCGTCTCCCTCCCGAATACGCACCAGATTATACGCGCTCCTGAGATCCAGTTTTGTGAAAAAACGCGCTCCGTGGAATGATTCCACCGCCGTAGCGATGAGAGGTAGCGGATAACTAAATCCCACTGTGATYGAATTTAGACCTCGATAATCAATGCACGGACGCAGTCCTCCCTCCTTTTTCTTTACAAAAAAGAAACTCGAGGAGACAGGTGACATGGAGGGCCGAATGWACCCCTGTCTCAGAGCTTCCGTGACATATGTCTCCATAGCCAACGTCTCCTCCTGAGACAATGGGTACACGTGACTCCTGGGAAGTGCAGCGTTCTCCTGGAGGTTTATCACGCAACCCCCCCGTCGATGGGGTGGTAATTTGGTCGCCTTCCTTTTACAAAAAGCAATCGCCAAATCGGCATATTCTGGGGGAATGCGCACAGTGGAAACCTGGTCTGGACTCTCCACCGACGTGGCACCGATGGAAACTCCTATACACCTACCTGAACACTCCTCTGACCACCCCAACTTACGGGCGAGTCCGCGATCCATAAAACTCCCAGCTGCGCCTGAATCGACTAGCGCCTTATGCTGGAGAGAGGGAAAAAAACGCAGGAAAAAAAAAAAACATGTGACCAACAGGGAGCTCTGGGTGAGTTTGGTGCCTACTCACCTGGGGTGGCCGAGAAGTGTTCCGCCTGCCATCTCGACTCCCTGACTGACTCCTCCAGCACCGGTCCGAAGTGTGTCCTCTCCGGTCGCAGTAGGTGCAGCTCCTCCCAGCTCCATCGGAGTTGGAGCGGGAGGACTGGGAGGTGGCAGCTAGTCGGTGGCAGCTAGTAGGCTGGCGACGACGACCGCCGAGTGCCGTCCGAACAGGAAGAGGCACCATCTTCGGCGGGATTCGTGACATTTAGAAGCATATACCCACGTGCCATCTCCTCATTGGTTATACCCGCATGGGAGATTGAAAGATGAACTGAGGTCAGTCGGTCGGTTGTGGTAATACACCTTATTATGAAAGTTAGATGCCAATCACCATATAAAGTCCAAAGAAGAAAAAGCCTGGAAGGAGGAGAGATGACTAGAAACGATTCGGTTGACCGTTTTATGTGTGGATTAATTGTCGGAGAAGAGAACCTTGTGCATTTCAGGTAAAATAACAACTGAATGTTTATATCCCTGGACAAATTAGTTAGCAACAGCATGCTAGCTAAATGGGACAAATTAGCTAGCAACTGCAAGCTAGCTAGCTAAATTGCCATAAATGTTTAATGCTTTTCAACCTGTCCCCAAATTAATATAATTGGTTCAGAATTTGTTTTGATACTTCAACCTGCGTGTCGTGATCGCATTTGGTGTGGGGGGACAAAGTCAATTTGCACACGATGGCGCACGCAGACGCACACGCACGCGCGCATCCGTTTTGGGCATGGTGTCAGAAAATAGATGATATTATTTGTACAATAGTACAAATGTGTCTGCGAAAAACAGACATATAAACAACAAAAGTGTCTATGGAATAAAAGGAAAGTATCTAGTTTCTGACTCCTGAGATGTCTGAATAACAACAAAACAAGTTGTTCATTTCACTGTGGTCCCAGTCGGTCCATGTCCTCTTCTTGAATGGTGATCAAATGGTGATCAAATTCCTCCCGCAATTTTGGCGATGAAATCACCTTTCTGTGCCGGGGCCCTGTGGAGAGGATGGGTGGGGATTAGAGGAGTGTCTGTGGAGAGGATGGGGGGGGGATTAGAGGAGTGTCTGTGGAGAGGATGGGGGGGGGATTAGAGGAGTGTCTGTGGAGAGCAGTGTGCATGGTGGGGAAAGGATGAAAAAGAACAACAGAAGATAGGATTGGAGATCAGAATAAAGGAGGAGAGTCTGAAATGATTTACCTCTGGGACAAGCTGGTGGCTCGGTGCAGATCTTGAGATCTGTCTTCAATCATTTGCAATGCATTTTTGAGTGATGTGTCAAGGGCTGAGTCTGCATCTCTTTTCTCCCTTCTCATACCCCTGCTAATACTGCTGCTGCTCTGTGGAATTGGTGAGGAGCAAGCCAGTGGAGTAGGTCTTGGAGGTGGGCCCAGGATAGAGCATCCCAGGTCCTGCATGGAGAAAGTTTCCCATTCTGCACTATAGCTCAGTGTGGGATAAGGCTGGGGGCCGAAGTATAGGGCTCTTTAGTACACATATCCAAACGATCAATGGACAACATATCAAATATCATTAACCAAGACAACAATAGACTATAATGTTGCATACATTTGAGCAGAGTTGTGTAGGTCTGGCCTAGTTACTCAACTCTGCTCAAACTTTTGCAACATTTTAGCTAGCTGGACCTTGCTACCACACTTTGACTTCGGTGTTAACAACGTGGGAAGTCAGATTTTCCTTATCTGACAAAATGATGTTTGACCAAAAATTGTAAAGATATTTAGATTAGTTGGTTGGCTTGCTTTCTCTGCACAAGTATGCTGCTTGGCTAGGTAGCCAGCCAAGTAGCTAGTGCTAGCTGGCTAGCTATTGTTATCAAATATGGCTACTGTTTTCCTCAACTACAATAGAAAATACAACAACATACCTCATCCTCTGGTGAAGACAGCATGTTGCTTTCCAACTTCCCATGCATCATGTGCCGAACAAGCCAGGAAAGCTGCAGCAACATTTCTGCAGTAGCCGTTCTAGTGGCATCTCCCTTGGTTATTTATTTTCCTTGATGAACTTGGCGTGAATATTACCCCACTTTTTCCAACAAGTGATTGGGTCGGAACCCAGCATCTCCGCAATATACCTCCATGAATTGGCCTTTACATGCTGGTCTTTATATAATGCATGGCTATAATTGTAGAGGTGCAGGTATTTTTGTACCTCCTCAGCCAAGCGATGCTTGAAGTTGGTGTTGTTGTCATTTGCTATGTTGAATACACACTGAATTTCGGGCTGAATTTGAGAAGATCACCACTACAGTTGACCAATCACCAACGAAGGGGCGTAGACTTCAGCTACCGAACTTCTGTTTGCCTCAAGGAAAAACCCTTGCCAAAGACAAAAAATGAACAAAAACATCACAAAATATCGTCATACTATACACAAACCGGTCAGACCCGATGGGAAGCATGCAGACGCCTTTATTCCTTTCCACTTATACTGTCTTTTCAAAATACCCCTCCATATACCCCTCAAGAGAGGCATAATAAGTCATGTCAATCTGTACACAATTGCAGGAAATGCTTTTTAAAATGTCCACAAAACAAATCTGGAGGAGGAACCCTGGACCCCCCAGACCCCCTTCCACTATTCATGCTATGTTGCCATATAATGCTTACAAGACGAATAACAGTCTCTAAAACTGCACATCGAACGCTCTGGTCTGTCCTAGGAGTGAGGGTAAAACGGTAGGCATGTTCTCTGCTATCTACTTGTTTTAATGATCATTTTGGCTATGGGGAGGGTTCAGGGTAAAAATATATTTTACTGAAAGGAAGGCCATTCATTTTCATTTCAGAGAGGTCAGATTTTCTCCTGGTATCCCTCATTATAAATAATGTACAGTCCCTAACTGTTAATAGCACAGCTGCCAGATATCAGAAAATAGATACAATCCTCTAGGATCACATGTAGGCCTACTTTCATCTGACAGTTGGGGAAAGGTACATAGAAAAGTTGTGTGTGTGTGTCTTCCCTTGGAGGACAGGGAAAGTGTAACTTTCATTTAGAATGGAAATAAGGGAATGCTCTCCTCTCACTCCCCATCATCATGTGAGACTGAGTTGTGTACTGGGGTGTAAATCACTGTGTACCATTTTCTGAGTCAATTGAGTGCCTGTGTGCGTGCATCAAATCAAATCAAATTTTATTGGTCACATACACATGGTTAGCAGATGTTAATGCAAGAGTAGCAAAATGGCTGTGCTTCTAGTTTCGACTATGCAGTAAAATCTAACAAGTAATCTAACAAATTCACAACAACTACCTTATACACACAAATACACACAAATGTAAAGGGATGAATATGAATATGTACATATAAATACATGGATTAGCGATGGCGTGCGGCATAGGCAAGATGCAGTAGATGGTGTAGAATACAGTATATACATATGATATGAGTAATGTAGGATATGTAAACATTATTAAAGTGCCGTTCTTTAAAGTGACTAGTGATACCTCTATGTAAAACTTATTAAAGTGGCGTTATTTAAAGTGACAAGTGATACCTTTATTAAGTTATTTAAGTGGCCAGAGATTTGAGTCTGTATGTTGGCAGCAGCCTCTCTATGTTAGTGAACAGTCTGATGGCCTTGAGATAGAAGCTGTTTTTCAGTCTCTCGGTCCCAGCTTTGATGCACCTGTACTGACCTCGCCTTCTGGATGATAGCCGGGTGAACAGGCTGTGACATCGGGTGCTGTAGGTGTCCTGGAGGGCAGGTAGTTTGCCCCCGGTGATGCGTTGTGCAGACCGCACTACCCTCTGGTGTGTAAGTGTGTATGTGTATGCATCTGTATTTATACTTAAAAACTCTTAAAGGATAAGTTTGTATGCATTCCAACAGTAGTTCAATTCTCACACCATGTGTGCACCATGGACTGGTACTCTATTATCACGGCACATTTGTGAAATACAAAGCTGTAGCATTGCACAGTGTGAAAAAAATAACTGGTCTGGGTTGCAGAGCACATCTGCAGTGGAGGGCGACATGCTGTTAAAAAGTCATTTATGATTTCCATGCTGATTAGGTGGCCCCTGGCAGAGAAGCCCGTATTAACTTTCAGGTTAGCATGCTGTCATCTACACAGGCTTCCTGTTGCCTGGAGTAACAAGGAGCTAGAGGATTATTCCTTCACAGGAGCTACATGTCACATGAGGATTTGAACCGCTCTGACAAATAATTCAATGGTTTTTGGATACCTAGTTTAGATTTCCACTGAGGTAGGTGAATACAGTAGACTTGGAGACAGTGTAACCATGCCCTTGAGCATATATACCATACTGAAACTATCTGGAGGATGTCACTTGCACCATTTGACATTGAATCTTTCTTATTTTCACACCGTGTTATTGACTTTGATGGATCTCTCAAGAACATTTCTGAACAAAATGTATTTGTAAAAATAGAAGGAAATAGCATGCAGCGAGCACTTGTACCGAACCACTGGGTAGAGGCTAATGGAGGGATAATGATTGGAAACTTCATGCTCGCTTTACGTGCCCACCCTTCATCTTTCATACTGTAAACCTACCTGACTGTCAGGGCATGCAGAATCTCTTCCCCTAACTAAACTACACACACTGATATCAGGATTTAGATATTTAACATGGAAATTCCCTGGAGTTTGTGTCAGGGCATACAGTAAGGTTGAAATGTATATGCCTATCAGACTAGAAGATATGCATTTGTTCCCCATGCAAAACAATAGGTTAACTGTCCTTTTTGTGGTATGTCATGATGTAACTGACCTTTTATGTAGTCACTGTTCTTCAATCAGGGTATCATAAACACTCACAAAAAGGGAATAAGTAATAGTGTTTGGTGCAGTTTATTGGTCAACCACAAATCTACCCTTTCCTACATGTCCATTTCCTTTCACCACACAGCAAGAAGAGAGAGTGAAAGACTTGTCATTATAGAGCTTTGGCATCAGTGCTTAGTTCTGAGAAGATACAGAGAGTTTTTGTATTGGGTTTGAAAAGTCAAAGGAAACCCACAGAATGGGGAACATTTGTGAGCTCTCTAGGACACAAAGCCCTCATTGACACAAACAAACCACTAATTCAAACCAATCCAAATGTCAAACATGTGATGTTATCATCAGCCTGTCTATTAGCCATTTGGCATTATGGTAAAACCCAATCAGAGCTGAAAATGAGGCCATGGGAACAACTGATGTTCTGGTGTCAGTCTTTGTACACATGAACCTTCTGTTCCCGAATACAAACCCAGCAGAAAACACTTCGTGTTCACTCTTGGCTGATTTGTGCACTTGGGGAGGTTTCCCAGCTATTCACCCTGCTTCATTGGCTCAGTCAGTATGTGCTTGACACTTTTATAAGAAGGCTGATTTAGTTGAATTAAGGTGTTTGAAAGGAAAATTGTGTTGTTTTGATACTTCTAGGGGGCAGTTTCCCAGACATAGATTACATTTTTAATTGTACATCATTTTGTGTCCAGTACTAGGCTTAATATTGGTCCTCTAAATGCCCCCATAGACATTTAGGCAATGGTGCAGTTGAAGCTGGTGTAGCAGTTAGCCTAGCGTCGACAGCTTGAATCCCAGATCCGATGGGAAAACTCTGGCGTGAAGTGAGCTGGTGAGGGTTTGCTGGAATCAGTGAGGGTTGCTGGTATCAAAACTTAGATGCCATTGCCTGCTGTTGAGTGTGACGTGGTGAGGTTGAACCCAGGTGCAGAGAATGGACCAGACAAAGAATCAATGATTTAGGATAACGCAAATACTTTACTGAGAAACAAGGTAGCAGAAGGATCACAGTAATACTGGAACAAAACAACACACACTCGAAAACTTACTCAGGGGCCAGCCACACATGACAACCAAAAATCAATCTTCTGCAAAAACAGAGACAGAAACACACCTCTTTTAAAGCGGAAATCATAATGGCAAATAGATACCACCTGAGTGTCATAATTATCTCTAAGATGGTCTCTGCCGCTATCTGGTTGCTGGTGGAACTATGACACTTGTGCATTTGAGCAAAGGACTTAACCGACGACAACAACAGCTCCCTGGGCACTCCCCCGCACCGCTCCAAAAACCTGTATACTGTATGTATGTATGTAAAGTATGTGTGTGTTTCGGAGGGGTTCGGTTAAAAGCAGAAGTCAAATTTCGTTTGGACTAATAAAGGGATCTTATCAAATAAAGTGATCTTATCCTAAATGAAGTCACGTTGTCATCGTACCAATTAATAGTATTAGCTTTTTGAACCAACAAATTAATATTTACGTATTCATACCACTTGACTTACTTATTTGAATTCAAAATGTATTCAATAAATGTTTTTTCTCTCACCAATCTACACACATTACCCCATAAGGACCAAGTGAAAACATGTTTTCAGATATGTTAGCACATTTATTTAAAATTAAATACAGAAATATCTAATTTACATAAGTATTCACACCCCTGAGTCAATACATGTTAGAATCATCTTTGGCAGTGATTACACCTGTGAGTCTTTCTGGGATTATTCTCTAAGAGATGTGCACACCTGGATTGTACAATATGTGCACATTTTCTTTAAAAAATTGTTCAAGCTCTTGTCAAGTTGGTTGTTGATCATTGCTAGACAGCCATTTCCAAGACAATTTAAGTCAAAACTGTAACTAGGCCACTCAGGAACATTCAATGTCGTCTTGATAAGCAACGCCATCGTATATTTGGCCTTGTGTTTTTGGTTATTGTCATGCTGAAAGGTAAATTTGTCTCCCAGTGTCTGTTGGAAAGCTGACTGAACCAGGTATTCCTCTAAAACAGCCTTTCTTAAATTATGGGTCACGTGTTAGAGTACATTTATAATTATTTCGTTAATTACTGGAATTGATTTGGCCAAGTACATCTGCGCTCTCTGTTCAGTGTGCTCTCTGCTTAGCAGCAGTCTCTGCTCAGTTTGGCAGCTGCTCAAGTGTGAGAGGGAGATGCCCGTGTGCTTCTCCCTTTTCTGCAGTTTTCTTGAAGATCACTCCGCGACACACACGACACAGCGCTGTCGTTCAAGCCACTGACTTGTTATTCCCACTCGCCATCACTCACTGATATCATGAAATGGACTCGTGCTAGCCTCAGTTCTGACTGAGCTCAATTGTCATGAAACGCATATACAGCGATGAGTTTCTCTCTCTTTCATACAAACTTATAACGATGAGCGCCCACAATGTGTTTTGTGCTGGGAAGTGCGACAGTGGAAAAGTAAGTCAGCTAGCAAGGCATTGTTGTCATTTTATAACAGGTGATGATAAGCAGAAATAAGGGAGTACTATCTCTCATAGTAGTAGATGTGAGTTTCACTTTCAAACTATCCCCTGTGCACAGCTAATAGGTAACATTCGACAGAGCAAGCTAGTTACTGATAGTGCAACACTAGTAACTGTACAGATGAAGATGAAAAATTATCAGGCCTGCCTCCCGAGTTGCGCAGTGGTCTAAGGCATTTCATCGTAGTGCTAGCTATGCCACTAGAGATTCTATGTTCGAGTCCAGGCTCTGTCGCAGCCAGCCGCGACCGGGAGACCCATGGGGTGGTGCACAATTGGACCAGCGTTGTCCGAGTTAGGGAGGGTTTGGCCGGCAGGGATGTCCTTGTCCCACCGTGCACTAGCGACTCCTGTGGCGGGTCGGGCACAGTGCACGCTGACATGGTCGCCAGGTGTACAGTGTTTCCTCCGACACATTGGTACGGCTGGCTTCCGGGTTAAGTGGGCATTGTGTCAAGAAGCAGGCTTGGTTGGGTTGTGTTTTGAGGATGCACAGCTCTCGACCTTTGCCTCTCCCGAGTCCACACGGGAGTTGCAGTGATGAGACAAGACTGTAACTACCAATTGGATACCATGAAAAAGGGGTAGGCCTACTGTACATCTTACTGTATAAATTATTGTTGAAAACTAGTCTAGGTTGGAACTGTTGCTTTTAAAATACAAATATAATTTTTATACTTAACTGGAATAAACTGATTGAAGCAAGATGCTTTTTGCGGCAAACACACTCACGTAGTTCTGGGTTGTTCATCTACAGCAGGAAGCGTTCTTCTGCCTGACTGAGAAAGCAGTAGATGTTCTGGTCCAGTTTGGCACCACATACCTATGTGAGTCAGGGTTCTCAACTCTGACATACTTAAAAAACAAGTACAGAAACAGTTTCAAGGCTGACCATGACCTCAGTGGAGCACTGAGCCCAGAATAGACATGCTTGTTGAAAACTTCAACCAGCCACACACCTCTCATTAGGACTGTGTGTGTGTGTGTGTGTGTTTTCTGGTCTACATCTGTGTGATGTTATCAATCAGTTTATTCTAGTTCAGAATAAAAAAAATGTATTGTATTTTAACAGCAACAGTTCCAACCTGGACTTTCTTTCAACAATAAAGACGCCTGTGTCTTTGTACTGACTGGGTGTATAGGTACAACATCCAAAGTGTAATTAATAACTTCACCATGCTCAAAGCGGTATTCAATGTCTGCTTTTTTTCTCTATTTTTACCCATCTACCAATAGGTGCCCTTCTTTGTGAGGCATTGGAAAACCTCCCTGGTCTTTGTGGTTGTGTCTGCATCTGTCTGCATCTTACAGATAATTGTACGTGTTTTCAAGGCACAAGGCGAGACCCAGATGCAGACACAGGAGGCAGATGGTTGGAGTCTTACAATGTTTAATAATCCAAAGGTGTAGGCAAGAGAATGGTCGTGGACAGACAAAAAGGTCAAAACCAGATCAGAGTCCAGGAGGTACAGAGTGGCAGACAGACTCGTGGTCAAGGCAGGCACAATGGTCAGGCAGGCGGGTACAGAGTCCAGAAACAGGCAAGGGTCAAAACCGGGAGGACTAGAAAAAGGAGAATAGCAAAAGGAGTATGGGAAAAACAGGCTGGTTGACTTGACTAAACATACAAGATGAACTGGCACAGAGAGACAGAAAACACAGGGATAAATACACTGGGGAAAATAAGCGACACCTGGAGGGGGTGGAGACAATCACAGGAACAGGTGAAACAGATCAGGGTGTGACACGTGTGGGATACAGACATGAGGTAGTGAGTCCATGCAACTTATTATGTGACTTGTTAAGCAAATTTGAACTCCTGGACTTATTTAGGCTTACCATAACAAAGGGGTTGAATACTTATTGACTCAAGACATTTCAGCGTTCATTTTTTATTAATTTGTAAAAATGTCATCACTTTGACATTATGGGGTATTGTGTAGGACAGTGACACAAAATCTCAATTTAATAAATGTTTTATTCAGGCTGTAACAATTAAATGTGGAAAAAGTCAAGTGGTGTGAATACGTTCTGAAGGCACTGTATGTGTGTGAGAGAAAAAGAGAGAAGAGAGAGAAGAAGAAAAGGGAGAGGTCTGAGTAGTTCTCCACTGACGTAATGTAGACCTGTGAAGTCAGCGTGGCAGAGTGATGATGGAAAGAAAAGACCAGTGAATGAGAACAAGGAGGAGAAGAAGGGCATGCTCCCATCTCGAGAACCGTATCATCAGAGGACATTATAGGATTGTCTGCTCCGTCATTATTGACGGAGGGCAGAATGGGCATGAAGTACAGATTGAATTGTGCTCTATCATGCACTCCTTTCACTGTTGCGTCGTGTAGGGATCACTGGCGTACCGCAGTTTTGCGGGCCTCCTGCAACATTTTTTCAATATTTTTTGGGGGGGTGGGGCAACCTTCCTACAACTCGTATTGTGTGGAAACATTTGCAGTTGTATAGCTAATCTCATGCATTTATACACATTTTGCAATGAGTCTGAGCTTATTTTTTATAAATGTTTTGGTTTGGGGGACCCCAGAGTCCGTGGGCCCCCGCGCCTTGCAGGGGCTGCAGGGGGGTGTTGTACACCAGTGGTAGAGATATATACTGTACTATGGGCAGAGTACAGACCGTTGCAGGCTCTCTAGCTCAGGTTGACACTGCTCTTCATTCTGAGAGTTCGTTATCAGGGCTTTATGGAACCTGCTTTGCTGTGATACAGTAGCTACCTGAGCAGTGGCTAAACTAGCAAGTAGTATACATTCCTATGCAGAAGGTGTCCTCTGTCATGAGGGTACTCTACTCAAATAAGCTGGGGCTTAATGAAGGAGATGGAGAGGAAGAATGAGAAGAAGCCTTAGAACACTCTGACTGTCCTTATTGTTTTTCCAGAGGGGAGCAGGGGGGTTCCAGACACTAGAAGGGAAGGATGATGGAAGGCTGGGGGCCCAGTTTCCAATCAGTTCCAACTTCCCACAGGGCAAGAAATTCCTTCATTCTCTGCTTTTTCCATAGGAAATATTAACGTGTTACGACTGAGACATTTTTTCAGATAAGAGAGGGATAGTTCACTTTTCCCCACTCTGGTCTGGTTCCTTTGGTTATAGTCCTATTCATATACATATTTTTTTAATCAATATAGCCATCACTGAATAATCTCACATACAGTACATTTTGCTTGGTATCAGGTATGTGAAAAGCAAAAGTAAGCTAAACACTGAATAATCTCGGCATCCAGAAGCAAAGAAGATCATTTTCAGGCTGTGACGAGAGACTCGGCACTCAAGAATAAGATTAGAAAACAAGGCTTTGATGACTCATGAGATAAATTGATGTAAATTGAACAGGAGAGAAAAATAAAGATATGATATTAGTGCAGTATGTCTCAATACACCTCAGGTTCACAGTGGACATGTTTCCAGTTGTGAGAATGAGTTATGTATAGAAAACCCCAGGGGGATTCCTGTGTGTAAGGGTTGTAATTAATTTGGCTCAAACCATAATTGTCTCCAAGTACTGCGAGACCGGCAGTTGCCTGCTCCCCCGCTGGTGTTACTACTGATGCCAATTCACTTTGTCCTCCAACAGAAATCAACATGTTCTTTATAGGTAAATGAGGCCTTTGGCCCATTGTTCTCTGTAAATCAAAGAGCTGAATATCAAGGAGGTACAGATTAAACTGTACATTCTGTGCGCACCATTGTAATCTCCATGCAAATCATCTCTTAAAGCTGATGCTCTCTGTAACATTTCTTCAAATTTTCTCATATGTGCTCTATACACACACAAAGCAAACCAAGGTTGCCTAGTCACTGTTTTACAAGCCTTGAGAGAAATGTACTGAAATAACCATCAGGAGCGTAATAACAACCATCAACAACATGCTGTTATGTATTATCCATTGAGCATCAGAAACCTTTATAAAAATCGAGTTATCAGCAACTTATACCAATCGTCTTCATAAGCACATACTATATGCCTGCACTAGTTTGCCTTGGTTTTAAAGGTTTAGAAGGAGCTGGCAGCCAATCAAATGCAAGGTTCCTGGGCTGCAGCATGCGTCACCACCACCTACATGTATCAGATTGTAAGATGCACAGAATCTGGGCTGTTTGTGGTGAACACTATGAGATGTACAGTGTCTGTTCAACTAGACCCCCATGCAGATGTGTTCACCTTGACATTATGTTAATGTTGTCTCTAGTCAGCGGCTGTTGCCTGTGGTTGCCATGGGCACTGCATTGCTAGTTCCTGGCCTTGGAACTACCACACCAGTTACACAAACACTCTGTGTTCCGACTCATGATAATCACTTTGACCTATTTGTGTCAGCCTGTACAGCCCAACCTACTTGATTTGATCATATTCCTCTCCCAATGCTCTTTACCTTCTCTTTTTTACTATATATTCTATCTAATATATTTTCTCCAAAACATATACTACAGTACCAGTTTATTCATTTGAATTGTCCAACTTTCTCTCAAAGTCAAGCTCCCTTGCCCAAGGTGTCAGCACCTCTACAGTACTAACCATAACATACCCTATATCCTTCATAAACCCGTTCCCCAAAACCCCTAGTATTTCAAATACCATAGTTTACTGCTCTTGTTTACTTGTAAGTGCATATTCTCAGGTCAAACACATCTGTTCATGTTAGCCTTTTAAGTGCACATAACTCTCCTCCATAGTTTTTCATGCATTCCTGACATATTGTTGGCTATTTGTGTGCTTGTTGATGAGTTTCATATGTGCTGCATATTTATTTGTTCCATGTCTGTTCCATGTCTTGAATCACTGTTCCTGCAACTGAATTGTCTGTACTTGCAGTAGTGCACTCTTGCCCGGTATCTTCTGGGAAAAGGTCATAGGAGAGTGAAAGACATGGTACACTTTGAAGACAAGCACAGCTATATTCTTAAGAAAACAGTAAACTAATAATGCAATAGATGCATTGGTGTAAAGTACTTAAGTAAAAATACTTTAAAGTACTACTTAAGTAATTTTTTGAGGTATCTGTACTTTACTCTTTATATTTTTGACAACTTTTACCTTTACTTCATTTACATTCCTAAAGAAAATAATGTACTTTTTACTCCATACATTTTCCCTGACACCCAAAAGTACTTGTTACATTTTGACTGGAAAATGGTCCGATTCACACACTAATCAAGAGGACATCCATGGTCATCCCTACTGCCTCTGATCTGGCGGACTCACTAAACACAAATGCTTTGTTTGTAAATGATGTCTGGGTGTTGGAGTGTGCCCCTGGCTATCCGTCAATTAAAAAAATAAAATAATTGTGGCGTCTGATTTGCTTAATATAAGGAATTTGAAATGGTTTATATTTTTACTTTTACTTTTGATACTTAAGTACATTTGAGCAATTCCATTTACTTTTGATACTTAAGTATATTTAAAACGAAATACTTTTAGACTTTTACTCAAGTATTATCTTACTGGGTGACTTTAACTTTTACTTGAGTCATTATCTATTAAGATATCTTTATTTTTACTCAAGTATGACATTTGAGTACTTTTTCCACCACTGAATACATGAAGCTTTTCACACCCGTAGCTGGCTAGGGACTGAGTAGGGATATGAGCCTTCTGGCTAAATCTGACACTTAACATAGATGTTGATTCATGTACATCAGGGATCATCAACTAGATTCAGCTGCAGGCCATTTTTTTCTTGAGCAGAGGGTAGGGGGGCCAAAACATAATTACAAAATAATTTGTAGACTGCAAATGGACTGCAAGAAAACCAAACAGATATAATATTTGACTAAAACATAACCATTTCAAACCTTGCTTACATTTGTCTCTCTATTATGCGTGTGTCACGACTTCCGCCGAAGTCGGTCCCTCTCCTTGTTCGGGCGGTGTTCGGACATTTTCCATTGGTTTTGTCTTCTCTTCCTTCACACCTGGTTCCAATCCCATCAATTAGATGTTGTGTATTTAACCCTCTGTTTCCCCTCATGTCCTTGTCGGAGATTGTTTGTTGTATGTTTGTGTATTATGTGTTGGTGCGCGACGGGTTTTGTACCCACTTTTTATTATTTTGTCATTTTGGTTTTGGAGTTTGTGAAGCACTGATTAAACAACTCAGTTTATACCAAGTTCGATTCTCCTGCGCCTTCCCTGCCACCAACACGCACCCATTACAGCGTGGGAATACTTGGGAACAGATTTACAAGATTAAAATCACATGAAGCTGATTTCCTGGTATTTTACAGTCTTATGTCCAACAATGAAAATTCAACAAAAAATTGTTATATACAGTACCAGTCAAAAGTTTGGACACACCTACTCATTCAAGGGTTTTTCTTTATTTGTACTATTTTCCACATTGTAGAATAATAGTGAGGACATCAAAACTATGAAATAACACATATGGAATCATGTACATCTTGGCCATGTTCTGTTATAATCTCCATCCGGTACAGCCAGAAGAGGACTGGCCTCATAGCCTGGTTCCTCTCTAAGTTTCTTCCAAGGTTCCGGCCTTTCTAGGGAGTTTTTCCTAGCCACCGTGCTTCTACACCTACATTGCTTGCTGTTTGGGGTTTTAGGCTGCGTTTCTGTACAGCACTTTGACATCAGCTGATGTAAGAAGGGCTTTATAAATACATTTGATTGATTGATGTAGTAACCAAAAAAGAGTTAAACAAATCAAAATATATTTTATATTTGAGATTCTTCAAATAAGCCACCCTTTGTCTTGATGACAGCTTTGCACAGTATATCAGTGGAGGCTCCTCAGAGGATGAAGGATCATCCTCCTCAGTGAATTTCTTAAAAATAGTGAAATATTTAAAAAGTTATCCCTTTTAGATAAAACTACACCAAATGAATTAAAACACGTTGTTTTGCAATGAAGGTCTACAGTAGCCTCAGCAGCACTCTGTAGGGGAGCACCATGATGTAACCGGAGGACAGCTAGCTTCTGTTCTCCTCTCGGTACATTGATTTCAAAACAAAACCTAGAAGGCTCATGGTTATTACCCCCTTCCATAGACTTCCATAGTAATTATGACATCTTCCGATGGACGTCCTCTAACCTATCAGAGCTCTTGAACTGACATGCATGAACTGAACTGCATGAACTGACATGTTGTCCACCCAATCAAAGGATCAGAGAATGAATCTAGAACTGAAAGCATAAGCTACAGCCAGCTAGCACTGCAGTGCATAAAATATAGTGAGTAGCTGACTCAAAGAGAGAGGAAGACAATAGTTGAACAGTTTTGAACAAATTAATTTATTCCAAAATGAAGGAGAAGAGAGAGAGCTATATTTCGTAGTATATATATATATATTTGACTTTCCCTTTCTTAGCTAGCTAGTTTAGCCTACTCAAACACCCAGTTCAGACAGAGAGGGATTCTATTTTAGCTAGCTGGCTATGGCTATCCAACAACGGGAACTCTTCCAAGTCAAGGTAAGCATTTGGTTTTTATTGCCACCGGGGCCTGTAATTTATTGCAACCGGGACCTGCCGATGTAACTGCTAAACTGCATGCTGTACACTGTACTGCATGATTGTAGCGGGTTTACTGATGTGTTAGTTCTATTAGCTATGCTGACTATGATATTAATATGGCTACAACGATGTAGGCTGTGTCTTGCAGTTTTGGTATGAAAGTTTGGCTTGGAAAGTTTTTTGCCTGGTCACAGACAGCTGTTGTGTTGTGCACAGAGTCCACAAGCGAAGGGAAAAGGTGAGAGGAGGAGAGAGCGTACATGCGAGAAGGAATTATATATACAATGAGTAATCATGCAGTTTATATGTGGCTGTATTTGCATGTGGTCAGGGGTGTATTCATTCCACCAATTCTGTTGAAAAACGTTTCTTTAGCGGAAGCAAACGGAACGAAACTGAATTTGCCCAATAGAAACTCTCATTTGCAACTGTTGGACTAATGATTACACCTAAATCAGCTAGATGCAGTCAAGATTATGCAAGGCAGAATTGAATGTGTCAATGTCTGTCACCTTGATATATAATTTTTAGATTTTCTTTTTTTACAACGCAGGTGCACAGGTAGAGAGAGATTTAAGTAATCAAGGTGACAAATATATATATTTATGATATATTTATTTATTTATTTTTTGCTCCGAAAATTTTGGGGGCAAAATAAAACCACCCACGGGCCTAATTCGGCCAGCGGGCCGCCAGTTTGGTAACCCTGATGGACACTGTCCCTGTCAAATAAATCTTAGAAAGTAAAGGAAACTGCATATGAATGTGTGTTTATGTGGTGTGCATACATGCGAAAGGTGAAGTCACATGTTAGGAACATAGTATGTCTAGCAAATATATCCCTCTGGGTAATAAAGATTCTCCACTCTACTCTACTCTCGAGTATGGAGGTTTTTGCACACAAACAGTGTTGAAGCAGTATATTTTTTATGAGCACATGGAAGTTGTGCGTGTTTATGAGGTGGCAGGAGGTGGGACACCTGTTCTGATGTCCAGGTGTGTAAGGTGTGTGTCTGATGACAAGACCATGACAGCTTATCTTCTGTTGACAGACGTGACCCGGGTTCCATACTCTATCTCATCCCTTCTCTTCACTTCCCTCACTTGTTTCTGTCATCCATCACCTCCTGTCTTCTCCTCCTTTCTCCTCTATTCTCCTCCTGGCCCTCTAAGCTGCTCCTCATCTGCCTTTCTCTTTCATCTCCTTCTCTGGCCTAGGGAGGGGCCAAGGGGGACTGGGGAGTCTAGCACTCTCCTCCTCTCAGAGTTGCAGGACTCTATGGATATGTCACCCAGGAAGGAGGGTGTTTGTTTATGTCTTTCTGTTTGTCTGTTGTGTTAGTGTGTGTGTGCTTGGTGCGTGTGTGTACATTGTTAGGACCCGCCCTTGGGCTGTGTTTTTTCTGGAGCACATGAACAGCTCCATCGTCAGTCAACCTGTCTCTGGATTTCACTCTGTGTGTTTGTGGCTGTTTGTGTTACCTTCACTGCCCTGTTTCATGTCCTTGTTGTAACCTGTACACTCTCATAGGTTTGCACTGTGTGTGTGATGTCTGTGAGTGAGTGTGTGTGTGTGTGTGTGTGTGTGTGTGTGTGTGTGTGTGTGTGTGTGTGTGTGTGTGTGTGTGTGTGTTTCTGTGTGTGTGTGCAGTAAGGTTTGTGGGGGTATCTCTTTGATGTGTGATGAAAGGGGACCCATATGCACTCAGTCTCACAGCAACAACCATGCTGCTCCCACCACAATGTGAAATCTTCTCACTGGAAGTCTGTCTGGATCTGAATCATTCGACAACAAGAGACTGGAGCCTCTGAGCCAATGATTGCAATGTCAGTCATTGACTCATGTAACCAAATTAAATGTGGCTCTCCCATTGATGACCTGACTGTTGGCCCATACCACAGAACTTTACCACTGGAATAAGATTCATTAGGTCATCACTCCTTACTTGGATGAGTCAGTGATAAATGAATGACACATCTATTGTTCATAGTCAATTGCCTTGAAATTGTCTGGACATAATGACACAAAACCCTTATGATACCAAACCTGCAAATGAGAGTCTAATGACATAATCACAGTGAGTCAGTCTCTATCAATTCATTCCCTATGTTCATTTGTGCAGCAGGAGAAGAATGCCAGTATCCTTGGTAAAGTTCTGGCTGTAGTGGCGCCTCAAAATAATTTTAATAATTTTGACCAATGACCAATGACTTTACTTCTCCTCTATCCCTATGTTAAACTCTAATCTCTACCATGGCTTCAAATATATTAATTTTGTATTAAAATGGAAAACACCTCCTCCAAAAGGAGATTGTAATACCTACAGTGGCTTGCGAAAGTATTCCCCCCTTGGCATTTTTCCTATTTTGTTGCCATACAACCTGGAATTAAAATAGATTTTTTGGGGGGTTGTATCATTTGATTTACATAACATGCCTACCACTTTGAAGATGCAAAATATGTTTTATTGTGAAACAAACAAGAAATAAGACAAAAAACATAACAATTCACCCCCCCAAAGGCAATACTTTGTAGAGCCGCCTTTTGCGGCTCTCTATAAGCTTGGCACATCTAGCCACTGGGATTTTTGCCCATTCTTTAAGGAAAAACTGCTTCAGCTCCATCAAGTTGGATGGGTTCTGCTGGTGTACAGAAATCTTTAAGTCATACCACAGATTCTCAATTGGATTGAGGTCTGGGCTTTGAATAGGCCATTCCAAGACATTTATATGTTTCCTCTTAAACCACTCGAGTGTTGCTTTAGCAGTATGCTTTGGGTCATTGTCCTGCTGGAAGGTGAACCTCCGTCCCAGTCTCAAATCTCTTGAAGACTGTAACAGGTTTCTCTCAAGAATTTCCCCGTATTTAGCACCATCCATCATTCCTTAAATTCTGACCAGTTTCCCAGTCCCTGCCGATGAAAAATATACCCACAGCATGATCCTGCCACCACCATGCTTCACTGTGCAGATAGTGTTCTCAGGGTGATGAGAGGTGTTGGGTTTGCGCCAGACGTTTTCCTTGATGGCCAAAAAGCAACATTTTAGTCTCATCTAACCAGAGTACCTTCTTCCATATGTTTGGGGAGTCTCCCACATGCCTTTTGATGAACACCAAACGTGTTTGTTTATTTTTTCCTTAAGCAATGGCTTTTTTCTGGCCACTCTTCCGTAAAGTCCAGCTCTGTAGAGTGTATGGCTTAAAGTGGTCCTATGGACAGATACTCCAATCTCTGCTGTGAAGCTTTGCAGCTCCTTCAGGGTTATCTTTGGTCACTTTGTTGTGTCTCTGATTAATGCCCTCCTTGCCTGGTCCATGAGTTTTGGTGGGCGGCCCTCTCTTGGAAGGTTTGTTGTGGTGCCATATTCTTTCAATGTTTTAATAATGGATTTAATGGTTCTCTGTGGGATGTTCAAAGTTTCTGATATTTTTTTTAGAACCCAACGCTGATCTGTACTTCTCCACAACTTTGTGCCTGACCTGTTTGGAGAGCTCCTTGGTCTTAATGGTGCAGCTTGCTTGGTGGTGCCCCTTGCTTAGTGGTGTTGCAGAGTCTGGGGCCTTTCAGAACAGGTGTATATATACTGAGATCATGTGACACTTAGATTGTACACAGGTGGACTTTATTTAACCAATTATGTGACTTCTGAAGGTAATTGGTTGCACCAGATCTTATTTAGGGGCTTCATAGCAAAGAGGGTGAATACATATGCACGCACCACTTTTCTGTTTTTTAAATTTTTTAATCATTTTTCATTTCACTTCACCAATTTGGACTATTTTGTGTATGTCCATTACATGAAATCCAAATAAAAATACATTTTTAAATTACAGGTTGTAATGCAACAAAATAGGAAAAATGCCAAGGGGGTGAATAATTTTGCAAGGCACTGTATTCATCTACCACTGCAAAATCCAATAGTACTAATGTTATAGCCCATGACTATAATGGACCTTGGTAGGGCCATAATGATGAGAGAGATTAGTAACACGGATCCATGATCTCATCGCAGAGTAATGGGAGGTCAGCAGTGGCCTATAATGAGAAGGTGTGGGGGGTGCATTTTCATAGGGAATTAGGGAATTACATTTTCTAAAGGGGGATAGACTATAGAGGCATGAGACGGGCTAGATAGAGGACATGAGATTGTTTGGTAAAAGGGAATTAGCATTAAGCTGTAAATTGAAAGTAAAGCGACAAAAGGAGACAATGAGAAATGGAGAGGAGAAAGGATTATACAATGTATCAGTGTGACTCCCTTTGCCTTCTCTGGTGGGAGTAATGAGAGTGAGAGTGTGGCAGACGCAGGGGGCGGACTCCATTTTTCAGGTTAATTTTGGGTCTGAAAATCAGTTGCTGTCAGGCACAGGGACAGAAAGAGACTGACTATGGTTAGGCACAGAGAAAAGTTACAACAGGACTCAATACAAGGAGAGAGGGAATGAGAGAGAGAGTTAAAAAGTGCGAGTGGGAAAGTCAAGAGAGCAAAAGTAACTGAGGTGAGAGTGAGTACAAGACATGGAGAAAGGAAAGTGTAGCAGAAAAGATGCATGGAGAGAGAAACTGACAGGGCCGACTACGGGGTGGCAAAGCCAGGCATGGACCCCCCCCCCCAGATAGAATTTGTGCCCTCCCCCAAGTTTTGTTTCCCCATAAACATAACAAATGGTATATGAATTACCATGCCTGGTTTGCAAATGTACCGCCGCTGGGCTTACCAGTAGCGCAGACCCGGACAGAGGATATATGCCGGTGGGTGCTCATGATCTGAGGAGGGGGAAGGAGGGAGGGAAGTGGGATGTAATAATGTAACATTTAGTAATTCAAATCCAAAAATGCATTCTGATTGGGCACCTAGCCATGCAATTGCATAAGGTACCGCCTTCATTACCTTGTTTAGGAAGCTCATTGGATCCCAGGACAGGGTAAAATTGGGGAAAAGGGTTGTTCACTTTTGCAGACAGCTACAGCTAGCGTCGTTAAGCTTTGGTAGTGGCGCACTGATTGAATAATTATAGCTAGTTAGCTAAGCTTTGATCAGCATGGATATCCGAAAATGGTTGGGCACTGCCAAGAGCAAAAAACCTGAGGACCACCATGTTGAGGCCGATGCTGAGCTCACCGAGCAGCTTCCTAGCCTGACCACTGAGGTTGAGGAGCCTAGCAGCAAATGCAATACCCGCCCATCCCCAATGCCACCTGCTGACCAACAAGACAGAGAAAAGCCATGGCCTAGCACCAGCAGCATGAGGGTAACATCCCAACAAGCACCTGCACCACCGTTACCACAGCCACTAGCACCTGACGACCTCGGTGAGGATGAGCCAGCGCGGGTTTGTCTTTCAGTGGGAGAAAGCGGGCCTCTTGTAGCACCTGGTTGTGGTGCACGCTATGTCGTTTCAGGAGGCGATTGAATACTTTTTTGTGTGTAGCTCCCTGTACAATTTCTTTAGGAACCCCACGGTGGCTGCACAGTACACTGGGGGAAAACTGAACAGACTTCTTGATCAGAGATGGACTGTGTCGTGGAAATTTCAGTACTGAGAGAGACTTTGTAATTTCTTTAAAAAATCATCTTTATTTAATGTTGATTAATTATTGCAATAAGTAAACCAGTCTGAGTAGCCTTTACAGACAATGCACAGTTTTATATAGCTGATAACAAGAATGCTCACTCATTGCTGGTTCCAGCCCTCCCATAAAGATTGTGGCGCACCATAAGCCACTTTGGGTTCATCCTGTGGTCATCTGCCTCTGGTGTTGTCTCCCAGATGCCAGGATAATTAGGAATACTGAGGCCTTTGTTCTGCTCCTCCAGGCTATCTCTATCTCGATGACACCCACCATATCTTATCTATGGAATGCCAGCTGTAGGTTTTTAGGCTCCTCCATTCACACAGACATTTAATAGAACAAAAATGTCTTACTGTTTAGTTAAGTAAATCATTGTTAAATATCCAACAAATCAGGTAAATATGTAATTTTTCTATCACAACTGGCAACCTCAACACGGTGTCAGTCATTTTGAAATCAAGTGACAACATCACAGAGATGCTCGTTGAAATCAAATCTATTTGTGCATATGGCACAGAAGTGAGACTTGAGGCCACATGCTTCTTGAAAGCAGTGGCAGAGGAGGGCGAGCTTTAACTTCTCTAGGGTATGTGGGACGCTAGCGTCTCACCTCGTCAACAGCCAGTGAAACTGCAGGGAGCCAAATTCAAAACAACAGAAATCCCATAATTTAAATTCCTCAAACATACAAGTATTTTACACCATTTTAAAGATACACTTGTTGTAATTTCAAAAACGTTTTACGACGGAAGCACACCAAACGATTATGTTAGGTCAGAGCCAAGTCACAGAAAAATATATTTTTCCAGACAAAAAGAGGAGTAACAAAAAGCAGAAATAGAGATAAAATTAATCACTAACCTTTGATGATCTTCATCAGATGACACTCATAGGACTTCATGTTACACAATACATGTATGTTTTGTTCGGTAAAGTTCATATTTATATCCAAAAATCTGAGTTTAGGCGGGACGCTACTGTCTCACTTGGCCAAAAGCCAGAGAAAATGCAGAGCGCCAAATTCAAATAAATTACTATAAAAATCCAACTTTCATTAAATCACACATGAAAGATACCAAATTAAAGCTACACTGGTTGTTAATCCAGCCAACATGTCAGAATTCAAATAGGCTTTTCGGCGAAAGCAAATTATGCTATTATCTGAGGATAGCATCATAGTAAACAAAGAGAGAAGCATATTTCAACCCTGCAGGCTCGACACAAAACGCAGAAATAAAAATATAATTCATGCCTTACCTTTGACGAGCTTCTGTTGTTGGCACTCCAATATGTCCCATAAACATCACAAATGGTCCTTTTGTTCGATTAATTCCGCCGATATATATCCAAAATGTCCATTTATTTGGCGCGTTTGATCCAGAAAAACACAGGTTCCAACTTGTGAAACGTGACTACAAAATATCTCAAAGGTTACCTGTAAACTTTGCCAAAACATTTCAAACTACTTTTGTAATACAACTTTAGGTATTTTTTACGTAAATAATCGATCAAATTGAAGACGGGATGATCTGTGTTCAATACAGGATTAAAATAAACTGTAGCTAGCTTTGTGGTCACGCGCCTCTAACAAACAGGACACCTCGAGTGACCCTCGTTCAAGATGGCCGTACTTCTTCATTACACAAAGGAACAACTTCAACCAATTTCTAAAGACTGTTGACATCCAGTGGAAGCGGTAGGAACTGCAAGAAGGTCCCTTAGAAATCTGGATTCCCAATGAAATCCATTGAAATATAGTGACCTCAAAAAAGAAAAATCTGAATGGTTTGTCCTCTGGGTTTCGCCTGCTAAATAAGTTCTGTTATACTCACAGACATGATTCAAACAGTTTTAGAAACTTCAGAGTGTTTTCTATCCAAATCTACTAATACTATGCATATCTTATCTTCTGGGGATGAGTAGCTGGCAGTTTAATTTGGGCATGCTTTTCATCTAAAATTCCGAATGCTGCCCCCTACCCTAGAGAAGTTAAATGTATTGCCAACATGACTCACAAAATCCTGGGGCTTCTCGACCCTCCTAACAAGTTACTGCAGTCTGAAGCAACTGATCTGCACACCAGTGTAAAACTTGTTTGCAGTACATATGGGTGTGTTGACAAACTGTGATGTGATGCTGAATTCAAAAAGCTTTGGGAAGCATGCCAGGAGGACACGAGCACACCAGCTCCAAGGAAACGACAGAGACTCGTGAGTAAAACTTTGAAAGAGTATGTAGTTCAAAGCACAGTAGGTCAGCATAATGATGGAGACGAGGGAATATAAACAACTGTTTTTCAGCACTTTGGATGCTGTGCTGGGGGAAATGTCATCACAATTTAGGGAAGGAAATAGTCAACTGGTGGAAGCTCTGTGCGCCATGGATCCAAAGAGCCCAGACTTTTTGGATGTGAACAAGGTCAAGGTAGCTCTAACCAAAACTGAACCAGTGGAAGCAGAATTTATTGAGACTCGTACATTCTTGCAAAGTGAAATCACAACCACAGCCAGCAACAACAAATAGACCCCACTCAGTGTCCTTCAAAGATCGGGCGGCCTTTGTCAGCAATGCCGACTGTGCTGTTGGCACTGAAACATGTATTAACATTTGGGGCATCTACAGCAATGTGCAAAAATTCCTTATAAACCCTGAATAATGTATGCAGTGAGCACAGACGCAGCATGTTACAACAACGAAAGCCCAGCTTGTCCATCTGTTATTTTAGAGGGACCTGACAAGTACATTTCACCAGGAAGGAGAATGAAATCAGAAACTTTTCATGAGTTTCAACACATAATCGAAGAGGCATCAGCTCTCCTAAAAGGTAAGCTACTATCTTTATGGCTCTGTCCGCCGTGCCTTAATCATACATTTTTTGGTTTTCCCTCATGTAAGCCTGGTTGTTTGTCAGATTTTTTTACGTAATGTATAGCTACTTTAGGCCTTTATTTTTTACTTCAATGCAGGTTAGATTTATCTTTGATTCTTAATATCATTGTTTAGTTTTTGTGGGTCTATTTGCTATTGATATACAGTGGGGAGAACAAGTATTTGATACACTGCCGATTTTGCAGGTTTTCCTACTTACAAAGCATGTAGAGGTCTGTCATTTTTATCATAGGTACACTTCAACTGTGAGAGACGGAATCAAAAACAAAAATCCAGAAATCAACATTGTATGATTTTAAGTAATTAATTTGCATTTTATTGCATGACATAAGTATTTGATCACCTACCAACCAGTAAGAATTCCGGCTCTCACAGACCTGTTGTTTTTCTTTAAGAAGCCCTCCTGTTCTCCACTCATTACCTGTATTAACTGCACCTGTTTGAACTCGTTACCTGTATAAAAGACACCTGTCCACACACTCAATCAAACAGACTCCAACCTCTCCACAATGGCCAAGACCAGAGAGCTGTGTAAGGACATCAGGGATAAATTGTAGACCTGTAAAGGCTGGGATGGGCTACAGGACAATAGCCAAGCAGCTTGGTGAGAAGGCAACAACTGTTGGCACAATTATTAGAAAATGGAAGAAGTTCAAGATGACGGTCAATCACCCTCGGTCTGGGGCTCCATGCAAGATCTCACCTCGTGGGGCATCAATGATCATGAGGAATGTGAGGGATCAGCCCAGAACTACACGGCAGGACCTGGTCAATGACCTGAAGAGAGCTGGGACCACAGTCTCAAAGAAAACCATTAGTAACACACTACGCCGTCATGGATTAAAATCCTGCAGCGCACGCAAGGTCCCCCTGCTCAAGCCAGCGCATGTCCAGGCCCGTCTGAAGTTTGCCAATGACCATCTGGATGATCCAGAGGAGGAATGGGAGAAGGTCATGTGGTCTGATGAGACAAAAATAGAGCTTTTTGCTCTAAACTCCACTCGCCGTGTATGGAGGAATAGAAGGATGAGTACACCCCAAGAACACCATCCCACCGTGAAGCATGGAGGTGGAAACATCATTCTTTGGGGTGCTTTTCTGCAAAGGGGACAGGACGACTGCACCGTATTGAGGGGAGGATGGATGGGGCCATGTCGCGAGATCTTGACAACAACCTCCTTCCCTCAGTAAGAGCATTGAAGATGGGTCGTGGCTGGGTCTTCCAGCATGACAACGACCCGAAACACACAGCCAGGGCAACTAAGGAGTGGCTCCGTAAGAAGCATCTCAAGGTCCTGGAGTGGCCTAGCCAGTCTCCAGACCTGAACCCAATAGAAAATCTTTGGAGGGAGCCGAAAGTCCGTATTGCCCAGCGACAGCCCCGAAACCTGAAGGATCTGGAGAAGGTCTGTATGGAGGAGTGGGCCCAAAATCCCTGCTGCAGTGTGTGCAAACCTGGTCAAGAACTACAGGAAACGTATGATCTCTGTAATTGCAAACTAAGGTTTCGTACCAAATCATTCATCTGCTTTTCTGATGTATCAAATACTTATGTCATGCAATAAAATGCAAATTAATTACTTAAAAAATCATACAATGTGATTTTCTGGATTTTTGTTTTAGATTCCGTCTCTCACAGTTGAAGTGTACCTATGATAAAAATTACAGACCTCTACATGCTTTGTAAGTAGGAAACCTGCAAAATTGTCAGTGTATCAAATACTTGTTCTCCCCCTGTATAAGTACAGATTTGTGTTATTTTATGGGTATAGGGACAATGACCAATGTAACCTATTGGTTGTCCTCTGAGGTGAGCCCTGGTGCGGTGCTCCTATTGTTCTGGCTGTCCACTTCAGTGGTGCTGAAATTGGCAGTGCATCCTTTCATCGAGCTGACTGGCAGTAGCCTTCTCCCCATGGTCCTGAATTGTTGGTTACGGTGTATGTTGTTTTAATGAGCTCATCTTGGGCTACCAGTCTTAATGGGGATTCTCTTCAACATTGCAGGCTTTTATTGTGTGCAAAATGAAAGTTGTTGTGTATATGGCTGCATTTCAGATAGGCCTACATTTAAAAAAACATTTTGTATGTTGCAGTAGTATAGGAACCAATACCGTGTGTAGCCTACTAAAAGAGGTAGACAAACGTTCACTCTGTTATCATTAATTTACATTACACACAGTTGTTGTGTGATAGGCTATTGTAAAAGTGATGTCAACACTATGAAGGCACGCAGCTTACTTTATCGCCCCTCCCTGCTCTCTTGCTATAACGTGTGTGTGTGTTGCTCTCTGAATTGGCATTTACTCTTATTTGCGGCAGATTCATATTGGCTACTGACATGTAGGACATTTCACACCAGCTATGAATATAGTTTGGATTTAGTTTGCTTTTCTGAAACTCTCCCATAGAAAATGTTCCACACCTGGAGAAGTGGAGGCTTGGCTTACTGTAGATTATGCTCATTGCGTAGTGTCACAAATTTGACTGATGTAGCCTATAGTTGTAGTAATTGATGTTTACATTATGAAGCCTGTGAGAATCTTTGATGTCCTACTGGTGCTCATTCTGTCGAGCTGATCTGTGCCTTTTGGTAGGCACAAATTATGTGTAGGCCTATGGCAGCTACAAGGTTGTTGATGTGTATGGCTACATTTCAGAAATGTTTTTGTACATTTGAAAAGCAGTAGGACCAATCTCTTGTTTTATTAGGGCTCTAAAGCAAAACTAGTTGTGCCCCTCCATGGATTTAAAATACCCCCTCAGGCGTGTCATCCTGGAGTCGGGCCTGGAAACTGAGTTGTTTTTCCTGCATATAGAGAAAGAGATGGTGGTGCAGGGAGGGAGTGAAAATAGTTTGGACAGGAGAGGGGTAGGTAAAGAGAGATAGTGGGGATGGGAGATTGATAGAGATGGTAAATACTACAATGACAGTGATTTACTGCACTGGGAAATTGGAAGCTGAAGGCAGAGAGAGAAGGAAGGAGTGGAAATCGGAGTGAGAAAACATTATATACACCACGCACAGGGCAGCCCTCATTTTCACTGGAAAACCTGAGAGAAAGCAGTGTCCTCTCCTATCTGTTCATTTATGTGTGTGACTGTGAATGTCTTTACAGGTTCTATACATACTATTCCTATATATAACCAACTATATAGGTCTAATTGCCATATGAGATTGGAACATCACACAGTGGCATCAAATTGTCTTTCTGATACATATGTATATACATTACGTGTAATTGTAACTGAAATTTGTGACACTGAATGCGGTGATTATCACTGTAACCTAGATGCTGAATATACAGTACCAGTCAAAAATTTGGACACACCTACTCATTCAAGGGTTTTTCTTTATTTTGACTATTTTCTACATTGTAGAACGATAGTAAAGACGTCAAAACTATGAAACAACACGTATGGAATCATGTAGTAACCCCCAAAAATTATTTTATTTTTGAGATTCTTTAAAGTAGCCACCCTTTGCCTTGATGACAGCGTTGCACACTCTTGGCATTCTCTCAACCAGCTTCAGCTAGAATGTTTTTCCAACAGTTCCCACATATGCTGAGCACTTGTTGGCTGCTTTTCCTTCACTCTGCGGTCCAACTCATCCCAAACCATCTCAATTGGGTTGAGGTCGGGTGATTGTGGAGGCCAGGTCATCTAATGCAGCACTCCATCACTCTCCTTATTGGTCAAATAGCCCTTACACAGCCTGGAGGTGTGTTGGGTCATTGTCTTGTTGAAAAACAAATGATAGTCCCACTAAGCGCAAACCAGATGGGATTGCGTATCGCTGCAGAATGCTTTGGTAGCCATGCTGGTTAAGTGTGCCTTCAATTCCAAATAAATCACAGACAGTGTCACCAGCAAAGCACCCCCACACCATCATATCTCCTCCTCCATGCTTCACGTTGGGAACCACACATGCGGAGATCATCCGTTCACCTACTCTGTGTCTCACAAAGACACGGCGGATGGAACCAAAAATCTAAAATGTGGACTCATCAGACCAAAGGACAGATTTATACAGGTCTAATGTCCATTGCTCATGTTTCTTGGCCCAAGCAAGTCTCTTCTTCTTATTGGTGTCCTTTAGTATTGGTTTCTTTGCAACAATTCTACCACGAAGGCCTGATTCAAGCAGTCTCCTCTGAACAGTTCATGTTGAGATGTGTCTGTTACTTGAACTCTGTGAAGCATTTATTTGGGCTGCAATTTGGTAACTCTAATGAACTTATCCTCTGGTACTTCCTATCCTATGGCGGTCCTCGTGAGAGCCAGTTTCATCATAGCGCTTGATGGTTTATGCGACTGCACTTGAAGAATCTTTCAAAGTTCTTGAAATGTTCCGTATTGACTGACCTTCATGTCTTAAAGTAATGATGGACTGTTTCTTTTTTGCTTATTTGAGCTGTTCTTGCTATAATATGGACTTGGTCTTTTACCAAATAGGGCTATCTTCTGTATACCAACTCTACCTTGTCACTACACAACTGATTGGCTCAAACGCATTAAGGAAAGAAATTCCACAAATTAACACCTGTAAATTTAATTCATTCCAGGTGACTACCTCACGAAGCTGGCTGAGAGAATGCCAAGAGTGTGCAAAGCTGTCATCAAGGCAAAGAGTGGCTACATTGCAGAATCACAAACATAAAATATGTTGTTTCATAGTTTTGATGTCTTCACTATTATTCTGCAATGTAAAAACAATTGTAAAAATAAAGAAAAACCCTTGAATAAGTAAGTGTGTCCAAACTTTTGACTGGTGCTGTATATACTGAACAAAAATATAAGCACAACATGTAAAGTGTTGTTCCCATGTTTCATGAGCTGAAATAAAAGATCCCAAGAAAATGTCCATACGCACAAGAATCTTATTTCTTTCAATGTTTGCACAAATTTATTTACATCCCTGTTAGTGAGCATTTCTCGTTTGCCAAGATGTCAGGTGGATTGAAGAAACTGATTAAATGGCATGATCGTTACACAGGTTTACCTTGTGCTGGGGACAATAAAAGTCCACTCTGAAATGAGCAGTTTTGTCACACAACACAATGCCACAGATGTCTCAAGTTCTGAGGGAGCGTGCAATTGGCACGCTGACTGCAGGAACGTCCACCAGAGCTGTTGCCAGAAAATTGAATGTTCATTTTTCTACCGTAAGCCGCCTCCAACGTTGTTTTAGAGAATTTGGCGGTACTGTACATCCAGCCGGCCTCACAACCACAGACCACATGTAACTACGCCAGCCAAGGACCTTTACATCCAGATTCTTCACCTGCGGGATTGTCTGAGACCAGCCACCAGGACAGCTGATAAGACTGTGGCTATGCACAACCAAATAATTTCTGCACAAACTGTCAAAAACCGTCTCAGGGAACCTAATCAACATGCTCGTCGTCCGCACCAGGGTCTTGATCTGACTGCAGTTCAGTATTGTAACTGAATTCAGTGGGGAAATGCTTACCTTCGATGACCACTGGTACGCTGGAGAAGTGTGTTCTTCATGGATGAATCCTGGTTTAAACTGTACCAGGCAGATGGCAGACAGCATGGGTGAGTGGTTCAACGTTGTGAACGGAGTCCCCCATGGTGGCGGTGGGGTTATGGTATGGGCAGGCATAAGCTAAGGACAACGAACACAATTGCATTAGAGCGATGGTAATTTGACCACACAGGGATACCGTGACAAGATTTTGAGGCCCATTGTCGTGCCATTCATCTGCTGCAATCACCTCATGTTTCAGCATGATAATGCATGGCCGCATGCCGCAAGGATCTGTAAACAATTCCTGGAAGATGAAAATGTCCCAGTTCTTCCATGGCCTGCTCCTCAGACATGTCACCCAATGAGCAAGTTTGGGATGCTCTGTCTGGAACAGCATGTACGACAGGGTGTTCCAGTTCCCGCCAATATCCAGCAACAACGCACAGCCATTGAAGAGTGGGACAACATTCCACAGGCTACAGGCAACAGCCTGATCAACTCTATGCAAAGGAGATGTGTCGCGCTGCATGAGGCAAATGGTGGTCACCCCAGATACTGACTGGTTCTCTGATGCACTTTCCCTACCTTTCTTTAAGGTATCTGTGACCAACAGATGCATATCTGTATTTCTAGTCATGTGAAATCCATAGATTAGGGCCTAATGAATTTATTTAAATTCACTGTTTTCCCTATATGAACTGTAACTCAGTAAAATCTTTGAAATTGTTGCATGTTGCGTTTATAATTTTGTTCAGTGTAGTTAGATATGATTGTCTGTAAATGAGATTATCAGGATCCGATGAAACCGTGACTGCAATTCAGAATAACCAGGAGGAGTCTGAGTGTCATCTGCATAAGGAAGCACTATCATTGTTAATTTGGAACACTGTGTGTTCTTGGCGGTGATTGCAGCACAATCTTGAGTGTGTATTGTATTCTATCAGCCATTAATTCAGTTGCTGAGCACAGATGAGAACATCTGGTAGATGTGATTGTGACTGCTATTTGGAAGACTGAGCGCAGTGTCAGTGAACGATGTCTTTGACTTCCTTTGAATGAGGCAGTGTAAATCTAATCAATAAGGCCTGAGGAGATGTGGTACAGTGCTTTTGGAAAGTATTCAGACCCCATGACTTTTTACACATTTAGTAACATTACAGCCTTGTTCTAAAAAAATTTTTTTTTTAATCCTCATCAATCTACTCACAATAACAGGTTTTTAGAAATTGTTGCTAATTTATGAAAAACAAAAACCAGAAAAACCTTATTTACATAAGTATTCAGACCCTTTGCTATGAGACTAGAATTTGAGTTCAGGTGCATCCTCTTTCCATTGATCATCCTTGAGATGTTTCTACAACTTGATTGGAGTCCACCTATGGTATATTCAATTGATTGGAGATGATTTGGAAAGGCACACATCTGTTTAAATGAGGTTCCACAGTTGACAGTACATGTCAGAGCAAAAACCAAGCCATGAGGTCGAAGGAATTGTCCGTAGCGTTCCGAGACAGGATTGTGTCGAGGCACAGATCTGGGGAAGGGTACCAAAACATTTCTGCAGTATTGAAGGTCCCCAAGAACACAGTGGCCTCCATCATTCTTAAATGGAAGAAGTTTGGAACCACCAAGACTCTTCCGAGAGCGATCCCCCCCAGCCAAACTGAGCCATCGGGGGAGAAGGGCCTTGTCAGTGAGGTGACCAAGAACCCGATGGTTACTATGACAGAGCTCCAGAGTTTGTTGTGGTGTAAAGTACTTAAGTAAACATACTTTAAAGTACTACTTAAGTAGTTTTTTGTGTATATGTACTTTACTTTACTATTTATATATTTGACTGCTTTTAGTTTTACTTCACTACATTCTTTAAGAAAATATTGTACTTTTTACTCCATACATTTTCCTTGACACCCAAAAGTACTCGTTACATTTTGAATACTTAGCAGGACAGGAAAATTGTCAAATTCACAAACTTATCAACCGAACATCCCTGGTCATCCCTACTGCCTCTGATCTGGCGGACTCACTAAATACACATGCTTTGTTTGTAAATGATGTCTGAATGTTGGAGAGTCCCTGTCTTTCGGTATATTTAAAAAACAAGAAAATGGTGCCATCTGGTTTGCATATATAAGGAATGTTTAATTATTTATACTTTTACTTTTGATACTTAAGTATATTTTAAACCAAATACTTTTAGACTTTTACTCAAGTATAATTTTACTGGGTGTCTTTTACTTTTACTTGAGTCATTTTCTATTAAGGTATCTTTACTATTACTCAAATATGACAGTTGGATACTTTTTCCACCACTGCACTCCACCAATCATGGTTTTATGGTACAGTAGAGTGGCCAGACGAAAGCCACTCCTCAGTAAAAGGCACATGACAGCTCGCTTGGAGTTTACCAAAAGACACCTAAAGAGTCTCAGACCATGAGAAACAAGATGGTCTCTGGTCTGATGAAACCAAGATTGAACTCTTTGTCCTGAATGCCAAGTGTCATGTCTGGGGGAAACCTATTACCATCCCTATGGTGAAGCATTGTGGTGGCAGCATCATACTGTGGAGATGTTTTTCAGCGGCAGGGACTTGGAGACTAGTCAGGATAGAGGGAAAGATGAAAGGAGCAAAGTACACAGACATTTAAAAAAATATATATATTTTTTAACTTTGTTTATTATATTTTCAACACCAGCATTTACAAAATAATTGCACTTGTAAGTTATTTGGTAGTAATATAAAACAACACATCAAATACAACAATACAGCAAAACAAAGAGTGAGACAGAAAGATATATAAAAATGTACAAAAATAAGACAAAAACAAAGATATATTTTGATACACTTGTTACATGTCAACTAGCACAGATAATTACAGTCCTCCTAACATATGAGATGCCGTGTGTACACATACCAGGCCTGTTACATCACCGATATATAAATATAAATATACATCACTCTGGAACTGCAGGGAAATGTAGTCATCTAACTTCTCTAGGATAGGTGGGAAGGTAGCGTCCCACTTGGCCAAAATCCAGAAAAAAATGTAGCGCGCCAAATTCAAATATATTACTATAAAAATCAATCTTTCATGAAATCACACATGAAAGACACCAAATTAAAGCTACACATGTTGTGAATCCAGCCAGTCTGATTTCAAAAAGGATTTACAGGGAAAGCACACCAAACAATTATGTTAGCTCAGTACATAGCCACAGAAAAACACAGCCATTTTCCCAGCAAAATATAGTAGTAACAAAAAGCAGAAATAGAGATAAAATTAATCACTAACCTTTGAACATCTTCATCAGATGACACTCATATGACATCATGTTACACAATACATTTATGTTTTGTTCGATAATGTGCATATTTATATCCACAAATCTCGGTTTACATTGGCGCCATGTTCAGAAATGCCTCCAAAATATCCGGAGTAATTACAGAGAGCCACGTCAAATAACAGAAATACTCATCATAAACTTTGATGAAAGATACATGTGTCACATATGATTATGATTCTTAATGCAACCGCTGTGTCAGATTTCAAAAAAACTTTACGTAAAAAGCACACCATGCAATAATCTGAGACGGCGCTCAGATGTAACAACATTTCTCCGCCATGTTGGAGTCAACAGAAATACGAAATTACATCATAATTATTCCCTTACCTTTGATTATCTTCATCAGAATGCAGTGCCAGGAATCCTAGTTCCACAATAAATCGTTGTTTTGTTCGATAATGTCCATTACTTATGTCCAATTAGCTAATTTTGATAGCATGTGTAGTACACATGTCCAAACGCTCGCGCAGATGCAGGCAAACGTCGGACGAAAATAAATAAACTGGTCAAACTTAGTAGAGAATCAATCTTCAGGATGTTGTTATCATTTATATCCAATAAGGTTCCAACCGGAGAATTCTTTTCAGTCTCTATAAGTAATGGAACGCATGACGATATAATGAGGAAAGCGCGTGATCAAGAACTGGCACTCTGCCAGACCACTGACTGAAACACCTCCCATCCGGTCCCACAACACAGCATAAGCTTCATTCCACGTTCTACTGACTGTTGACATCTAGTGGAAGGCGTATGAAGTGCATACAGATCCATATATTCCAGGGAATTGAATAGGCGATGACTTTAACAATGACCACTCTCAGAATTTTCACTTCCTGCTTGGATTTTTTCTCAGGTTTTTGCCTGCCATATGAGTTCTGTTATACTCACAGACATCATTCAAACAGTTTTATAAACTTCTGAGTGTTTTCTATCCAATAGTAATAATAATATGCATATATTAGCATGTGGGACAGAGTAGGAGGCAGTTCACTATGGGCACGAAATTCATCCAAAAGTGAAAATGCTGCCCCCTATACCAAAGAAGTTAACATAAGAAAATAGGGGAGCATAGAATTTGTCTATAGACCCATTGAGTGTGTGTTAAGTTTTTTTCCAACTTTATGCAATTCAAAATGGATTTAATCCAAAGAGCATGAGAAGGGGGTGCAGAGGATTTCCATCTAAGTAAAATTCATCTAACAAAGTGACAAAGTCAATTATATCCTTAATCATTTTTGGTCAGTTGTAATGTGGGTAAGGAAACACCAAATATGTTTCAGTAATAATGATATCAGACCTTCTTGTTCCGTGTCTGATAATCTACCATTTATATAGGAGTGGTTAAAACAAGCTAATAATGGTCCTTTGAGTATATCAAAAAAAGTTTTGTATACTTCCACTGGTATGCCATCCAGCCCTGGAGTTTTCCCATCCTTAAATGCCCCAATTGCATCAAGCAGTTCCTCCTCTGTAATTTGGCCTTCACATGAGTCTTTCTGTACAGATGTTAATTTTACATTATTAATAGGAAAAAAATCCATACAATTAGTTTCAGTTAGTGGAGATGGAGGAGCTTGAAACAAAAACATATTCTTAAAGTACTTTACTTCCTCTTTCAAAATATCATTTGGTGAATCATGCGTGACTCCATCATTTGTAACAAGTTTTTAATAAAAAAAGAATTGTAGCATTTCTATATTGAAGATTGAAAAAGAATTTGGTGCATTTTTCCCCATATTCCATCCAGTTCGCTTTATTTTATTAATATATTACACTGGATCTTTCTTGAATAAGTTCCTCCATTTTTTGTTTTTCCTCTAACTTATCCTCTATGGTACCGTT
The DNA here is from genome assembly GCF_002910315.2 of Salvelinus sp. IW2-2015. Classification (NCBI taxonomy): domain Eukaryota; kingdom Metazoa; phylum Chordata; class Actinopteri; order Salmoniformes; family Salmonidae; genus Salvelinus; species Salvelinus sp. IW2-2015. Next base: position 26,134,360 of record NC_036851.1, read on the forward strand.
TTTATTGCTATCTAACTGTACTGTTAGTCCTTCAATTTCCTTTGTTAATATGGACTCTTTTGATCTAAATTGCTTTTTTTTTATAGATGAGTACTGAATTGCATGGCCTCTAAAGGCACACTTAAAAGTGTCCCATACAATAAGGGGATCTGCTGTACCTATGTTATGTCTGAAAAAGTCAGTTATAAAATCTTCTGTCCTAGTTCTAAACAATTTATCATCAGTAGACGTTGATTAAATTTCCATATCCTCGCCCACGTGGAAATTCTGTAAGAGAAATATATATGCCAATTATGTGATGATCCGACCGCATTCTGTCCCTATCAACACTTTTTTAACTTTTGGTGCCAGAGAGAATGGTATAAGAAAGTAGTCAAACGACTAGCTTGATTAAGCCTCCGCCATGTATATCTCACTAAGTCAGGGTATTTAAATCTCCATATATCCACTAATTCCAATATATCCATGACATTCATGATTTCCTTAAGTGCCTGAGGGTGATAGTTTGTTGTGTGATTTCCTTTCCGGTCCATAGAGGTATTTAAGACCGTATTAAAATCTCCCACTATAATAATAGAGTCTAGTGTTGCTTGTAGAGTTGATAAATTCTTATATATATTTTCAAAGAAGCTTGGATCATCATTATTTGGACCTTATAGGTTAATAAGCCATATCTGTTTATTGTCCAATAACATATTTAAAATAATCCATCTACCTTGAGGATCTGTTTGGACAATTTGCACATTTGGATCAAATTATTGTTAATTAAAACCATCACCCCTTTTGAATTTCTTTGCCCATGGGAGAAATATATTTTGCCCCCCCAGTTCTTTTTCCACAAAACTTMATCTAAAACTGTTGAATGGGTTTCCTGTAAACAATAGATATTATAATCCTTCTCTTTTAGCCAGGTAAATACTGATCGTCTTTTCTTATTATCTGCTAAGCCATTACAATTGTAACTGGCTATACTTATTTCACCACTTACCATAATGAGACACACCTTTCAATTCTTTTTATCAAAATATATTTTTGTAAACGTACTATTAAAAAGTAACATAATGATTGAGTGTCTATATAGTTGTACCATGATATTTGCATTTMTACTAAGTAAACCTCCAATTGGTCCCTACTATTCCACGCGCTAAAAGCCCTCATCTCGAGTTGGGTTGTCATCCCAATGCCCGGCAGACCACCCTCGACCCCCTGTATCCCATAGCCCTGAACCGACTGGGATCCATTCTTTGAAAAGAGCACACAGTGCCATTTACCGAATTGAAGTAGATCAATTGCCATATGCATTTCCATTGCYCTCACCTCGATTTKTATTATATATAGCTGTGGATCATCCTCTATTGTCCCTAACATCTTTTACTTCTTCCTTCGCAACAGTTGTGGGATACACACATACACCCACACACACTCAGCCCTTACCCCCACACAACCATAAGCTCACTTTCTCAACAATTGCACCATCCCAGAGCCCAACTCAAGATGGGTCATGATTTACAAATGCACTTGCAGTTGCAGCTGCATGAGAAGGCCTGCAAGACCGCGCAAAAAATGAGCAAAAATTGAGAGATTTATTTACCATTGTCACATCCTAGATGATGGAGTTCAAATGTACACCTTATTCCTGAAACACCCACAATACGGCCACCCGTCATGACCATGTCCCCACGCATCTCCATGCAGTCCGACTTTGATTTTGTGCCGCCAGGGCCACAATAATATACCCCCTCTCTGAATGTCCGAGTGTGACCCCCTCCCCATGGGTTACTGCAGCTAGTGTTGCCAGCACTGCCACTGCCTGGGTGGGGGCACCCCACCGGAATCCCCACCGGCTAGGTACAAGGTCGTCAAGGTTCTCATTAGCAGCTTTGAGAATTTCCTTGTATATTATGCTCTCCCTTTAGGGGGCTTTGGCTTTGCAGGACCAACCCTGCCAAGCAGGCTCAGAATCTTGAGGGGGCAGTGCTGCTCTTGGTCTCTGACCTCATTTTAGCTGCATACAGACCGCTTACAGCGGGCACATAAAACAGTTAGGGACTTCTCCTTAGTATCTGGGTCATTCAGGTGGGTGTCTAGGGTATAGGACCATGGACCCTACCATTAAAATAGGATAATAAATAATTAGATATAATTTATTTTAAAAATGTAGTTCTCCATGATAGGACAATAAATAAATAAGACGTATAATTCATTATAAAAGTATATCCATCATCTAAACAACATTGAAAGCCCTCTCATACCCGGCTAACAGCAATACATTGGCTCTGGGATATGCAACCATTTCATTACTCACTCACTCAACTTTCCAAACATAACAAATAAAATAAAAAATAAACACAAACCATACCATCCACACATACTGTGCCTTCTGTTTACTTAGTTTTTATCTTCACTATGTTGAATTAGTGCTTGTGTGTTCAATTAGTTTACTTAGTTTTTATCTTCACTATGTAGAAATAGTGCTTGTGTGTTCAATTAGTTATATGTGAAGATTTATAGAAAAGCTATATTTTTTATTGTATTGTTACAATCAATAACCAGGCTTGAATTGTGTTTATTTTCCTCGTCTATGAGAACGTTGTAATTTTTAAAATAACCATGGAGTAGTCTTTGTGTCTCTGAACAACTGGTTATCAATATATAGTTTATCAACGACGAGAGCTACTCGTTTCGCTTTTAATCTATTTTCTTTGAAAATTGGATACAGAACTTTGCGCCGTTCTGCAATTTCCTTCGGAAACTGATCATTCATGCCAATTTTGGTCCCAGCAAGTCTTTTACCCAGGCTTTTAACCATTATTTTATCTTTAAATGAAGCAAATTTGGCAACGATTGGGCGTTCGTACCTCTGCCCTCTCTGTCCGAAGCGGTGTACACGTTCAAGTTGGATTTTGTCGATAACTTCGCGTGGAATCTGAAGCGCTGTAAGGAGGAACTCTCTAACTATAGATTCAGGAACTTCTCCTTTTTCTTGGATACCTGTAAGTACCAAATTCTCTCTCATGGATCTAGTTTGTATGTCCAGTAAGGCTTCCTTCAGAACGGTGTCCTCCTTTTTAATTTCATTCATTTCGGTTTCAATCTTATTGACTGTCCCTTTTAGCTTGTGTGTTTCCTTCTCCAATGTCGCAGCTTTTTCATCACTCATCTCTAAGCTTGCCTTCAACTCTTTTATATCCTTACTAACTAATTCAAGTATACCCAGTTTGTCATTTATTGATTTTAACAGATCGGTTTCGACCTTTACCATTCCCGGTGGTGAGAATATTAAATCATCAGTGTCTGTAGAAGAGTCACGTTTTCGTTCTGGAATCGGTTCCCCTGTCTTACTCTCCGTCATGTTTGGTTGTTGCCTGTTTTCGTAATATTTCTCGATAAATGTCTCTAGTTTTAGGATTTGTTTTGTGTTATTATCCAGATTGAAGGTTATCACTCACCGCATTATGTAGTGCTAATATTTTAGTCTAATTTAGCAGATATTTTGAATATTATGTTTTATCTTGAGGTGCTCTGAGGTGCTCTACATAACTTCCTTCAGTCCGCCATTACCCTTACGTTACCTTTACGTCCTCTTTACGTCCTCATGGCATGTTGTGTTAGCTAATTGTAACGGCGTTCCTCCTCCTCTTCATCCGAAGAGGAGGAGCAGGGATTAAACCAAGGCGCAGCGTAGTGAAATGACATGATGCTTTATTAAATAAACAAAAGAGACAAAGACGAAAACGAACTATACTTGAGTAAACTAACAAAACAAAATAAACGATGTAGACAGACCTGAACGACGAACTTACATATAACGTGAAGAACGCAAATAACAGGAACAGACTACATGAAACGAACAAACCGCAAACAGTCCCGTATGGTGCAAACATATACACAGACACAGGAGACAACCACCCACAACGAACACTGTGAAACAACCTACCTAAATATGACYCTCAATTAGAGGAAAACGCAAAACACCTGCCTCTAATTAAGAGCCATACCAGGCAACCCTTAAACCAACATAGAAACAGAAAACATAGAATGCCCACCCAAACTCACGTCCTGACCAACTAACACATACAACAAACTAACAGAAATAGGTCTAGAAAACCCTTTTGCAATTATGTTAGCACATCTGAAAACTGTGTGAGATTTTCACGAGACTAGCACGGTGTAGCATGGCGAATGTCTTTCGACATTGACAAAGTGTTCATTACTGAGCAGTTGAGTATTTAGCCGCCAAGGTGGTCGCAGGTTGTCAACAGTTTGAAAGACCACTTGCATAGTAACAGGGGCGTGGTCATATACAACAATTGGATTATATGAACATGTATATATATGGAATGGAGAAGTCTGTCATCTACAAGGAAGTAGTCTATGCACGTACAAGTGTGGTAAACCGATGAGAAAAAAGAGTATGCTTTTCCAGATCGATTAAACATTCTCCAAGGGTCTGAAACTGCGAATTCAGACATTAAGGTTCGGAAAACTCTAGCTGAGGTTGACAAAGTAGTAGGTTTAGTGGAGAATCGATCCAAATGTGGGTCTAACCAAAAGTTAAAGTCACCACCTAAGATCAACATATGGGAGGACATATTGAGGAGTGTAAAGAAAACCGATTTGAAAAAAATCACCATTGTCCCAATTAGGAGCATAAATATTAACAAGAAGTACATTCGTATTGAGCAGCCTGCCACTTATGTACAAGTCGGAAGTTTACATACACTTAGGTTGGAATCATTAAAACTCATTTTTCAACTACTCCACAAATTTCTGAATAACAAACTATAGCTTTTGCAAGTCGGTTAGGACATCGACTTTGTGCATGACACAAATAATCTTTCCAACAATTGTTTACAAACATATTATTTCACGTATAAATCACTGTATCACAATTCCAGTGGGTCAGAAGTTTACATACATTAAGTTGACTGTGCCTTTAAACAGCCTGGAAAATTCCAGAAAAGGATGTCATGGCTTTAGAAGCTTCTGATAGGCTAATTGACATCATTTGAGGTGTACATGTGGTGTACCTGTGGATGTATTTCAAGGCCGGCCTTCAAACTCTGTGCATCTTTGCTTGACATCATGAGAAAATCAAAAGAAATCAGCCAAGACCTCAGAAAAAAATGGTAGACCTCCACAAGTCTGGTTCATCCTTGGGAGAAATTTCCAAATGCCTGAAGATACCACGTTCGTCTGTACAAACAATAGCACGCAAGTATAAACACCATGGGACCACGCAGCCGTCATACCGCTGAGGAAGGAGACGCGTTCTGTCTCCTAGAGATGAACGTACTTTGGTGCGAAAAGTGAAAATCAATCCCAGAACAACAGCAAAGGACCTTATGAAGATGCTGGAGGAAACAGGTACAAAAGTATCTCTATCCACAGTAAAACAAGTCCTATATCGACATAACCTGAATTGCCGCTCAGCAAGGAAGAAGCCAATGCTCCAAAACTGCCATAAAAAAAGCCAGACTACGGTTTGCAACTGCACATGGGGACAAAGATCGTACTTTTTGGACAAATGTCCTCTGGTCTGATGAAACAAAAATAGAACTGTTTGGCCATAATGACCATCGTTATGTTTGGAGGAAAAAAGGGGAGACTTGCAAGCCAAAGAACACCATCCCAACCATGAAGCACGGGGGTGGCAGCATCATGTTGTGGGGGTGCTTTGCTGCAGGAGGGACTGGTGCACTTCACAAAATAGATGGCATCATGAGGGAGGAAAATGATGTGGATATATTGAAGCAACATCTCAAGACATCAGTCAGGAAGTTCAAGCTTGGTCGCAAATGGGTCTTCCAAATGGACAATGACCCCAAGCATACTTCCAAAGTTGTGGCAAAATGGCTTAAGGACAACAAAGTCAAGGTATTGGAGTGTCCATCACAAAGCCCTGACCTCAATCCCATAGAAAATTTGTGGGAAGAACTGAAAAAGTGTGCCAGCAAGGAGGCCTACAAACCTGACTCAGTTACACCAGCTCTGTCACGAGGAATGGGCCAAAATTCATCCAACTTATTGTGGGAAGCTTGTGGAAGGCTACCTGAAACGTTTGACCCAAGTTAATCAATTTAAAGGCAATGCTACCAAATATTAATTGAGTGTATGTAAACTTCTGACCCACTAGGAATGTGATGAAAGAAATAAAAGCTGAAATAAATAATTATCTCTACTATTATTCCGATATTTCACATTCTTAAAATAAAGTGGTGATCCTAACTGACCTGAGACAGGGAATTTTTACTCTGATTAAATGTCAGGCATTGTGAAAAACTGAGTTTAAATGTATTTGGCTAAGGTGTATGTAAACTTCCGATTTCAACTCTATCAACCATGGGGATCTGCGATCACAGTAGAACATATAAGATGAGTTTCTTGGAGAAAGATGTGAGCTTTCAATTGATGAAGGTGGTGTAGCACCTTACAACGTTTAACTGGGTTATTTATGCCCCTGCAATTCCAAGAAAAATAATTAAAACCATTCCCTCCAGCTGGATGGGCTACACTCGGCTGAGTCATGTCTTAAGAGAGAGAGGACGTGTAAAGGACAACGTACAATGTAAACTAAAGATCTTAGTTGACCCTAATAGCGCAAATTTAAACAACAAAGACAAGCGACGAAGCGCAAAAAAACATATAAAAACTATATAAAAAAATAAGGAGGGAAAAACCCCTTCCCTCACAACCTCCCTTGCCGAAGTATCTCCCCAACTGAGATGCAAGCAAAACCCTAAATACAAAAAGGTTTAGAGCAAAGCATGATAACTCTTACTCTGTGCTCCCTGAGATTTGCGACCATTTAACCAGAGTAAACCAAACATGCATAGATTGGTCCCCAGTAGAGTCTAAGGAAAACTAACCTCAGTTAAGAGAGGGGTACGAGCAATAAAAGTGGTAAAACTGTGACTGAACCATGAAAACAGCCAGATATTGGCATTAAAGGCAGCTTAGATCAAAATAAAATAGCAATGATACAAATAAAAAGCAATAATGTGAGTGGAATAAAGAATATATATATGCATATCTGCATTGTATCACATTATAGTGGGGAGTCAACTGTATACTCACCAACATGGGTTGGAAATGAAAATTTAAAAAAAGAACGACATTCAAGTGTCAATGAACCCAGCAAAGTTGGTTTCGCTAGCCAACCAGTCTGCCAGCCGGCCTGCTAACTAGCCTGCTAACAAGACCAGCTAACCAACTATTTGTTCCACACCATGCGGTACAACAGCCGCTTTCACGTTCTTGTTGATGAAATCGGCCGCTAGAGCAGGGTCCTCAAATCTGTGCATGGAGCCATTCGGTAAAGTCAGTCTCAGAACCGCAGGGTAGATGTGGCCAAACTTCACGCCCGTGGAGGCGCGTAGCTGGCGCTTCACAGCTCCGAAGCTAGCCCGCTTCTTAGCCACAGCCGTGGTATAGTCCGCAAATATCGATACTCTTTTACCCTTGTAGGGGTGTTAAGATATTTTATCAAGGTTTAAGATAAATTATAAAATAATTCTACCCAGAAACTTAAACATTAAGATTAGAGGTTATGTAGCATGGACAAGGGGTAATTAAAAATGATAACCATTGTGGAAGAAAGGAATGTATGTGTGTGCCGAAAGTAAGCAAAGAAACTCCTTAAAAACAACCTGAGGATTGATTATAAAAAACGTTTGACATGTTTCTACGAACATTACGGATACTTTTGGGAATTTTCGTCTGCCTTTCGGGACCGGAACGAGCCTGTGGTTTTCTGAACATAACGCGCAAACCAAATGGCGGTTTTTGGTTATAAAACTAATCTTTATCGAACAAAAATAACATTTATTGTGTAACTGGGAGTCTCGTGAGTGCAAACATCCGAAGATTATCAAAGGTAAGCGATTAATTTGATTGCTTTTCTGACTTTCGTGACCAAGCTGATTTGAGGCTAGCTGTTCTTACTGTTTTGTCTAGTGATTGATAAACTCACAAACGCTTGGATTGCTTCGCTGTAAAGCATATTTTCAAAATCTGACACGATAGGTGGATTAACAACGAGCTAAGCTGTGTTTTGGTATATTTCACTTGTGATTTCATGATTATAAATATTTTTATTTGGCGCTCTGCAATTCAGCGGTTGTTTACGAAAATGATCCCGCTAAGGGATCCGTGCGGCAAGAAGTTAATGAGCCAACGTTATCCTCTAGCTCGCTAATGCGAGTGCTGTGCTGTGGTCTGTAGCACCGCGCTCCAGCTCCGATAAGGCGTGTGCGTTGAGCTTATTCTGTATACTCTCGATAGATTTTTTAAGCTCGTCTTTGACCATTGATATCTCTGACCTGAGATTGGTAGAGAGAGAGTAAATTTTACAGAAAATATCGGTTTTGAGGGTGCCCATCACAGATTGTAGCAGCTCCACGGTCAGTGTTCCCGTGGGGCCAACATTAGCCACAGCATCCGATGGCGGGGTTGAATCAGGAGAGGGCGCAGGCCTGCTCTTGCGGACTCCGTTTTTGGCAGGGTAGACGACATTGCAAACTTACATTTCTCAGACTTGATCTGAATTGTTTAGAGGTCTCTTCAGACACCTGACCAAACAGAAATATGTACAATTGTGCAAGGTTAAATATATACATTTGGTCACTTTTGGTCACATGCGCCCCCCAGTACAGAGAAATACTTGATGAAAACCTGCTCAAAAGCACTCAGGACCTCAGACTGGGGTGAAGGTTCAAGCAGATGGAGCTTGAGAGGATCTGCAGAGAGAATGGGAGAAACTCCCCGAATACAGGTGTGCCAAGCTTGTAGCGTCATACCCAAGAAAACTTGAGGCTGTAATTGCTGCCAAAGGTGCTTCAACAAAGCACAGAGTAAAGTGCCTGACGCAATGCTGAGTGCCTGGATATAGCCCTTAGCCGTGGTATATTAGCCGTATACCACAAACCCCCAAGGTGCCTTATTGCTATTATAAACTGACTTTTTCCACATTTTGTTACATTACAGCCTTATTCTAAAATGGACTAAACAGTTTTCCCCCCTCATCAATCTACACACGATACCCCATAATGACAAAACAAAAACAGGTTTTTAGAAATTTTAGCACTTTTATATATATTTTTTTTTTTTTACTGAAATATGACATTTACATAAGTATCCAGACCCTTTCCTCAGTGCTTTGTTGAAGCACCTTTGGCAGTGATTACAGCCTCGAGTATTTTTGGGTATGACGCAACAACCTGTATTTGGGGAGTTTCTCCCATTCTTCTGTGCAGATCCTCTCAAGCTCTGATAGGTTGAATGGGGAGATTCGCTGCACAGCTATTTTCAGGTCTCTCCAGAGATGTTAGATCGGGTTCTGGCTCTGGCTGGGCCACTCAAGGACATTCAGAGACTTGTCCCGAAGCCACTCCTGCTTTGTCTTGGCTGTGTGCTTAGGGTCGTTGTCCTGTTGGAAAGCAATCAATGGATCGCTTACCTTGATAATCTTCGGATGTTTGCACTCACGAGACTCCCAGTTACACAATAAATGTTATTTTTGTTAGATAAATATTACTTTTATAACCAAAAAACGCCATTTGGGTTGCGCGTTATGTTCAGAAAATACAGCCTTGTTCCGGTCCTGAAAGGCAGAAGAAAATTCCCAACGTATCAGATTCAAAAATATTCAAAAATTTATAATCATGCAATCACAAGTGAAAATACCAAAACACAGCTTAGCTTGTTGTTAATCACACTATCGTTCAGATTTTGAAAATAGGCTTTGCAGCGAAAGCAATCCAAGCTTTTTGTGAGTGTATCAATCAATGCTAAAACAGCTAGCCCAAATTAGCATGGTCACGAAAGTCAGAAAAGCAATAAATAATCGCTTACCTTTGTTAATCTTCGCATGTTTGCACTCACGAGACTCCCAGTTACACAACAAATGTTCTTTTTGTTCGTAATAATTACTTTTATAACAAAAAACGCCATTTGGGTTGCGCATTATGTTCAGAAAACAAAGCCTCGTTCCGTTCGACGAACATTCCAAAAAGTATCGTAATAGAAACATGTCAAATGTTTTTTATAATCAATCCTCAGGTTGTTTTTACAAACATAATCGATAATATTTCAACCGGACCGTAACCTATTCATAAGAGAGAAAAAGAAAATGGAGAGCTACCTCTCGTGCGAGGAACTATTCAGAGGACACTGACTACTTTTGAAAGATCTCGCTATTTTTCAATAAAAGCCTGAAACTATGTCTAAAGCCTGGTCACAGCTTGAGGAAGCCATTGGAAAATGAATCTGGTTGATACCCCTTTAAATGGAAGAAAGACAGGCCAGGAAACACAGATTTTAAAAAAAGAATATCACTTCCGGGTTAGATTTTCTCAGGTTTTCGCCTGCAGAATCAGTTTTGTTATACTCACAGACAATATTTTGACAGTTTGGAAACTTTGGAGTGTTTTCTATCATAATTGTAATTTATATGCATATTCTACGATCTGGACTGAGAAATAGTCCGTTTACCTTGGGAACATTATTTTTTAAATATATAATAATCTGACCCCTAGCGTCAAGAGGTTGCTTGAAGCCAATCTACATGTGCTGGAATGCTTGGGTAAAACAAACATTGGCTGGAAAAGACTTGCACTAATAGAATCTGAAAAACGAACACAAAGTTAGGCAGTAGAAATTAATCAGGTATTATGTCCCAGCCTATCCAACGGAGGGAAGACACACAGTAGAAGACCAAGGTTATTCATCAAAGAGACTAACCAGAGTTCTAGCCTGTTTCGATTGTGTCTCCTACCCTTGTATGCAGGCCTGTTGAACATGAAAAGGCAGCAAACAAATGGTTATTGACTCCATTCCAGGAACCCTTTCATTACCAGTAGAGCAGGGTGTAACCCGGGTCTGAGATCTGTGGTCACATGCTTACAGTACATGGGTGTATGTGTACAGAGTACACTATATACAGTGCATTCGGATGTATTCAGACCCATGACTTTTTCCACTAAACTTGCTCCAGAGCGCTCAGGACCTGAGACTGGGGCGAAGGTTCACTTTCCAACAGGACAACGACCCTAAGCACACAGCCAAGACAAAGCAGGAGTGGCTCGGGACAAGTCTCTGAATGTCCTTGAGTGGCCAGCCAGAGCCAGAACCCGATCTAACATCTCTGGAGAGACCTGAAAATAGCTGTGCAGCGAATCTCCCCATTCAACCTATCAGAGCTTGAGAGGATCTGCACAGAAGAATGGGAGAAACTCCCCAAATACAGGTTGTTGCGTCATACCCAAAAATACTCGAGGCTGTAATCACTGCCAAAGGTGCTTCACAAAGCACTGAGGAAAGGGTCTGGATACTTATGTAAATGTCATATTTCAGTAAAAAAAAAAAAATATATATAAAAGTGCTAAAATTTTAAAAACCTGTTTTTGTTTTGTCATTATGGGGTATCGTGTGTAGATTGATGAGGGGGAAAACTGTTTAGTCCATTTTAGAATAAGGCTGTAATGTAACAAAATGTGGAAAAAGTCAGTTTATAATAGCAATAAGGCACCTTGG
>NC_036851.1:26145916-26150525 GCF_002910315.2 Salvelinus sp. IW2-2015
AATCAGGTATTATGTCCCAGCCTATCCAACGGAGGGAAGACCACAGTAGAAGAACCAAGGTTATTCATCAAAGAGACTAACCAGAGTTCTAGCCTGTTTCGATTGTGTCTCCTACCCTTGTATGCAGGCCTGTTGAACATGAAAAGGCAGCAAACAAATGGCTTATTGACTCCATTCCAGGAACCCCTTTCATACCAGTAAGCAGGGATGTAACCCAGGGTCTGAGATCTGTTGGTCACATGCTTACAGTACATGGGTGTATGTGTAGCAGTACACTATATACAGTGCATTCGGAATGTATTCAGACCCACTGACTTTTTCCACTAAACTTGCTCCAGAGCGCTCAGGACCTGAGACTGGGGCGAAGGTTCACTTTCTTTTCTGACTTTCGTGACCATGCTAATTTGGGGCTAGCTGTTGTAGCATTGATTGATACACTCACAAAAGCTTGGATTGCTTTCGCTGCAAAGCATATTTTCAAAATCTGACACGATAGGTGGATTAACAACAAGCTAAGCTGTGTTTTGGTATATTTCTCTTGTGATTGCATGACTATAAATATTTTTTGTAATATTTTGCGCCCTGCAATTCAGCGGTTGTTTAGGAAAATGATCCCGCTAAAGGGATCCGTAGCGCAGAGAAGTTAAGCAGCGAGTCGGAGTCTGAGGCCGAGCCTTCTCTTGTCTCTACTCCTCCCGTTACAGGGTCTGAGATGCCGAAGCTTCCCACCATTAGCTCTGACAAATTGAAAACCCTAGTTAGTCATTGGCAACTCCATTACCCGCAGTATTAGACTTAAAACGAATCATCCAGCGATCATACACTGTTTACCAGGGGGCAGGGCAACCGACGTTAAGGCTAAGCTGAAAATGGTGCTGGCTAAAGCTAAAACTGGCGAGTGTAGAGAGTATAGAGATATTGTTATTCACGTCGGCACCAACGATGTTAGGATGAAACAGTCAGAGGTCGCCAAGCGCAACATAGCTTCAGCGTGTAAATCAGCTAGAAAGATGTGTCGGCATCGAGTAATTGTCTCTGGCCCCCTCCCAGTTAGGGGAAGTGATGAGCTCTACAGCAGAGTCTCACAACTCAATCGCTGGTTGAAAACTGTTTTCTGCCCCTCCCAAAAGATAGAATTTGTAGATAATTGGCCCTCTTTCTGGGACTCACCCACAAACAGGACCAAGCCTGACCTGCTGAGGAGTGACGGACTCCATCCTAGCTGGAGGGGTGCTCTCATCTTATCTACCAACATAGACAGGGCTCTAACTCCTCTAGCTCCACAATGAAATAGGGTGCAGGCCAGGCAGCAGGCTGTTAGCTAGCTTGCCAGCTTAGTGGAGTCTGCCACTAGCACAGTCAGTGTAGTCAGCTCACCTATCCCCATTGAGACCGTGTCTGTGCCTCGACCTAGGTTGTGCAAAACTAAACATGGCGGTGTTCGTCTTAGCAATCTCACTAGGATAAAGACCTCCTCCATTCCTGCCATTATTGAAAGAGATCGTGATACCTCACATCTCAAAATAGGGCTACTTAATGTTAGATCCCTCACTTCAAAGGCAGTTATAGTCAATGAACTAATCACTGATCATAATCTTGATGTGATTGGCCTGACTGAAACATGGCTTAAGCCTGATGAATTTACTGTGTTAAATGAGGCTTCACCTCCTGGTTACACTAGTGACCATATCCCCCGTGCATCCCGCAAAGGCGGAGGTGTTGCTAACATTTACGATAGCAAATTTCAATTTACAAAAAAAAAAGACTTTTTCGTCTTTTGAGCTTCTAGTCATGAAATCTATGCAGCCTACTCAATCACTTTTTATAGCTACTGTTTACAGACCTGCTGGGCCATATACAGCGTTCCTCACTGAGTTCCCTGAATTCCTATCGGACCTTAGCAGATAATATTCTAATTTTTGGTGATTTTAATATTCACATGGAAAAGTCCACAGACCCACTCCAAAAGGCTTTCGGAGCCATCATCGACTCAGTGGGTTTTGTCCAACATGTCTCTGGACCTACTCACTGTCACAGTCATACTCTGGACCTAGTTTTGTCCCATGGAATAAATGTTGTAGATCTTAATGTTTTTCCTCATAATCCTGGACTATCGGACAACCATTTTATTATGTTTGCAATCGCAACAAATAATCTGCTCAGACCCCAACCAAGCTGCTCTGGCAGCTCCTGACTGACGGGCGGCTCTGGCAGCTCCTGACTGACGGGCGGCTCTGGCAGCTCCTGACTGACGGGCGGCTCTGGCAGCTCAGACAGACGGGCGGCTCTGGCAGCTCAGGACAGACGGGCGGCTCTGGCAGCTCAGGACAGCTGGGCGGCTCTGGCAGCTCCGGACTGACGGGCGGCTCTGGCCTGGAGAGAGAACCTGGAGGGAGGAGACGGAGAGACAGCCTGGTGCGTGGGGCTGCCACAGGACCCACCAGGCTGGGGAGACCTACAGGAGGCCTGGTGCGTAGAGGAGGCACCGGATGGACCGGGCTGTGGGGGAGCACTGGAGCTCTGGTGTGCAGCCTTGGCACCACTCCTTCAGGCTGGATGTCCACTTTAGCCCGGACCCTCCAGAGTGCAGGCACAGGTTGAACCGGGCTGTGGGTGAGCACTGGAGATCTGGTGCATACCACTCGCACCTCTCCCTTAGGCTCAATGCCCACATTCGCCCGGCACGAGCGGAGCGCAGGCATAGGACGCACTGCACCCTCCCAGCACCCCGGAGACACAACACGCAGAGCCGGCGCAGGACACCCTGGGCCGAAACGGCGTACCGGAGACCAGACACGCTGAGCCGGCACAACACGCCCTGGCTGGATGCCCACTTTCGCATGGCACTTGCGGGGGGCTGGCCTATAGCGCTCCGGGCTATGAGCGCGTACTGGCGACACCGTGCGCTCCACCGCATAACACGGTGCCTGACCAGTACAACGCTGTTTTCGGTAAGCATGAGGAGTGGGCTCAGGTCTCCAACCTGACTCCGCCACACTCCCCGTGTGCCCCCACCCAAAAAAAATTGGGGGGCTGCCTCTCGTGCCTCTCGCGCTGCCGTGCTACCTCCTCATATCGCCGCCGCTCAGCTCTCGCTGCCTCCAGTTCTTCCTCGGGGAGGCGATATTCCCCAGCCTGTGCCCAGGGTCCCTTAACATCTAAAATCTCCTCCCATGTCCATGAGTCCAGAGATCACTGCCTTTCTATACCACGCTGCTTGGTCCTTTCTTGGTGGGTGATTCTGTAACGGTTCTCCTCTTCGTCTGAGGAGGAGTAGCAAGGATCGGACCAATGTGCAGCGTGGTAAGTGTTCGTCATTTTATTAAACTGAACTGAACACTACAATACAAAGTAAACAAAAAGAACAACCGAAACAGTTCTGTCTGGTAACTAATACTAAGACAGAAAACAACTACCCACAAATCATAGTAGGAAAACAGGCTACCTAAGTATGATTCTCAATCAGCTGCCTCTGATTGAGAACCATACCAGGCCAAACACAGAAATACAACAACATAGAAAAAGAACATAGACTGCCCACCCCAACTCACGCCCTGACCAAACTAAAATAGAGACATAAAAAAGGAACTAAGGTCAGGACGTGACATAACCACCTAACTGAGGAACTCAATTTAACCTTGCACAATACCCTAGATGCAGTTGCACCCCTAAAAACTAAAAACATTTGTCATAAGAAACTAGCTCCCTGGTATACAGAAAATACCCGAGCTCTGAAGCAAGCTTCCAGAAAATTGGAACGAAAATGGTGCCACACCAAACTGGAAGTCTTCCGACTAGCTTGGAAAGACAGTACCGTGCAGTATCGAAGAGCCCTCACTGCTGCTCGATCATCCTATTTTTCCAATTTAATTGAGGAAATGTATTTTTGATACTGTCGCAAAGCTAACTAAAAAGCAGCATTCCCCAAGTGAGGATGGCTTTCACTTCAGCAGTAATACATTCAACTTCTTTGAGGAAAAGATCATGATCATTAGAAAGCAAATTACGGACTCCTCTTGAAATCTGCGTATTCCTCCAAAGCTCAGCTGTCCTGAGTCTGCACAACTCTGCCAGGACCTAGGATCAAGAGAGACAATTAAGTGTTTTAGTACTATATCTCTTGACACAATGATGAAAATAATCATGGCCTCTAAACCTTCAAGCTGCATACTGGACCCTATTCCAACTAAACTACTGAAAGAGCTGCTTCCTGTGCTTGGCCCTCCTATGTTGAACATAATAAACGGCTCTCTATCCACCGGATGTTTACCAAACTCACTAAAAGTGGCAGTAATAAAGCCTCTCTTGAAAAAGCCAAACCTTGACACAGAAAATATAAGAAAACTATCGGCCTATATTGAATCTTCCATTCCTCTCAAACATTTTTGAAAAAGCTGTTGCGCAGCAACTCACTGCCTTCCTGAAGACAAACAATGTATACGAAATGCTTCAGTCTGGTTTTAGACCCCATCATAGCACTGAGACTGCACTTGTGAAGGTGGTAAATTACCTTTTAATGGCGTCAGACCGAGGCTCTGCATCTGTCCTCGTGCTCCTAGACCTTAGTGCTGCCTTTGATACCATCGATCACCACATTCTTTTGGAGAGA
>NC_036851.1:26151183-26305618 GCF_002910315.2 Salvelinus sp. IW2-2015
AAAAATCAGAAACTTTTTGTCCAAAAATGATGCAGAAAAATGAATCCATGCTTTTGTTACTTCTAGGTTAGACTACTGCAATGCTCTACTTTCCGGCTACCCGGATAAAGCACTAAATAAACTTCAGTTAGTGCTAAATACGGCTGCTAGAATCCTGACTAGAACCAAAAAAATGTATCATATTTACTCCAGTGCTAGCCTCCCTACACTGGCTTCCTGTTAAGGCAAGGGCTGATTTCAAGGTTTTACTGCTAACATACAAAGCATTACATGGGCTTGCTCCTACCTATCATTCCGATTTGGTCCTGCCGTACATACCTACACGTACGCTACGGTCACAAGACGCAGGCCTCCTAATTGTCCCTAGAATTTCTAAGCAAACAGCTGGAGGCAGGGCTTTCTCCTATAGAGCTCCATTTTTATGGAATGGTCTGCCTACCCATGTGAGAGACGCAGACTCGGTCTCAACTTTTAAGTATTTACTGAAGACTCATCTCTTCAGTGGGTCATATGATTGAGTGTAGTCTGGCCCAGAGTGTGAAGTTGAACGGAAAGGCTCTGGAGCAACGAACTGCCCTTGCTGTCTCTGCCTGGCCGGTTTCCCTCTCTCCACTGGGATTCTCTGCCTCTAACCCTATTACAGGGGCTGAGTTACTGGCTTACTGGTCTCTTTCATGCCGTCTCTAGGAGGGTGCATCACTTGAGTGGGTTGAGTCACTGACGTGTCTTCCTGTCTGGATTGGCGCCCCCCCCCCTTGGGTTGTGCCGTGGCGGAGAACTTGTGGGGCTATACTCAGCCTTGTCTCAGGATGGTAAGTTGGTGGTTGAAGATATCCCTCTAGTGGTGTGGGGGCTGTGTTTTGGCAAAGTGGGTGGGTTATATCATTCCTGTTTGGCCCTGTCCGGGGGTATCATCGGATGGAGCCACAGTGTCTCCTGACCCCTCCTGTCTCAGCCTCCAGTATTTATGCTGCAGTAGTTTATGTGTCGGGGGGCTAGGGTCAGTTTGTTATATCTTGAGTACTTCTCCGGTCTTATCCGGTGTCCTGTGTGAATTTAAGTATGCTCTCTCTAATTCTCTCTTTCTTTCTCTCTCTCGGAGGACCTGAGCCCTAGGACCATGCCTCAGGACTACCTGGCATGATGACTCCTTGCTGTCCCCAGTCCACC
Organism: Salvelinus sp. IW2-2015; assembly: GCF_002910315.2. Lineage (NCBI taxonomy): Eukaryota > Metazoa > Chordata > Actinopteri > Salmoniformes > Salmonidae > Salvelinus > Salvelinus sp. IW2-2015. The sequence continues at coordinate 26,152,354 of NC_036851.1, forward strand.
TGGCCGTGCTGCTGCTCCAGTTTCAACTGTTCTGCCTGCGGCTATGGAATCCTGACCTGTTCACCGGACGTGCTACCTGTCCCAGACATGCTGTTTTAAACTCTCTAGAGACAGCAGGAGAGGTAGAGATACTCTTAATGATCGGCTATGAAAAGCCAACTGACATTTACTCCTGAGGTGCTGACTTGCTGACCCTCGACAACTACTGTGATTATTATTATTTGACCATGCTGGTCATTTATGAACATTTGAACATCTTTGCCATGTTCTGTTATATTCTCCACCCACCCGGCACAGCCAGAAGAGGACTGGCCACCCCTCATAGCCTGGTTCCTCTCTAGGTTTCTTCCTAGGTTTTGGCCTTTCTAGGGAGTTTTTCCTAGCCGCCGTGCTTCTACACCTGCATTGCTTGCTGTTTGGGGTTTTTGGCTGGGTTTCTGTACAGCACTTTGAGATATCAGCTGATGTAAGAAGGGCTATATAAATAAATTTGATTTGATTTGATCACAATTCCAGTGGGTCAGAAGTTTACATATACTAGGTTGACTGCGCCTTTAAACAGCTTGGTAAATTCCAGAAAATGATGTCATCGCTTTAGTAGCTTCTGATAGGCTAATTGACATCATTTGAGTCAATTGGAGGTGTACCTGTGGATGTATTTCAAGGCCTAACTTCAAACTCAGTGCCTCTTTGCTTGACATCATGGGAAAATCAAAAGAAATCAGCCAAGACCTCATAAAAAAAATTGTAGACCTCCACAAGTCTGGTTCACCCTTGGGAGAAATTTCCAAACGCCTGAAGGCACCATTTTCTTCTGTACAAACAGTAGTACAGTATAAACAAGTATTAACACCATGGGACCATGCAGCCGTCATAACGCTCAGGAAGGAGACGCGCTCTGTCTCCTAGAGATGAACGTACTTTGGTGCGAAAAGTGCAAATCAATCCCAGAACAACAGCAATGGACCTTGTGAAGATGCTGGAGGAAACAGGTACAAAAGTATCTATATCCACAGTAAAACGAGTCCTATATCGACATAACCTGAATGGCCGCTCAGCAAGGAGGAAGCCACTGCTTCAAAACCACCATAAAAAGCCAGACTACGGTTTGCAACTGCACATGGGGACAAACATTGTACTTTTGGAGAAATGTCCTCTGGTCTAATGAAACAAAAATAGAACTGTTTGCCCATAATGACCATTGTTATGTTTGGAGGAAAAAGGGGGAGGCTTGCAAGCCAAAGAACACCATCCCAGCCGTGAAGCACGGGGGTGGCAGCATCATGTTGTGGGGGTGCTTTGCTGCAGGAGGGACTGGTGCGCTTCACAAAATAGATGGTATCATGAGGAAGGGAAATTATGTGGATATATTGAAGCAACATCTCAAGACATCAGTCAGGAAGTTCAAGCTTGGTCGCAAATGGGTCTTCCAAATGGACAATGACCCAAAGCTTACTTCCAAAGTTGTGGCAAAATGGCTTAAGGACAACAAGTGGCCATCACAAAGCCCTGACCTCAATCCTATAGAACATTTGTGAGCAGAACTGAAAAAGCATGTGCGAGCAAGGAGGTCTACAAATCTGACTCAGTTACACCAGCTCTGTCACGAGGAATGGGCCAAAATTCACCCAACATATTGTGGGAAGATTGTGGAAGGCTACCAGAAATGTTTGACCCAAGTTAAACAATTTAAAGGCAATGCTACCAAATATTAATTGTGTGTGTGTGTCACGTTCGCTGGAATAATCATCGGACCAAGGTGCAGCGCGATATGGTTTCCACATATTTAATAGAGAAACACACAAAACAATAAAGAAATAAACGAAACGTGACGACAATGGAGTGCTAACATGCAACTACACATAACAATATCCCACAAACCATAGGTGGAAAAAAGGCTACAACGATTACCAGCTGCCTCTAATTGGGAATCATACAAAATCACCAACATAGAAAAACAAAACTAGAACCCCACATAGAAATAATAAACTAGACTAACCCCCAGTCACGCCCTGACCTACTCTACCATAGACAATAAGGGCTCTCTATGGTCAGGACGTGACAGTGTGTTAACTTCTGACCCACTGGGAATGTGATGAAAGAAATAAAAGCTGAAATAAATAATTCTCTCTACTATTATTCTGACATTTCACATTCTCAAAATAAAGTGGTGATCCTAACTGACCTAAGACAGGGGATTTTTACTAGAATTAAATGTCAGGAGTTGTGAAAAACTGAGTTTAAACTTATTTGGCTAAGGTGTATGTAAACTTACGACTTCAACAGTATAAAGTGGGACTTCAGCACTGGTATTCATGTGAGAAGGTGGATGTGAACCCTGGTCTCCAGCTTGTCAAAACACAGCCATAATCCACTCAGACAGACTAAACTTAACCACCCTTGTTACACTGAGCACATGAGGCCCGATTAAATGTTAAATCAGCTTATTTCAAGTCTGAATAGGGCCTAGGGAGAATATTATTTTGTGGAAGTCCATCTTTTTTTCTGTGATTTCTTTATACGATTAGAAACAGGAGGAGACAGAGAAGGGGTGAAAGTGGGAGAAGCGGAATGGGAATTTAGCCCCTGACTTCTGGGTCAGTAAGATGGCAAATTTCTTTGGATTTTGACCAACTCAGCCACACAGCCACCTACCGTGTGAGGAACTTGGGCCCCCATATCAGCAGAAAAATGTTTGGATTAAAGGCAAAATGTGAACTTCAAACATTGTACTGCCGTACTGTTCATAATTCCCCTAGTCCGGGGCATGGAGGTGGAAAGAGGGTATTCGTGGCAGGTGTGCCCTCTAGGAAACTATATTGTCAAGTATAAAAACAGGCACATTTGTGGACACCCAGATGTATTTACTGCTAAATCTCTCTCAGGTTGGAACAGTGGCCATTGTGGAATAGAGTAAGATGAGGACTGTGTCGTGAGGTCGATTTCTCAGAGAATGGCAGAAGCGGATACCAAGTTTGAATCTGATGGTGCAAAGCAAAGATGAGAGTGAGAATGAAGGTGATGAGAACACTGGATGGACTACAGTTGCTAAAGGACAGATACCATGAGCTAAAATGACAGTTAAAATGCTGTCTAGTAAGGCTCCTTCTCATGGCACAACTATTTGTTTGTTTGTAAGAGTGAGTGCGGTTTGAGGATAAGAAGATGTACCTGGGAGATCTGTTTGATGTTCCCAGGATGGTGAAGAAAGTGTTGTAATCTGTGAGTTCCCTGAATGTCCTATAAGGGTGAAGGAGGCAGAGATTGCTAGGATAAGAGCTGTTCAGCATATCTCCTATGCTGAGGCAGAAAGAAAAGCTAAAGAATGTTCTAGTGGTTCTGTTGCTGTGGAGACACGGCAGTCCAGTGCTGATGGGGAGAGGTCTGTCAGTGATAAAGAGATGCTCTGTTTTTTTGGCACCACACTCCACAAAGCAAGTCCTGCAGACTAGTTTAATCTTATCTTGATTATTGCCCAGTCATGTGGTCAAGTGCTGCAAAGGACCTAGTTAAGCATCAGCTGGCCCAGAACAGCAGCACATGTTGCTCTTCATTGTAATCAGAGGGCTTACATCAATATTATGCATGCCAGTCTCTCTTGGCTAAGAGTTGAGGAAAGATTGACTTAATCTCTTCTTGTTTTTATAGGAAATATAAATACGTTGGAAATTCCAAATTGTTTGCATGGTCAACATACACAAAGCACAGACACACACACTTATCCCACCAGACATGCCACCAGGGGTCTTTTCACAGTTCCCAGGTCCAGAACAAATTCAAGGAAACATGCAGTACTATAAATTGCAGTGGCGAACAAGAAGAGAAATAAGAGAAGTAAAGTGGTCGTGAGAATCTAGGCATTTTGCCGTGAGGTGTTGCTTTATTTGTTTTTTTACACCAGGATTGCTGTTCACTTGTGCTATATGAGATGGAAGGAACTCCCTTCCATCTCATATAGCAAAAGTGAACAGCAAACCTTGTTTAAAAAAACAAATAAAGCAACACCTCACGGCACAATGCCTTTCCCCCATGGGACCTACTTTTTGTGTGTATGTATTGACATGTATGTGTCACACAAACAAACACACACACTATATGTTAATGTTTTTAAATGTATGTAAATTGTAGTCTTTTGTCTGTAATGTCTTTTACGTTGTGTCGGACCCCAGTAAGACCAGCAGTCACCATTGGCGTCGGCTAATGGGGATCCTAATAAAATAAAATACAAATCTGTGGGTGGTGTTTGCAAGGTGCATGATCTAGATACCCTTGTTGTGAAGAAAGTCAATTTTTGGGGCATTTATTGCTATAGTGATAAACTGCACTGCAAGAGTGGATAAGAACTCAGGAAAGATCGATATCATCGTATCTGCAGCTGAACACTTCTTGGGAATGAAGAATGTTACTGGTGAGGAGCTGCATGGTGTACTGACTGGAGCAGCAGTTGTGTCATCTCAGGTCACCTGGATCGGAGTAGGGCTCTGAGTGTATTTTTAAGGACGGGGGGGGTTGTATTTAATTTTCGGATGTTTAAGTGGATTGAAAGTTTTAGTTTATTTCCCTTTTCCATTTGGGATTTCCCCCTTTTCTATTCCCCACATCCAGTATTGGGCATCAGTTTTATGTTTGAAATTGATGGCGAGTTGAGTAGAAATAAGAGTGAGAAGGAATGGATTGCAGTGGCGAACAAGAAGAGAAATAAAAGAAGTAAAGTGGTCGTGAGAATCTAGTAAAGCCAAGCCTTACTCTGACTCTTTTTTTAGTTGGAGTGAGGGTTCTGGGCCGATGGCTTTATCTGGGAGATCCATTTGACGTCTCTATGAATATCATAGATATGTTGGACAAGGTTATGTCAGTGAGGATAACAAGAGGTGGGCTTATTTAGTTTTTTTGTGTATCCGAGGAGCAGAAGGAGTGTGCTTTGCAACTGAAAAAGATATTGGATTGGAATGTGTCATATGTGGATCTGCAAAGCAGGGCACATATCAAGGGTGTTAACTCTGGAGTGGCGCTAGGAAGGAATCCTGTCGACGAATGTTCCGTCCTCATATCCCCAATCAAATTGAAGCCGCTTTTGTCTTATCACTCCATATTGGTTGAGAATTCTTAACTCGCCTATAGTCATCTGCCGCATTACATCGTGATTTCACAAATAATTTGTTTATCCAACTTTTTGGTTATTGTATGAGGATCAATTTAGACAAAATGCTGGCTGTACAATTTAGCTAGCTAGCTAGCTAGCTAGCCAAAAGGAAATTGCCAGCACTGTTTTATCAAGCAACAAACTAACCAAGCTAGCAACGAACTAATCTGGCTAGCTAGTGGTGTTCATGTTGAACAATTGCAGTTGAAACTGGTAAGAGAGAGGTCTGGGTTCACTTAAAAAAATACATTATTGACTGCCAAAGCATGTACATAAACCTTTACTAACCCGGATGCCTGTATTTAATAACAGCTCCTGTTTAATGTCTCTTATTTATTGTTTTACTTTTTACCCCAATTTCATGATATCCAATTGATAGTTACAATCTTGTCCCATCGCTGCAACTCCCGTACGGACTCAGGAGAGGCGAAGGTCAAGAGCCAAGAGTCCTCTGAAACACGACCCTGTCAAGCCGCACTGCTTCTTGACACACTGCTCGCTTAACACGGAATCTAGCCGTGTGTCAGAGGAAACACCGGCCAACTAGCGACCATGTCAGTGTGCATGCGCCCTGCCCGCCACAGAAGTCACTAGAGAGCGATGGGACAAGGACAAACTCTCCCCTAATCCGGACGCCGCTTGTCCAGTTGTGCGCCACCACATGGATTTCCCGGTCGAACCCGGTTGCGATACAGGCTAGGATCGAACCAGGATCTGTAGTGACACCTCTTGCACAGCGATGTAATGCCTTAGACCGCTGCGCCACTCGGGAGGCCTAATGTCTTTTCTGTCAACCTTTATCATGGCTCCCACAGCACTGACAGTTGTGTTGACATGACAACTGGGCTGGAATTGTGGACCTTCTTCTTTAAGGTTCAACCGATAAGGTGTATTGCCGCCAGAGTCGTAGGGGGTAGTAAACGATAGAAAAATAATTCAATTTTTTGTATTTTTATATGACATCATACAAGAATAGACACATTAAAAAACCATCCCAATCCTTCAGTCACAGTCTGATTCTAATCACATCCCTACAGGCTCAGGGGCCTGTGAGGGAGGAACATTCTTCGAAAGGATTCCTTGCAAGGCATTGGCTCACAATGATGCACTCACAATGATGCAAATTTTCTCAAATGTATTTTCTGTTTGTGCTGTGCAGTTTATGATCATTGCAATTAACGATGCAAAGTCCATCATTATATCAAGATCCCTCAGTTGCAGAGAAACATTCACTGGTGCAGGTTCTACTATCTTTCCAGCGCCAATGCTACTCATTCCTTCGACTCTTCTCACTATAGGGCACAAAGGTTCTTACAGGGTATCTCACAAAGCCTAATGCCTAATAATAATTTGGGCTGTGCAGGGTGCTTATATTTGTCCTGCTACACACAAGTGTGTTATAGAAATGTGTTTCTTGCATATCCCAACTCCCCCTGAGACACCAGCAGGGAGTGGGGTCCCAGCCAGAGTCACCATTGTACAGTGGCCCTGAGAAGGGAGAGTCTCTTCATCAAAGAACAAAAGTATAGGTGCCACCTGAGTGACGTAGCGGTCTAAGGCACTGCATCGCTGGCACCGGGAGACCCATGAGGCGGCGCGCAATTGGCCCAGCGTCGTCTGGGTTAGGGGAGTGTTTGGCTGGCCAGGATTTCCTTGACCCATCGTGCTCTAGTGACTCCTTGTGGTGGGCCGGGCACCTGCAAGCTGACCTCGGTCACCAGCTGGACAGTGTTTCCTCCGACACATTGGTGCGGCTGGCTTCTGGGTAAACCGAGCAGTGAGGTTTGGCAGGGTCATGTTTCGGAGGATGAATGGCTCTTGTTCTTCGCCTCTCCCGAGTCCGTAGGGGAGTTGCAGCGACGGGACACGACTGTAACAATCAATTGGATATCACAAAATTGAGGAGAAAATGGGTAAAAATACAAAAAAATACAACAACCTCAAAAAATGTATGGATGACGTGAATTTCTTCACTCCATCCACCATATGGGTCAGTCAATGTGCACCAACCACTCCACCTACTTCCTCAGGTATTTCATCTGCACACACTTCATGCGCTATACCAGAAAACCCCCTTGATAGGCTCTCTGCTTCAAAGATCCATACACAAAACATTCCACTCCTACTGTATATCTTTTTGAGGCACAAAGCATATGAACTTCTCTGCAGACACACAAATCTAAACAAGACCACTTTTTGTGACCAACGCCACATTATCCTCCAACGTATCCCAGATTTTCCTTGAGAAGTCAAACGGGTCTCCAAGGTAACATTGGTTCCCTCAGTCTAGACTAGGCTTGGATTTCCTAGTTTCCACCACAACTTTACTTCTCTTGTTTCCTTTCATTTTTGCCACTGTACTCATCTTCACCCGACATGCTGTCAGTTTCAAATAAAACATCATCTCGTCTCTCGTTCCGAACCTGGATCATGTGACAAAATCATTCATTTTGATTGACTGTCATTTTGTAAGGCCAGCTTTTTGGTTCATACTGCTGGCTTGTTTGCCTACTAGCTTTAGCTTTACCTATTGTTTGATGCTAGCCCCGCATGCTATATGCAACACTAAATAGCCTATGCCAATTTAGCCTGCTTAGGCTTTGCCCTACCACGCCACATGTTATTGCATCCCACTTTTGACATTCATTTTTGGAATTACAAATGAGGAGTTTGTCAACACAATATATAAGAGCAGGGAATATAGGCCTACTATAAGAGGGACTCTCATTTACAGTATAGGTAAATGGATCTACTGTAATTCTGCACTAGACAGGATTTGAAACACCATAATAGTGTTTTCAACCTTTTCCATGTAAGTCTGGCAAGGTGTTAAAAGAAAGTGATGTTACAACACAACATGTCATGTTTCAGAGCACCTCAGGATGAATGTTTCAGTACACCATCAATCTGTCTCAATACCCTCACAACCATGTGTTTCAATAATCCAGCAAAGTTAAGGTTTCGTCTCCTTTAAGGTGGTGGCAGCTCAGTTGCCACTCATTTTAGCGTTACAAAGCACTTTATTTTAACAGTGTGTGTTACAGTAATAGCCCTGAGTGTAAAAAAAGAGAGTCTATTAAGCTACTCAGTGTACAAATTGGTCACATTAAACCCCAGTTAATTGGGCCACATCAGTGGAAAATGAATAAGTGCATGTACTTGTCAGTACATCTAAAGTTGGAGAGTTTGAAGTTTAATGAGGAATCTGAAGATGACTATCAAACATTATTCGAGGCAGAGTGAATCATGCCACTGCAGACCCACTGTACTGGAACCCTCCCTCTTATCACCATTAATACTTAAAGTGTGTGTCTGAGAGATTGTGTCTGAATAATGATGAGTGAGAAAGTGACAGACTCACAAATATCATACCCTCAAGACATGCTAACCTCTCACAATTACTATAACAGGGGAGGTTAGCATTTTTGAGTGTATGATATTTGTGCGTCTAACTTTCTCACTCATCATTATTCAGACACACTCACACTATTACGGCACTGTTGGAGCTTTTTGATACACGCGCAATGACATCTGATAAATATGTGTATGCAACCAATACAATTGTATTTGATTTAGATACTGATTTGGTGCTGAAGATAATGAATATGAGATTGAAAAGTGGCAGAATTGCCCTTTAACCCAGATGGTGAAGTGGCAGAATTGCCCTTTAACCCAGATGGTGAAAATAATGAAATCAATAGAATGAACAGCATCTGTCAAAAGAAATAAGTTTGTAAACATATTTTCCTTCCATTCTAGACATCTGAGTGACAGTTTATGCAATACTGTTTCGTTTATCTGCTACATCATGTTCACAACTATATGTTAACAGATAATTGATAACAGAAAAATATAAATATACATAACCAATACAAATTCACAGAGAACAGCTGCTAGTATATCCCACCATTGCCTCCACTGTCTCCTCTCTGACCAGCAATACTCCCCTAACCACTGCCTTGTTAACATGTCAAGCTCTGTTTTTAAATAATTGGACTGGTTCCTGTTATATCCATTTGATTGTATGACATTCACTACAGTTTAATAGGACACTAAATACATTAGGTGACACAGCGATTCTCCAGGACTGGATTCTCTCTTGACCGTTGACCTATTAAACTTTTAGACAACTGGTTTATTAGAGCGTTGGTCCAATCAGACCCAAGCACGGACGTCGCCTCCCCAGTCCAAGCCCTGTCCACGGTACCAGGCGCGTGTGATTGGCTGAAACAGCAGGAGKMGYCGCAGCCTCCGGAGCAGCCCACAGAAGATGGCTGCCGCCACCACTACCAGCGGTGACATCATCACGAAGCCCAGGATAATAAGGGCGGAGCAGCTGTTGTCGTCGAGGTAACGGCAGAAAGGAGAGTGGGAGTCTAGGACCTGCGGGGGTGGAGAGGGAGACTAATGTAACATTCAGACAGAAACAGACTCCAAAGATATGGACAATTATATTGATACAGTACGTGTTTCTGAGTTGTTTTTGTTGGTGAAGCAAATGTTGGTGCTTTATCTTTAACTGAACAGAACTGAGGGGGAGGTGTGTGTGTGTGTGTGCGTGCGTGTGCGTGTTGCGCGTCTGTGTGTGTGTGTGTGTGGTGTGTGTGTGTTGGTGTGGTGTGTGTGTGTGGTGTTGGTGTGGTGTGTGTGTGTGTGTGTGTGTGTGTGTGGTGTGTGTGGTGTGTGTTGTGTGTGTGTGTGTGTGTGTGCGCGTGTGTGTGTGCATGCATGAGAAAGCAAGAGGGACCATATGAGGGAAGGTAGTGGGGCGTGACAGACTCTTTCCCAGTTTCCCTTCAATGTTCAGATAAGAGGCAGCTGCCAATAAAACCCCTAGGCTGTCAATCACCCGTGAGTGCCACCGAAAGAGAGAGGGAGAGAGAGAGAGAGACGGAGGAAGATGGAGAGAGACTGGGATGAGAGAGAGACAGATAGAGATAAGAGTGGAACCCTTGCTCTGCTTGCTAGACTAAAAACCTGTAAGCAATGCTAATGGATGACATACTATATACACACTGTCAGCAAGAGGGAAGAGGAGGGAGGGATACAGCTACACAGAGAGGGACATGCACAGGCAGACAGACATGCACGCGCACAAACAGAAATGCACAAAAACACTTACATAGGAGTACACAAACACTCAAACACACTCAGTGTTGTCTCAATAGGGCTACATTCTATAATAACTCTCTGGCATATAATTCTCTAATTGTCAACATTTTCAAGAGGAATTTCCCCAGCCACCTCAACTGAGCTCTGCAACCTCGAGCCCATCACCAACTACAAGTACACACTCATCTACACACGCATACACACAGACACACTTTTTCTGTCTTGTCTGTATAGGCCTGGGCCCAGCTGGGGACTAACGGGTACTAATTTCAACAATCAGATCTTCTCATGGATATCCTCTCTTACTGTCCCATCCATCACCTCTCCAAGACAAACTGTTGATTGACACCCCCAACTCTGGCAGGCAGCAAGGGTCTATACTGGAACCTGTTGTCTTCTATATAGTACTGTTTACAACATTCCATTAAGCTACACTTTAAAAATAGCACTCACATTCTTCACTAATGAAGATGTGGAAATGAAAACACCTTGAAAATACCAGTGTCTTCAAGGTGTTTAAAATATTTAGGATTGCTATTGATTTCATTAAATGGCAACATTCCAAAGAAAGATAAATCAGTGTGATCGTACACAAAATTCTTCCAAATATCTAAAAAGTTAGCAAACGCATGTAAAAAGTTAAACCTAGTATAGAGCCATATTTTACTGTAACATCGATAATGGAGACAAGCAAGGCCACTGTGAAAAGGTACATTGGGGCGTCTACTCTTCGACAAGGGCAACAGCTGTATATCTTAGAGGACACTTTAGCATCATTATGAGAGTGATAGCATTTACTGACTGCCTCAGAATGCACATCATAATCCTGTTTTAGACACAGTCTCTTCTTAAAGGTGGTCTTAACATGACAGTTTACTCCAAAAACAAGTTTGCTTCTCAGCACATCATAATCATGTTGTAGTCCAGTGTGTTCTAGACACAGTCCGCCTAAAATTATAGTTAAGTTTTAAATTTAAATTACGTTTGTCAGATGCTTTAAGACCTCAAAAGTGTTCTAATGCCAAGATGCATCCAGGCCATCTGTTGTCTATCCAGCAATATGCTTCCCTTTCCCATTCATTTGTGATTGAGGAATATAGCCGGATCTACATAAGAGGTGGCATGAGAAGTGGTCTCATCTTGACATTAAACCATGCACTTTATGAGATCTGCACTAACTTTGATTTTAAAGTCAACTCTCACTTTAATGTTGCCTATAGGCCAATGAAGTGATGTCAGCTTCCGGGTGATGTCTAAAGAAGGGTGAGGCTGATAGGACTTCCCTGCCAACCCCTATCTTACCCAGAAATGTAGTGGTGTATCTGTCTGCCCCTGGGTGTTCCCAGTGCCTGTGCCATGTACTGCTGAAGAAACACAGGGTGTGCCCCAGGGTTATGCGCTTGCCCCCCTACTCTTCATAATCTACAGTACATACTCCCACTTGGACAGATACTTGAACCTCGATGCCCTGTCCCACCCTGAGTGTGTTTGTTTTCCTCTGGTCCAGGGTGTTCTCTGTGCCATGAGCGACAAGAACTGAATCCTACCACTCTTTAAATACTTGGGCAAGCTCGGTATACTTTTACAGTGTTGGGTTAGGGTGGAGCAGAAGGGAATCGTTCATATAATTTCATGTTGAAACACTTTCATGTTGGGGCACGGCAGACAGTTATCCACTAGTGGGGTTCTTAATATTATGTTATTTTAGCTGGTTCCATATGCAAATAAGCTGTTATTTACTGGTTTATTAAGGGTTGCCAAGCGTAACGCAGGTTGACATAAAGTGTAGTCAACTTTGTTTAAAGAGCAGAAAGAATCTGATTGGTTTAGGGCAGAACAAATCTGATTGGTTTCTAAAAGGTCAATTGGCGGAGTTTAACAGATGCACAACTTTTGAAAACATGGCAGAGGTTTGATCTGAGAATCTTGTAAATAAAACTTTGAGTTACAAGTTGTAATATTTTGAAATCATTATTGTGTTACAGTAGTCAGACAAATGAGACAATATCTCTAAGATACAACTGGTGTCCTGACTTGAAGCAAAGAGTCAAATGTAGCATACTTGCAGCAACATACTAAGCTAATCAGAGAAATCTAGCAAGCTAAGCATTATGACCTCAATTCGGAGATAAAATCCTACCACAGTATTCTGATGGTCAAAGGTTGTGTTAGAGACATTGAGTGGCACTATGAGCAGCCCACTACTCACCCGTGAGTGGCAGAGGAAGCCGACGTAGAGCAGCAGTGAGGCAGGCAGCAGGACTAGGGTGAACACGGCCACCAGGACCAGGACACACACCAGGACCACGCCCACATTCCACAACAGCAGCCCTGCCCCGCACGCCACACAGCCACACCTGCCCCGGCGGCTGCCCCACGCGCTGCCCTCACTGTGGGCCAGGGGAGGGGGCAGCATCTTCACCCCCTCCCCCACCCAGCCCCCCTCATCCAGGTCCACGTCCACCCCACACATCCTGATGGGGAGAGAGAGATGGAAGGAGAAAGGAGGAGAGAGAGAATACATTGATACATTTAACCATGGAGTTTTATCAGTAGGAGAGTGAATAGTCCAATGTCATTCTTCATGGATGTAGCGTAATCCTACTTTTCCTGCAATCCCCTGCCTATTGTTCTATATTTCCCCACACGTTAATGTCTTTACCACCGGGATGTCACGGACCAACACACAGCTTTGTGACTAATGGTAAACCAGTAATGATATTTGACGTACAGCTATAAAACATGCTTCTGAGAGAGGAAACATTAACTATGGATTTGGTGTAAGGCTGCATGAGCTGTGACTAAACCACACAAAAACAACACTAGACACTATGGAACACAAAGCTTTTACTATCTCATCCTAGAATATACAAGGTCTGAGGTCATCTGCCTTCGGCCTAAAGAGCAGGAACACAGACTTCCTCAAAGAAATTGGAAATACAGACATTGTCATCCTACAAGAAACATGGTATAAATGAGACGGACCCACTGGTTGCCCTCTAGGTTACAGAGAGCTGGTAGTCCCATCTATCAAACTGCCTGGTGTGAAACAGGGTAGAGACTTAGGCTGTATTTTAATTTGGTACAGAGCGGACCTAACACACTCTATTAAGTTAGTTCAAACAGGAACATTTTACATCTATCTAGAAATTAATAAGGAAATTATCTCAACAGAGAAAAATGTCCTCATGTGTGCTACCTACTGTATATCCCCCCCAATAGAATCGCCATACTTTAACGATGACAGTTTCTCCATCTTAGAGGGGGAGATCAACAATTTCCAGGCTCAGGGACATGTACTAGTCTGTGGCAACCTAAATGCCAGAACAGGACAAGAACCCGACACCCTGAGCACACAGGGGGACAAACACAACTACGACAACATAACCAACACAACCCCTGCTGCGCTGTTGGACGCTGGGTATGTACATAGTCAATGGTAGGCTTCGAGGGGACTCCTATGGTAGGTACACCTATAGCTCATCTCTTGGCAGTAGTACTGTATACTACTTTATCACTGACCTCAACCCAGAGTCTCTTAGAGCGTTCACAGTCAGTCCACTGACAACCCTATCAGATCACAGCAAAATCACACTCTACTTGAACAAGCATTACGCAATCATGAGGAATCAAAGTCAAAGGAACTGAATAATATTAAGAAATGCTATAGATGGAAGGGAAAAAGTGTGGAGATCTACCAGAAAACTATTAGGCAACAACAAATTCAATCCCCTCTAGACAATTTCCTGGACAAAAGGTTTCACTTTAATAGTGAAGGTGTAAACTTGGCAGTAGAAAACCTAAACAGTATATTTGACCTCTCAGCTTCCCTATCAAATCTAAAAATGTCAAGCAGACAACCTAAGTAAATTAACAACAACGACAAATGGTTTGATGAAGAATGCAAAAACCTAAGAAAGAAATTGAGAAACTTATCCAACCAAACACATAGAGACCCAGAAAACCTGAGCCTACGCCTTCATTATGGTGAACACGAAGAGTTATCTATCCAAAATGGAGATGTATGGATAAACCACTTCTCCAATCTTTTTGGCTCTATAACAAAGAACAAACAGCAAAAACATATACATGATCAAATAAATCTTAGAATCAACTATTAAAGACTACCAGAACCCACAGGATTCTCCAATTACATTGAATGAACTACAGGACAAAATACAAACTGTCCAATCCAAAAAGGCCTGGGGTTGATGGTATCCTAAATTAAATGACAAAATATACAGACCACAAATTCCAATTGGCTATACTCATTAACATCATCCTCAGCGCTGGCATCTTCCCCAATATTTGAAACCAAGGACTGATCACCCCAATCCACAAAAGTGGAGACAAATTTGACCCCAATAACTACCGGGGTATATGTGTCAACAGCAACCTTGGGAAAATCCTCTGCATTATCATTAACAGCAGACTCATCCATTTTCTCATCCAAAACAATGTACTGAGCAAATGTCAAATTGTCTGTTTTAGCAAATTACTGTACGACAGACCACGCATTCATCCTGCACACCCTAATTGACAAACAAACAAACCAACACAAAGGCAGTATTATCATGCTTTGTTGATTTCAAAAAAGCTTTCAACTCAATTTGGCATGAGGGTCTGCTATACAAAGTGATGGAAAGTGGTATTGGGGGAAAAACATACAACATTATAAAATCCATGTACACAAACAAGTGTATGGTAAAATTGACAAAAAACACACATATGTCTTTGCACAGGGCTGGGGGGTGAGACAGGGATGCAGCTTAAGCCCCACCATCTTCAACATATATATCAACGAATTGGCGAGGGCACTAGAAAAGTCTGCAGCACCCGGCCTCACCCTACTAGAATCTGAAGTCAAAGTCTACGGTTTGCTGATGATCTGGTGCTTCTGTCCCCAACCAAGGATGGCTTACAGCAGCACCTAGATCTTCTGCACAGATTCTGTCAGACCTGGGTCCGGACAGTATATCTCAGTCAGACAAAAATAATGGAGTTCCAAAAAAGGTCCAGTTGCACAATAAAAATTCCATCTAGACACCATTGCCCCAGAGCAGACAAAAAACGATACATACCTTGGCCTAAACATTAGCACCACAGGTAACTTCCACAAAGCTGTTAACGATCTGAGAGACAAGGCAAGAAGAGCCTTCTAAACTATCAAAAGGAACATCAAATTCGACATACCAATTAGGATCTGGCTAAAAATACTTGAATCAGTTATAGAACCTATTGCCCTTTATGGTTGTGAGGTCTGGGGTCCGCTCACCAACCAAGAAGTCACAAAATGGGACAAACACCAAATTGAGACTCTGCATGCAGAATTATGCAAAAATATCCTCTGTGTACAACGTAAAACACCAAATAATGCATGCAGAGCAGAATTAGGCCGATACCCACTATCAAAATCCTGAAAAAGCTGTTAAATTCTACAACCTAAAGGAAAAGATTCCCAAACCTTCCATAACAAAGCCATCACCTACAGAGAAATTAACCTGGAGAAGAGCCTCCTAAGCAAGCTGGTCCTGTGGCTCTGTTCACAAACAGACCCTACAGAGCCCCAGGACATCAACACAATTAGACCCAACCAAATCATGAGAAAACAAAAAGAAAATGACTTGACACATTGGAAAGAATTTACAAAAAGACTGCGCAAACTAGAATGCTATTTGGCCCTAAACAGAGAGTACTAAGTGACAGTATATTAAGAAACTCCCATATCTAGTGGGTGAAATACCACAGTGTGACATCACAGCAGCAAGTTTTGTGACCTGTTGCCACAAGAAAAGGACAACCAGTGAAGAACTAACACCATTGTAAATACAACCTATATTTATATTTATTTATTTTCCCTTTTGTACTTTAACAATTTGCACATCATTACAACACTGTATATATACATAATATAACATTTGACATGTCTTTATTATTTTGGAACTTTTGTGAGTGTAATGTTTACTGTAAATTTTTTATTGCTTATTTCACTTTTGTTTATTATCTATTTCACTTGCTTTGGCAATGTAAACATGTTTCCCATGCCAATAAAGCCACTTAAAATTGGGAAAAAAATGGAGAGAGAGAGAGAGAGAGAGAGAGAGAGAGAGAGAGAGAGAGAGAGAGAGAGAGAGAGAGAGAGAGAGAGAGAGATGAAACAACAAGGTACAGTATATTGTTGTTCCACAGAACACAATAAGGACTCATAAAAGGACCCAATTACCCTTACCATCACGCCCAGATACATTTAAATATCTTGTGTCCGGTATATTATCATTATTTTCATCACCCCGCCCCATCCCTATCCCCACCCCATCCTGCGCTTAGTGGAATCGATAACAGCGATCTGTCCACCGCCCCTCCCCACCCCTTCACCGACCGGGCTTCTTAGTAGCAGCACCACCCCCTGGATAAAAACTGGTTAAATCAATGTTGTTTCCACATCATTTCAACCAAAAAATGTAATGTAATAACGTTGAATCAGTGCGGAAAACGGATTGGATTTGCAACATAAATCATCAACTTTTAACCTAAATCCAATGAATTGTTGGTTGATTTCACGTTTGAATTTACATTTGTTGGCAGCTCAACCAAATGTAAATCAAAACTAGACGTTGAACTGACGTCTGTCCCCAGTGGGACTCACAACTATAAATAACACATTTAAAAGCCAACACTGTCATCATACTTAAGATATAGTATTTCGCAAAATACAACAATCCAAGCAGATTTGTATTCCAAATATATTTGTACATTTACCTCGCTCTGGTGTCTCTGTCACTATGCCTCAGAAGTCTCCTTTGAAATTGTTGACCCCAGAACAGGAGCAGGTGCTTCCAAACTCCAGAGTATGTCAGAATAAGATGATATTTCCTCGTTTGCTGAGAACAGTAAAAACAAACAAAACAGCGCTTCATAGGATGCGCACCTATTGCCTTTTCCAAGACAGTAGCACAGTGATGCTTGTGTGCTGAGTTCGAGTGTGTATAGATCAGAGCGGTGCGCAGAGCGCATGCTGTGAGTATGTGTACTATGTTAGTGTTTGAGTGAGAGAGATAGAGAGAGAGAGAGAGAGAGCGAGAGATAAAGAGAGAGAGAGAGAGAGAGAGTTTGAGAGAGTCCACCTCAGCACAATTGGACACGGCACACTGTCCTCTTCAACATTAGTGACTTCACACGCAAGTGGTGGAGTTAAAATGAGATAACGGGATGAGCAGACCATACCATAAACCCTATTAGTATTCGCCTGTTTAAATGATGTCCCACTTCTATTGTCCTCTTCTCTTTTAGCTGAATCTGATTTTCCCAACGTTTGACCTTACTTTGGAAGCTCATCTAATGTTTTTTTTTGTACTTTTAATTTTATCCAAGTTTACTTTGAGCATCATAAACTTACTCTCATGTAATGCATTACTGCATCCCTATGTTAATTATCCTTGTTTACCAAAAGCCTTGGTAAAAGCGGCATCATATAAGCACAAATCCCTCAGTGATGCAGCATCAGAAGACCAAAGCCAGGCAAAGCAGCACTCATCTCTTGGACATAGGCTGCTTGTTGGCAGTGTTACCGGCTCTGGTACTGTTAACCTACAGATGGGACATGGAGGGCTTGATTAATAATCCCTGTTGGTTATATCAGCCAGACATGAGGCTGTCCTACGCACCTCTCTGATGAGAGAGGCCTGGATTGGGCTATCCCCATGTGACAGATTACGGAGATCATACCCCGCTCACCCCCTCTAATGTCTCACAGTAGCCGATACAGCAGTCCCTCCCAAACAAAAAAACAAACACACACACACACTGTCACTCTCTCCACATTCTCTCCACTTCCCTTGCTGTCTGTAGGAATGGGCCGGGCCCAGCTGGGGACTAGGTTAAACTGATGGTATGACATGGTTGACAAATGATGAATAGAAAACTCTCCTTGGAGTATTCTCTCTCTCTCTCTCTGGTGTAGGACCTTTTACTGGAAAAACCACCCTGTGTAGTCCTCTCCCACTGATACTCAGGACAACTTCTCAATGCAGTCATACTGACATCTGCTGGTCTGTTCGGTTATGGTTTCAAACATGGTTGGTCTTTTTTGTTCGTTACCTAATCATGCTTAGTTGTCAATTGAAAGGTTTGAACAGTTTCAAGTCAAAACACACAGTCACAGCTGTTTAATCATTCATTTTTATTGTAATGCAAAGCAGCCATAAGTTACTGTAACTTAATATCAGCCAGGAATAGATCTCTCTGGTCAATGTAACCTCTGTCTGTCCCTGACCTCAGACACCCCACTGATCCCCTTCACTATCTGTATATTAAACTGTATTGAGCTCTACCTACAGACAGACCAGAGAGCTGCACTAATGGATGAGCTCAAGCTGTACTCGCTCTCTCTCTCTCTGAACTCCTTCTTCCTCAGGCTTTTAGTCACTCTGCCCAACTCCATCTATCGACAACACGGCACTCTGGGTTGCCATGACATCTCATTGGGAAGGTTTATATTTTAGTGGCTTTATAGGTCAAAATCACTCAGTGATGAAATTATCAGATGACAGTTAACCTTCATAAAGGTAGAAACAGGAACATTGTCCATATGATCTCAAACTCAGATAATAAAGCACTTAGCTGGTGGAGAAAAAGGAGAGTGGGAATTTACATTAATTTACATTACAATACTTTACATTTGAAATTGTGAAAACAGATCATTGATGATGTACATGAATGCATTATTGATGTGTGTGGGGGGGGGGGGGGGGGCGTTTTGTAGTTTTAATGCCTGCCGTTTAGTGTTGGTTAAAATGGGGGGAAAGTCCTCTGTGTGTTTGATCTGTATGTTACTTACTAGCCAAGGGTTTCTATTCGAGAACAACGTGTCCATTGTGACTGCTGTAGGCAGAGAGTAGTGACGATGCAAACATGGCCAAAACACACAAATCTATAGTCCACAGTTAGGATTATAACACGCACAGCCTTAACCTCTGCACTTTGAAAGGTAGCCAATGTAAAGAGATGGAAAATTCTGTAACTTGTTTTCAAATCCGAATACTTCTCAAATCAAATCAAATTTTAATAAAATCGAATTGTATTAGTCACATGCGCCGAATACGACAGGTGTAGACCTTACAGTGAAACAAGCCCCTAACCAACAGAGCAGTTTCCAAAAATACGGATAAGAATAAGAGATAAAAAGTAACAAGTAATTAGAGAGCAGCAGTAAAAAATAACAATATATACAGGGTGATGCCGGTACAGAGTCAATGTGCGGGGGCACCGATTAGTTAAGGTAGTATGTACATGTAGGTAGAGTTGTTAAAGTGACTATGCATAGATGACAACAGAGAGTGGCAGTGGTGTGGAGAATGGAGGGGGCAATGCAAATAGTCTGGGTAGCCATTTGACTAGATGTTCAGGACTCCTATGGCTTGGGGGTAGAAGCTGTTTAGAAGCCTCTTGGACCTAGACTTGGCGCTCCGGTACCGCTTGCCGTGCGGTAGCAGACAGAGAGAACAGTCTATGACTAGGATGGCTGGAGTCTTTGACAATTTTTCAGGCCTTCCTCTGACACTGCCTGGTATAGAAGTCCTGAATGGCAGGAAGCTTGGCCCCAGTGATGTACTGGGCCATTTGCACTACCCTCTGTAGTGCCTTGCGGTCGGAGGCCGAGCAGTTGCCATACCAGGCAGTGACGCAACAAGTCAGGATGCTCTCGATGGTGCAGCTGTAGAACCTTTTGAGGATCTGAGGACCCATGCCAAATCTTTTCAGTCTCCTGAGGGGGAATAGGTTTTGTCGTGCCCGCTTCACGACTGTCTTGGTGTGCTTGGCCCATGATAGTTTGTTGGTGATGTGGACACCAAGGAACTTGAAGCTCTCAACCTGCTCCACTGCAACCCCGTCTATGAGAATGGGGGCATGCTCGGTCCTCTTTTTCCTGTAGTACACAATCATCTCCTTTATCTTGATCACATTGAGGGAGAGGTTGTTGTCCTGCACCACACGGCCAGGTCTCTGACCTCCTCCCTATAGGCTGTCTCGTTGTTGTCGGTGATCAGGCCTACCACTGTTGTGTCATCTGCAAATTTAATGATGGTGTTGGAGTCGTGCCTGGCCGTGCAGTCATGAGTGAACAGGGAGTCCAGGAGGGGGCTGAGCACGCACCCCTGAGGGCCCCATGTTGAAGATCAGCGTGGCGGATGTGTTGTTACCTACCCTTACCACCTGGGGGTGGCCCGTCAAGAGGACCAGGATCCAGTTGCAGAGGGAGGTGTTCAGTCCCAGGGTCCTTAGCTTATTGATGAGCTTTGAGGGCACTATGGTGTTGAACGCTGAGCTGTAGTCAATGAATAGCATTCTCACATAGGTGTTCCTTTTGTCCAGGTGGGAAAGGGCAGTGTGGAGTGCAATAGACACTGCATCATCTGTGGATCTGTTGGGGCGGTATGCAAATTGGAGTGGGTCTAGGGTTTCCGGGATAATGGTGTTCTGTATCCAAATGCTGCATTTTTTTCTTGTGATCATTAGACTTTTTAGTTTGAAATGATATGCACACCAGTACAGCTCCCGATTGGTCTAAGGCACTGTATTTCAGTGCTAGAGGCGTCACTACAGACCCTGGTTCGATTTCCAGGCTGTATCACAACCGGCCGTGATTGAGAGTCCTGTAGGGGCGGCGCAATTGGCCCAGCATTGTTAGGGTTTGGCCGGGGTAGCCCGTCATTGTAAATAAGAATTTGTTCTTAACTGACTTGCTTAGTTAAATAAAATACAGCGCATGCTGCTGCATCTTTATCAAGTTGCCCTCTGCAGTACCTCTTTAAACCAGCAGAGAGAAGCATAATCAAATCTATTATATATGAACATAGGCAGCTGACTTGTCCAAGATCATGTTCCCACTACATGATGACAATAATAGACAAAAGCCTTAAATAAATCACTACAGATAGAGCTTCATTGATAAGATTGAACAAAAAGAGCTTTATTCTCGTATGAGAAGCACTAATTGGAACATATAGCTTTAGGTCAGATACTAATGCAAATTGGTGAGAGACATTAAGTCAAGAAACTGTACAGTTTATACTGTAGCTCTATGATTAAAAAACGAATTCACGCCAGATGAACAGAAATAAGTCTACAGCTTCAAAGGTCTATAGCTGTGTCAGAGTGCATGCCTGAGTGTGTGTAGGATTGTGATATTCGTTGTCCTAAGTGAGAAGTTAAATGACAAACATTGTGTAAACTGGTGAGTTTAAAGCGCTAATATATACTATGGTTGTCTTGTGAAGAGTACAGCATGAATGAGCTTCTGTGTGTGCGCTTTTATAAGCAGTTTTCATTGAAAATAAAACCTCACTTAACATGACAAAGTGCTTTTAAGGTGTTGAATGAAGAAACAGTGGCTGAATCAAAAAGAAGGGAAAATGCATCATACTGTAACTGTGTGTATAAGAAACAACTTGTGGAGTGATTTGGGAGAAGAATCAGGAATGGTGAAAGAGGAGTGTCAGCGGCGATCGAGCGACCTACCCTCCATCAGATGTGTGTGTGTGCGGGTGTGGCTCTGTGTGTTTGTGAGCATGCTGAGAGTGTGTGTCTGTGTGGGAGTGAGGGGGTGAGCCGCCGTGGTGGCTCTCTGGTGAGGAAGGAGGGTCCTGGGCGCTCTCTGATAGGTAGAGCTGCATCACTGCCCCCTCCTGGGCTCCCTCCTTACTGCAGGACTGGCAGCTGCAGTGGAGGATCCTCTCCACCAGTTTATCCACACGAGGAGTGTCCTCAATGCCCGGGCATTCCAGAGTTACCTACAGACACACACAACGTACAATGCATTACACACACACACAACGTACAATGCATTACACACACACACAACGTACAATGCATTACACACACACACAACGTANACACACACACACAACGTACAATGCATTACACACACACACAACGTACAATGCATTACACACACACACACACACACACACACACACACACACACACACACACACACAGGAAGGCAGGTAGCCTAGTGGTTAGAGCACTGGGCCAGTAACTGAAAGGTTACAAGATCTAATCCCTGAGCTGACAAGGTAAAAATCTGTTGTTCTGCCTCTGAACAAGGCTGATAACCCACTGTTCCTAGGCCGTCATTGTAAATAAGAATTTGTTCTTAACTGACTTGCCTGGTTAAAAAAAATTAACAAGCACTGCTGGACACTCCTACAGTCTGACAAAGCCTCAGTATCCATCTTCAAACAATGTATCCCTGAGTCATGTTGTGCTTTTAGGAATTCATGCTTGACACAGCTGCCACACCAACAATAGGCGGGATCTGAAATAATTTGACAATGCACCATTATGGATGGAGACCATGAAAATAAATGGCAGAATTGTAAGTCTTGAGAAGCTTTTATGCTCAGAGGAACACAACTGCTTTTAGCCAAGATATAAAAATCCTGAAAAAGTGCATTCCATTATCAAAGAGAGACACAGAAGGTTTATGTGGATCAAAAGAGTCAGAATCATAGTAATAATTAATATATCAACAACAGGGTTGATAAGGCACATGAGTCTGCTTCCATTTATTTTTCAATATTGTATAGAGTATATAACATGTACATCAAGCTTTTTCTCTTGAGGCATGAAGTCACATCACCTGTGGTCCCAGGCCTACTCTTATCTTACCTGTCTGGCTGCTCTCCAAACTACATACACCTCAACACAGGGAATTTGTTGTTCCAGGGCTCTGGAATCCCTGGCTACTAGACAGACAAGCCCATTAAAGACAGACAACAAGGGAAACCTCGGATGAATTAAATGCAGGATCAATTGTGGTTGTGGTAATGTGTGTTTCTGTAGGCTACTGGGGTTGTGGTTAGGTCTGTTGCGGTGACCGTATTACCACCACACCGGGGGTCATGAGTCATGAAGGCAGTCAAATTCCACGTGACCGTTTAGTCACGGTAATTCTCCAAGCTCTGATGCTGCTGATGGTCATTAGTAGCCTACCAAGCTTGCTAACTGCTTGGTACTCAGCACTCTATTGTCCCTCTAATCACTCTGACATAATTTCAAATATAATCGAAAATCGAATCAAACACTTCATGAGAGCACATGAGCTCATGTTGCGCAACATTTCTATAGGCTATGCAATAGCGCGAGAAAACAGAGTGATGGCCTTAAAAAGAGGAGGGTCCCAACAGCTTTCTATAGGCTAGGCCTACTATATGTATTTCTCAACTTTCCTAATATTAAGCACATTGCTTATCTTTACAACAGGAGTACAGCCTACCTGGCTGGCATGAAAATGGACCGCAGGAAAAGCGTCCTCCATTCATTTAAGTGCAGAGACGCCATTTTTTCCCCTGCCCCTGTTTCCATTCTAAATCAAAATGAATTTCACACATATATTATTTAGCATATGTAAAGACAAGATTAAATCAAGAATAGTCTGATGTGTGACAATATTAGCCTATCACTTGTGAATGATGTATTATCACTTGTGAATGATGCTCAGCATAAGAAACAATGCCTTTTTTGTGTGACTTTTTTCTAATCATAGTCGCACACCTCATGTAGCCCAGCACATAGGCCTATATGTTTTGATAAGGTTTGTATCACCCCTCATGTAGCCTAGCACACAGGCCTATATGTTTTGATAAGGTTTGTATCACCCCTCATGTAGCCTAGCACATAGGCCTACAGTGGGGGGGGGAGTATTTAGTCAGCCACCAATTGTGCAAGTTCTCCCACTTAAAAAGATGAGAGAGGCCTGTAATTTTCATCATATGTACACTTCAACTATGACAGACAAAATGAGGAAAAAAAATCCAGAAAATCACATTGTAGGATTTTTAATGAATTTATTTGCAAATTATGGTGGAAATAAGTATTTGGTCAATAACAAAAGTTTATCTCAATACTTTGTTATATACCCTTTGTTGGCAATGACAGAGGTCAAACDTTTTCTGTAAGTCTTCACAAGGTTTTCACACACTGTTGCTGGTATTTTGGCCCATTCCTCCATGCAGATCTCCTCTAGAGCAGTGATGTTTTGGGGCTGTTGCTGGGCAACACAGACTTTCAACTCCCTCCCAGATTTTCTATGGGGTTGAGATCTGGAGACTGGCTAGGCCACTCCAGGACCTTGAAATGCTTCTTACGAAGCCACTCCTTCGTTGCCCGGGCCGTGTGTTTGGGATCATTGTCATGCTGAAAGACCCAGCCACGTTTCATCTTCAATGCCCTTGCTGATGGAAGGAGGTTTTCACTCAAAATCTCACAATACATGGCCCCATTCATTCTTTCCTTTACACGGATCAGTCGTCCTGGTCCCTTTGCAAAAAAACAGCCCCAAAGCATGATGTTTCCACCTCCATGCTTCACAGTAGGTATGGTGTTCTTTGGATGCAACTCAGCATTCTTTTTCCTCCAAACACGACGAGTTGAGTTTTTACCAAAAAGTTCTATTTTGGTTTCATCTGACCATATGACATTCTCCCAATCTTCTTCTGGATCATCCAAATGCTCTCTAGCAAACTTCAGACGGGCCTGGACATGTACTGGCTTAAGCAGGGGACACGTCTGGCACTGCAGGATTTGAGTCCCTGGCGGCGTAGTGTGTTACTGATGGTAGGCTTTGTTACTTTGGTCCCAGCTCTCTGCAGGTCATTCACTAGGTCCCCCCGTGTGGTTCTGGGATTTTTGCTCACCGTTCTTGTGATCATTTTGACCCCACGGGGTGAGATCTTGCGTGGAGCCCCAGATCGAGGGAGATTATCAGTGGTCTTGTATGTCTTCCGTTTCCTAATAATTGCTCCCACAGTTGATTTCTTCAAACCAAGCTGCTTACCTATTGCAGATTCAGTCTTCCCAGCCTGGTGCAGGTCTACAATTTTGTTTCTGGTGTCCTTTGACAGCTCTTTGGTCTTGGCCATAGTGGAGTTTGGAGTGTGACTGTTTGAGGTTGTGGACAGGTGTCTTTTATACTGATAACAAGTTCAAACAGGTGCCATTAATACAGGTAACGAGTGGAGGACAGAGGAGCCTCTTAAAGAAGAAGTTACAGGTCTGTGAGAGCCAGAAATCTTGCTTGTTTGTAGGTGACCAAATACTTATTTTCCACAATCATTTGCAAATAAATTCATAAAAAATCCTACAATGTGATTTTCTGGATTTTTTTTTCTCATTTTGTCTTAGTTGAAGTGTACCTATGATGAAAATTACAGGCCTCTCTCATCTTTTTAAGTGGGAGAACTTGCACAATTGGTGGCTGACTAAATACTTTTTTGCCCCACTGTATATGTTTTGATAAGGTTTGTATCACAACTAAAGTGGCCAAATAACTTCTTAAAATGAAGAACATTAATCCACTTTATGACGGGTGTAGAGCCTAACTGGCATGCAGCGCGTGAGTTTCAAGTTTGGGAAATATAATTTTCTCCATAAAATGCACCTTTATGGGGCCTCCCATGTGGCGCAGCGGTCTAAGGCACCACAGTGCTTGAGGCGTCACTACAGATCCGGGTTCGATCCCGGGCTGTGTCACTGCCGGCCGTGACCGGGAAACCCATGAGCCGACGCACAATAGACCCCTCGTCATTCGGGTTAGGTGAGGATTTGGCAGGCTGGAATGTCCTTGTCCCATCACACTCTAGCGACTCCTTGTGGCGGCCGGGCGCATGCACGCTAACGCGTCGCCAGTTGTACTGTGTTTCCTCCGACACAATGGTGCGGCTGGCTTCCGGGTTAAGCAGGCAGTGTGTTAAGAAGCAATGCGGCTCGGTAGTGTTTTGGAGGACGTATGGCTCTCAACCTTCGCCTCTCCCGAGTCCGTACGAGAGTTGCAGCGATGGGACAAGACTGTAACTACCAATTGGGGAGAAAAAGGGGTAAAAAATACTTTAACAAATTTAAAATAAAATGCACCTTTATAATAAAAGCATTACATGCATAATAGCATTTGCGGTCACTTTTGATAATGGTGTTTTCCCGCTAATGGAACATTCCCGCTTGAAGCCTACTGCAGTGTGCATATTGCTGTGCTTATTATGTGAAGAGATAGCCTAATAGTTTGTCAACATTTGAAACTAAACGTTCTGATCTGTTGCCTGAGCAACATTGCATGAGAACGTTTTTGGGATGCTAGTGGTTGTACTAATTTGGGATCTATTGCATCGCACAACTGTCCCAGACTATGTTTGGAATATTTATTTATTGCACAGAATAGGTCAACTTTTGTACATTTACATTTAAGTCATTTAGCAGACGCTCTTATCCAGAGCGACTTACAAATTGGACAATGGGGGATAGTAGATTGACATAGGCTAGTGCTTTTGCTGTTCGTTAGGCCTTTACTTTTTGGCTGTCGAAAAGTAAATGTGGACAGTTGTTCCAATATCTTCAACATGCAAATAATAAAGACGTGTGCAGTTGTGTCCCCAATTTGTCTGTCTTCACTTGTAGCCTGTGAGAAAGACCTGATCATGTGATGGAGAGTGGTGTGAGTGAGATGAGAGGTGCTTCGGAGTGGTCAGCATTTAGGGAGATGGGCTGCTTGGATTTTTTTAGGGTGCATTATGGCCATACTAAGGGGATTCTGCCGGGAAATTCGAGGCATTATCAAGTGCTTCTCAAATTGTGAATGAGAGACTGACAAAGTGTGTACAGCCTGCGCAAAAACAAAGCAGAGCTCATGCCGTTCAAACGACTCTTTTCAAATCATCACTAGAGTTGCATTATGCAACCTTACAATGTATTAAAAATAAAAACACATAGCCCAAAGTTTGTAGAACAACTCAAGTTACATTAATAACTCTAAATTAAGCATATAGGAGTACCTATTTCTTTGTTAACGCTTAACACAGAATAGCTGCATGTGCCACTCCCTCAAATCGTTTGGAGAAAATATCCTTTCTATTTTATTCAGCTGTGTTCAATTGTATTCTTCATACTATAAAATAATGCCACGGAATTCTAAGCAAATCTTGTCTGCTAAATGAACTAGTGTAGCCCACATCCATATGGCATAGCCAGATCAGGACCTAACATAAGGACAACTCAGAGTATGCTATTCTGTTCTTCTGAAATAGACTACATTTTTCTTTAGACCTGTCTAAAATAAATAACTGATTTATTGTGATGGTGTAGGCTATATAACATGGATTTATTAGACTTTTTAAAATGCAGATGTTCCAAAGGTCTGCATCAGTGGCTTGTAGGTGTGTGGAAGCCAAGAGACGCTAAATGTGTTTTTGTTAACGGTCAATCACGACAGTTATTTGTTTGACAATCACCGGCTGACGAAATTACGTGACCACCACAGCCCTAGTTGTGGTCATGTGTTTATATTGAAAGAGTAGTGTTACATTATCTGGGGTTTGTGTGTGTGTGTGTGTGCGCGCGAACTTACCACTTCCCACTGTGTCTGTGCAGGCATGCAGGAGTCACAGTGCACCAGGGACTCAGTGGACTGGGGGAAGGTGTTTGGGACGCTGTAGCTGAAGCACTGCCCCAGACACGCCCTGGGATGATAGGAGAGAAGGAGAAAGAGGGGGGGGGGGGGTGAGGGAGGGAAGATGTCACCATTCAGCTTATATACAGTATGTGTATATTTATGGCTGCTTTGATTTCTGTTTGGAGGTGACCCATGTACATTCAAATTATAGTGCTATTTGGGTAATTTGGCCATTCAAAGTCAAACTTCATTCCTGCTTTTCATTATTAAAGTGAGTCAGTCACCCTCTTGAAAATAGTATGAAATGCCTTTGCATGTGTGGTATGGAGGGAGAGGTGCGTGCGTGCGTGTTCCATACTGACCTGTTTTGGATAGAGCGAGGCTGGCAGCCRGTGTGCCCGACTATCTGTGTGATGTTCTTGGCCTCGCACCAAGCACTCTTGTCAGGGAACAGCGCCAGACGGTTGATGTGAGCGGGCGGTGCCGCCGAACAGAGCTCAAGCAGCGCACAGCAAATCACAATTCTTTGCCACATGACTGCACCTTAAGGAGCATAAAACATTGATTGTTATAACGACCTGAAATGATTTATGTTAGTTCAGTTACATATGCCTAGCCTTCTTCATCTGTTGTTATGTCTTAAAAAATAATTGAAATAGCAGACTGTTTTTGCACAAGAAACCAAATTATAAAATATGTGCCATGATTTTGGGGGGAAACTTCTAGGTATATGCATAGCTTTAATTAATAAAGCCTGTTGCAGTTTTGCAGCATTCTGTATCCTCTTCTTCACTCATCCATTTAAACACGGTAATCATCTGCACTGAGCTATGCTCACATGGCCGAATTGGCTCTGGCTTTGCCTGTGAAGAAGAACAATAGTGAAGGATTGCCTAGTGAAAGTCTACACACCCCTTGCACAGTTGTCACATTTGGCTGCCTTAAAATTAAATCTAAAAAGGGATTACATTAGATTTTCCTCCTACTGATCTACACAACCTGCTCCACATTTTCAAAGTCAAAGAAAAGGTGTAGAACAATGGCTTTCCAAGTGGTGTTGAGTGTTCATGAGGGGTCCAGTCTCAGTCCTGACGTAAATCTGCTTGAAATTCAATATTGCTGTCCCTGATTCCCAACCAAATTTACTGATATTGAACAAATTTGACAAAAACAATGGATATATGTACTGGTGTAAAGTAACTAAGTAAAAATACTTTGAAGTACTACATAAGTCGTTTTTTGGGGTATTGGTAGTTTACGATTTATATTTTTGACAACTTTTACTCTACTACATTCCTAAAGAAAATATGTACGTTTTACACCCATAGATTTTGCCTGCCACTCAAAAGTACTTGTTACATTTCGAATGCTCAGGCAGGACAGCAACATGTTACTGGGTAACTTTCACATTTACTGAAGTAATGTTCTTTTAAGGTATCTTTACTTATACTCCAGTATGACAATTGAGTACTTTTTCCACCACTGGATTTGTACTGTGTACAAAACATACTGAGTGTACAAAACACCTGCTCTTTCCATGACATAGACTAACCAGGTGAATCCAGGTGAAAGCTATGATCCCTTATTGATGTTGCTTGTTAAATCCTCTTCAAATCAGCGTAGATGAAGGGGATCATAATATTTTTAAGCCTCAAGAACTATAATGCTGCTGGGTTTTTCACACTCAATAGTTTCCCATGTGTATCAAGAATGGTCCACCACCCAAAGGACATCCAGCCAACTTGACACAACTGTGGAAAGCATTGGAGTCAACAGGGGCCAGCATCCCTGTGGAATGCCTCTACCTTGTAGAGTTCATTCCCCAATGAAATTAGGCTGTTCTGAGGGGGAAAGGGGGTGCAAATCAATATTAAGAAGGTGTTCCTAATGTTTTGCACACTCAGTGTATATTGCTTTAAGAGTTGTAAAGAACTGGTACAATCTTATTAAAAATTATGTACAGCTGTAATTGCAGCCAAAGGTGCTTCCACCTAGTATTAACTCTTGGGTGTGAAGACCTACACAATCAAGACATTTTCGTTGTTTTATATATTATTAATTTAGAAAGTGTTCTATAATTTTCTTTGACAATTTAAAATGTGTAGCAGATTGTGTAGATCAGTAGGAAAAAATGTATTGTAATCCTTTTTTAGATTTATTATGGCAGCAAAATGTGACAACTGTGCAAGGAGTGTGTAGACTTTCATTAACAACTTTAGCCCAATTGGTTCAAAGTGGCCCAGCAGAGAGTAGAAGACAGAGAGACCAAGGGGTAGAGGTGGGAGAGAGGGAGATGTCTGCTTAATACCTCCTTACTCGAATAAACTACGTCCACAAAAACTTCTCTAGTTCATTTTAAAGCTGCGTAGGTCGGTTTCGTCATCTACCAACTCCTACAAAAAATAATATTTTGTTTCTTAAAAAGTTGTTTGGTCACAACATTTTGGCTGCAAGCCTTTCCATGTCGTTTTGTGTCACCTTTGAGGACAAAATGTCTCTTCAGGCAAATAACATTCCTGAAGGATTCGATATCGCTGTCCAACGACCAAATGCCCTGTGGCTGTAAAACAGAGAGCGTGAGAGGCGATTGGAGAGAGCGGGCATGACAAGAAGAAACGCGCACAAGAAGCTGTGGAAAATTTTAATAAGTGCTAATTCTACAGATGGGTTATTTCATGCATTCCAGCTCTTTTTTGGCACTAATGTATTTATAGAAATATTTGCCTTTATAGGTCTAATCACTTAAAGGAATAAACTTTTTCACGCTAAGGGCCTAGTTTATAATCAGGTCTTAAGATATGTATTATGCTTAACCACACTTCTAAGAACTTGGCTACAGTGTATAGCAAAATAACTGACAAATAGGCTAATTAAATCCAGCAAATGATAATCATCAGACAGCTCCACAGAACAGAACCACAGGAAACAATTACAATGAGCTTATCAAAAGGAAGGACAAATTACAACTCTCAATGAAGGCAGTTTGCAACCAGGGTTCTAGCCATGGTCGGAGTTTTAGTGAGGCCCGGAGTGAAGGGTTCCCCCTTTCCTCATCCAATACATTTTAGGAAAGTTGAAGCTCATTTACTGCATTTCTATACCATTTAAAAACTCTAAAATTATATTTGGAGAACAGCAAAAAACAAGCAAAAATGAACCCAGAAATTAGCATATTGGTCACTGTAGCTTCATTCACCTCCGTCGATATACAAACACGTAGTCTATTAGCTATACAATTAGCCACTACTCATTAACCTATTAACTCAGCAAGGGATTAAACACTATAATTTCATACCTAAAGAGGGATCTGTTAGCAGAAAATATATTTTATTAACAAAAGGTAAACAAGTACATTTGCTTTACCGATTTTTGTTGTTTTTGCAGTTTTACAGCTAATTTCCTGCAATTGTACACAATTTACTAGAAGCACAAGCATTTCGCTACACTCGCATTAACATCTGCTAACCATGTGTATGTGACAAATACAATTTGATTTGATTTGAATTTGCAAAGGGGTGGCGAGAACGTTTTGCTGTTTTAAAGCCAATTTCCTGCAATTCTACACATTTTACCATGACTTATGCCATGTTAATATGATATGAGTGAGAGTGACTAACAAAATCAATGGGGCCCCCCTGGAGGTCAGGGCCTCTGGGCACGTGATTAGGCCTACTACAAGTTTAGATAGCTGGCTAGACTAACTAGACTAATTTACCGATCTAAAAATGTTTAACTGACATGGGCTAATTGAATGACTGACAGTGACATATAACAAGAGGAAAACTGCTGATGCACAACCAAGCTTCGAAATTGCACCTTGTGTATTTTTCTATTTTATTTTTACTCGAAAAAATGTCCGAGGTTCAGACCTCGGTGTCCTCATATGTAGCTACGGCCCTGTTTGCAACGTGACATTTTGTGTTGTAAAACTTTGGCAACTCTCCGAGACTGAGAAAAGCATAAAACATTTGAACTTTGCGTCTGGATAGACTGTTAGTTTAAAAAAAACGTTTACTTACCGTTCGGGAACCACCAAAATGCAGCAATATTCTGCTGAGACCCTTCACTAGAGCTTCAACACCCGTCTCTCCCAACCCTCTCTTGCCACCCGTCCCGCAGGAGACCGGAGAGACGATGGAGAATAAGCTCTAGTTGATCATTGGAAATGGAAAATATAACTGCTTTCAGCTGAGGCAAGGATTCACCCTTGATATAATTCCTAGTCCTAGAAAACAATTACATCTTCCGCCAGTGAGAGACGGATAGATATGGAGAGGGGTGAGAAGACAGTGCGCATTAGAAACCCTATCGGTCTCTAAGTCCATCGGCGTACAGGGTCCCTCCCCTCCGTGCTCTATCCCTTCCCTTATGAGTCTGTTTACACCTCTTCTCTCCAAAAACGGGAGGCTATGTCTTTTCCATGAAGCTGTACGTTCCAAGTTCTCGCCTTTGCTTTAGTCGATGGATTTGGGTATAGGCGCGGCTGTGCCTCCGGACAGGAGTCCCGCTGTGTTTTTGGACGACCGGGAACGGGAGTTGGGTGAATGAGTTTGGCAGGTCTGAATTTATCAGTGTTTCAGCAAATTGAGCCCCTCTCCCTTTCAGGTCATACAACACTGCATAGGCATGACATAGGCATAGGCATATCATGACCATATGTTCTGTGATACATTTGTTTTACTCATATGCACCTTCTATCAGATCTCATTGTTTTCACTCAGAAAAAGTGTTTTTGTTATTTGACTTCTAAACTTCATGAAAGAAACATTTTCATAAGCTTATAGTAAAATGTTGCAAATAGTGACACATGCATCACTGGTGTCAGTTCACAGTGGCTGTTCTCAAGTGAGTGGAGTACCTATAAGAAACACATGAAGGAATATGGCTCAGTGGAAATAGATATATACAGTAGGCAGGGCCAGTGTTCAGGTTTTGTCCCAATCTTTGAATAAGCCACTGATGAACACCTTGGAAACCATGAATGGACCCTCCAATAAACCTATTGCGCAAGTAGTGCCAGAAAGTAATGAAAACCAGCAGACGCTGTAGCTCTTTAGTGCCTCATGAGCTGTGCACCACTTCAGCAGTCAGTCAGTGTCCCAGACTTCCAGGGGTTATTTTTGCATAATGGAGGAATGTTGCTTCTCCATGATAATTTCTAACAGAAATTTGCTCAATGGCCACTGCAGTCCCTCATCCTACCATGACGGTACTCTGTTATCCTCAAATAAACTCTGCATGCTGGACTGGCACCTCTCTGACCTCCCTCTTCTGGCAGCAGAACAGACCACATCTGATGGAAAATGGTTGTAATTATGATGCTGACATGTGTATGATATCTGAACCAGCTGTGTTTTCTGATTAGTGGCAAGGTTATTAGTGATTATGACTGTCTTCTGGAGAATCTGGCAGACAGGCACAGACAGGTACACTATTATGTCCTAGAAATCTACCCCCCTCTTCCCTCCACAGGTTGGATTGTATCCACAAGCACCCGTACCAGTGTTTTGCGCTTCACTTGAAGACAATAAGTGAAATAGAGGAACCTTTTTTTGAGATAATGTTTGTACCATGTTGTGTTGCTACCATGTTGTCATGTGGTGTTGCTACCATGGTGTGTTGGCATCTTAGGTCTCTCTTTATGTAGTGTTGTCTCTCGTCGTGATGTGTGTTTTGTTCTATTTTCTTTAATCCCCCGTCCCCGCAGGAGGTCGTCATTGTAAATAAGACTTTATTCTTAACTGACTTGCCTAGTTAAATAAAAAATGTCAACATATACTCCTTACTTTTTGCCGAATGCTTTGCAGAATGCATGCGTGAGTGTTTACATGCATGTGTGTGTAAGAGTGTCTGTGTGAAATAATGTTTATATACACACACACACGACTGTTGAAGAACGTATTGTATCTATTATGGAGAGAGATACATGTGAATGTGATTTTTAAATTGATTATGTGGTATAAATACAGTGTGTTTGAGATTGTATATGTATGCCTGGGCATATCTGTATGTGTGCTGTATGTAATGTGTATAGTTTAAGCTCATGAGGGAGCATGTGAGGTTGTACACGTGTATGAATGTGTGTTTGAATAAGTGCCTTGAAGTGAAAGTGTGAACGTGTTTCTCGCTCTGTGTGTGTGGAACAATGTGTGTGTGTGTGCGTGTGTTTTCAGACGTGCACGGTGCAGTACTCACCTGTTAGTAATAAGAGCTGAGCTTCAGTCCAGCACTGACATTCTAGAACATTCCACAAATTCTGCTGCTCCAGGGGGCTGGACAAACACACACACTCACAAAACACACTTAGACACAGTGCTGCCAATGAACACACAGGTATAGAAGATTGCTCACAAAAGACACACAAGCTAGCATGATCCTTCTCCATGCAGCACCACCTACACAATCACTGCCAACACACACATGCACGTACACACACACACACACACAGGTTCTCTGCCATTGCCAGCGTCCCAAACACTCCCATATGAGGTCAGACTGCATGGCGTTGCAGATAAGACTTTCACCTGGAACAATGTATTTCGCCCTTCTTGCCAGCGCAACATTGGTAACATGTCCTACAGTTTCTCCACTGAAACTATTCGTGGTAGTGCTAGATGGTAGCAATGCACAATAGATACTATTCAGGGGCGCAACTTTGGTTTTAGAAGTGTGGGGGGGACATAATTATTATTTTTTCAGCCAGATCCACTCAAAAAAGCCTACCCGACCGCTCGGAGGCGTCCGTATGGTCCTAAAGCACATCGTTGCCTCGTTTTGTATCACATTCCAATGGTAAAACAGGGGGGGACATGTTCCCCCATCCCCAATGAAAGTTGCACCCCGATATTAATGATAGTGCTAATTAGTTGTAATGCTGCACATCAGAGCCAAAATCCATGACCACCCCCCCTCCATCATCCATGGCTTAATTTTCTTTAGATATATTTTTTCCCCTGCTTCCCCTCTTTCCTTGAGGGCTGCAGGTGCTGAAGCTGGCTCCCATTCCAAAACAGCAGGAGTTTAACTCTCCTACTCATTAACACACAAAATACTTAAATTCCCCCCCGCTCTCTCCCTCCCACACCAAGCTTGCCAAAGTCATTTCAAAATACAGATGTTATTTGTGAGCACTCAAATACTTTATTGACACAGATGACAAAAGTAACTTAGGATATTTCTGTCAAATTCTTCATTACTGTTTTATTAAATATATACATATCGACTGCCCTGAGACTCACACAGTAATTACATTGGGTGGCAGGGAGACAGAGTTCCGTCCAAAATAATAAGGACGAGACAGCAACTTCTACATCAGCCAACTCTCATCAGTCTTCTACTGTTCCTGAAAGACAAAAAGAACAGTAATTGTATTATGTGCAATTATTGTTGAGGACAAAAGATGGGACACTGTTTCAAACTTAATGGCATCGACCTTGGTCATGGCGTGTGTGATTTGCTCACCTTCACCATGTGGCCATGGAGCAGGTAAGGTGACCTGAAGTCCTGCTGGCAGTTGGAGTAGCCCATGCCTAGCCCCACACCCGAGCCAAACACCACTGGCCATGTGCGCCCTGAAGATGGGACGGACAATTCACTTTAATAAACAAACCATAACTCCCACAAAGATCAACACATGGTCAGTTTATTAAAAAGCACAAATTACTATGACTGTTCTCTGCTGTCTGAGGCAATACTCACGTTTGAAGAAGAGAACTGAAAACACAATCCCCACACCAAGGCCGGTGGCTACAGCGAGGGAGAGAGAAAGAGAGATGTATAAACTTCAAGAGGAACAGACAAAAACCAACTCAGCAGCACACCCTATGATTACGTATTGGGGTGATGCACACACACAGGTACGGAATTCCCTGGTGTGCTCCGAATTAAAACTTCTCTAACGAGTTGAGGGGGGCAACATGGCCTCTAACCCCAGAGTTGGTTAACTTCTTATGGCTGGGGGCAGTATTGAGTAGCTTGGATGAATAAGGTGCCCAGAGTAAACTGCCTGCTACTCAGGCCCAGAAGCTAAGATATGCATATTATTAGTATATTTGGATAGAAAACACTCTGAAGTTTCTAAAACTGTTTGAATGATGTCTGTGAGTATAACAGAACTCATATGGCAGGCAGAAACCTGAGAAAGAATCCAACCAGGAAGTGGGAAATCTGAGGTTTGTCGGTTTTCCTATCCAATATACAGTGTCTATGGGGTCATATTGCACTTCCTAAGGCTTCCACTAGATGTCAACAGTCTTTAGAACCTTGTTTCTACTGTGAAGGATAAGGGAATGAGAGCTGTTTCAACCAGGTGTCTGGCAGAGTGCCATGAGCTCACTCAGGCGCGCGCCCGTGAGAGGTAGCTGTGTTCCTTTTCGTTTCTAAAGACAAAGGAATTCTCCGGTTGAAATATTATTGAAGATCTATGTTAAAAACATACTAAAGATTGATTCTATACATCGTTTGACATGTTTCTACGAACTGTAATGGAATTTTTTGACTTTGTCTGGCCTGCACGTCATGAAATTAGATTTTTTAACTAAAGGCGCGAACAAAAAGGTATTTGGACATAAATTATGGACTTTATCGAACAAAACAAACATTTATTGTGGAACTGGGATTTCTGGGAGTGCATTCTGATGAAGATCATCAAAGGTAAGTGAAGATTTATAATGCTATTTCTGACTTCTGTTGACTCCACAACATGGCGGGTACCTGTATGGCTTGTTTTTGTGTCTGAGCGCCGTACTCAGATTATTGCATGGTGTGCTTTTTCCGTAAAGTTTGTCTGAAATCTGACACAGCGGTTGCATTAAGGAGAAGTTCATCTAAAGTTCCATGTATAACACTTGTATCTTTTAGCAATGTTTATTAAGAGTATTTCTGTGAATTGATGTGGCTCTCTGCAAAATCACCGGATGTTTTGGAGGCAAAACATTACTGAACATAACGCGCCAATGTAAACTAAGATTTTTGGATATAAATATGAACTTTATCGAACAAAACATACATGTATTGTGTAACATATAGTCCTATGAGTGTCATCTGATGAAGATCATCAAAGGTTAGTGATTCATTTTATCTCTATTTCTGTTTTTTGTGACTCCTCTTTGGCTGGACAAAAAATTCTGTGACTAGGTACTGACCTAACATAATCAGATGGTGTGCTTTTGTCGTAAAGCCTTTTTGAAATCGGACACTGTGGTGGGATTAACAACAAGTTTATCTTTAAAATGGTGTAAAATACGTATGTTTGAGGAATCTTTATTATGAGATTTCTGTTGTTTGAATTTGGCGCCCTGCACTTTCACTGGCTGTTGTCAAGTCAATCCCTTTAACGAGATCTCAGCCGATCTCAGTCGTAAGAAGTTAACAGCACCTGTCAGCCAGACATGGATCATTAGAGAGAGAAAGCGGGAGAAGACGAGGTAACGCATGTGAAAATGAACTTAATTGGAAAGAAAAAAAATGGAAATGGAGTGGAAAGGGAGAGGAGATGCCTGGGGGTAGGAGTAGCTAGTGCTGTGAAGGACAGACACAAAGAGGGAGGAGAGATAGGGGGGATAGAGGACTGGCAGTGTGATCTAGAGATCTGGGATGTGTAAGTAAGGGAGAGTGAGGGTCCAGTCTGGTCAAGCTGAGGGTCCAGGTGGGTTGATGTGATCTCCATGACTAGGAGGTGGACAGACAAACTGATCAGACACCACACAGACAGACCAAGTAAGTGTGGACCAGAGGGGGAGCTTGAGGAGGAGGAATGTGTTTGTGTTCTTAGCTTCACCTCGCTGTGGGCCGCGCCCCGCCCAGCTCTGGCCCAGCCATCACAGAAACACATAAAAACAACAGTTTGGGCCCCTCCACTTCTTAATTGGATTCAGAGAGCTATGCAGCATGACGATGCGCCGTTGCCAGAGCACTCAGACGCTGCTCCCTCCGCTAGGATTACACAATTTACACATGTCAAACAAGACCACAAAAACGACATCCCACATCTTTATTGCTGCTGACAAACATAAAATCATGCTCCTCTTCACCCCCCCCTTTCCAGTCCAAGCTTTAAGATTTACAGACTCAGCTTTTGTCTCTTTAACCCCACTCCCTCTCTTAAACTCTCCATTTCTCCTCCTCCCGCTCCTCCCCCTTCCTGTGATAGTTGCCGAAATGCAGTGGAGTTGGCCAAATATGAAGCCAGATCTGCAACAGATTTACAGTTATGAATCTCTAGCCACAGTGTGATCAAAATCTAAAACCTGGAAATTAGGAAGTTCTCATGGCTAGTTGCTCCAAAACTAGCTGACATTCCAAGACCATGGCTAAATACCTTGGTAACAAAGGATGAGAATTAAAACCCCTCTGAGGAAAAACACTACTTAAATGGCCTCTAAATTCCCCAGATATTGTGTTTGGAAAGGGTGCCTTAATATCATCAGTTCAACATCAGAATGTGTGACATGTTCTTGGACATTATTATTTTATGGATATTGGACTCTACCTTCACACTCCACATGCATAATTAAAATGTTTTATTCCCACAGGTTTAAAATGTTTTATCCCCAACACGATCCAGCAACTGTAATAGTAAAGTAACGTTTAGACAATAGGCCAGGGATAAGGCTAGTGCAACTATACTGTCTGCACTGACCTTTCTGTAAAGTATAGTAACAATTTACATTAACTGTAAGTTTATTAATCCTCATTAGACATCATATATCAGCACATGATAGACATGACAGGGGTCCATGTGGCTCAGTTGGTAGAGCATGGCGCTTGCATTGTCAGGGTTGGGGGTTGGATTCCCACGGGGGGCCAGAATGAAAAAGTATAACATGTACCGAGCACTACTGTAAGTCGCTCTGGATAAGAGTGTCTGCTAAATGATCAAAATGTCAATGTAAATGACATAACTACATAGAACATAATTAAAGCTTGATTTAAGTACTCATAGTAATGTGGGTATTCCAATAACACTGGTTATGTTCTGATTGAAGAAGCTCTAGATGGGCTTGATAAGGAGCATACAGTTCAGGTGCATCATTACTGTATAGTTTGTTTAATCATATTAACCTTTGACTCAATGTCATATGCAAGTCTCAGTATTTCGTATTTTTTTAATCAAGGCAATACGCAACAACGCTGTCTGTCCATAGCCAATACTGTGCCTAATAGAGAAGGTCTCTCTCTGACATGAAAGACAATGAGACAAGACTAGGCCAGGGTGAATGATGGGATGAAATTGTTAACAGATGCATTGATGAGCTATAGGTATCCTGTCAGCAGCACAACATAAGCCATGTGGAATGTTGCCAAGAGGTCTATGGATGTTGCTTGGTACGTGCATCAGTGGCACAGTAGAATGAAGTTCGTGATGAGAATGGACGGTGGCTAGGGGCAATAACAGACACACATCCAAGACCCTCTATCAGGGGTGTATTTATTACGTCTTGCAAGAGACACCATTTAAAAACGAAACGGAAGCAAACAGAGCAAACGGAACGAAATGGGGAGAGATCTACCTGAATTTGTCAAATAGAAGTTCGTTTTTGCAGCAAACATTTTACTCAAAATGGGAAAAGTTCTGTTCCTAATCGTTTTGCAACAGACAAAACGATTTAACAGAATCTGTGTAATGAATACACACCAGTTAGTTCCCTGTGACCTGCATTGCAACAGTTAGGGATTCTGGTAACATTTTACTGCATGACATTGTATCAGTTATAGCATTAACAGTTACTGTCATTGAAACATTGTATCAAAGGCTTAAATTAGGGCGTGAAGGGCACGAGATCTGAGTGTTTCAAGGACTTGACACAGAATAATAAAAAACAGAGGACCTGCGAACGCAAATGTTTGTGTCCGCTTCTGCAACACAATAGCCTATAATATAATTTCTACAACAAATCAATCAGCCAAAAAAATATAGCTATGTTAATGAGCTTTTGGTTTGAAATGGCAATTGACCTCACCGGGTAACGTTATACGGCCCATGCGATGACAGGTGGCCTTGCTAAGATCATGCGCCTAGTCCTCGGTTTACACTGCCCTGTTTTAGGTTGTACGCTGTTCGGAATACATTTCTCAATAGATGCATTTTTCAAAATATAGATATTTACCTAACTTTACAGCGCTATCAGCTAGGCATCGGTCCCACTTCCGTCCCTGTTCCTCGGCCATGTCTTAAGTTGCTACCCGTCCAACGAAAAATCTTCAAAAACCGCGAGATTGGGGTCATGTGATCTCTACGTCACGCTTCTTTTTCTTCTTCTCCTTCTTTAAAGTTTATGGCAGATTACAACTATTGGTGTATTGCCGCCACCTAGTGTAGAGGGTATATAACAACCATCCCACTCCTTCTGTCACATCCCTTTATTTAAGTGGGCAAGTCAGTTAATAAAGAACAAATTCTTATTTACAATGGCGGCCTATAAAAAGGCTAAAGGCCTCCTGCGGGGACGGAGGCTTGGATTAAGAATTAGGAAAAAACACACATCATGACGAGAGAGACAACACAACACTACATAAAGAGAGACCTAAGACAACAACATAGCATGGCAGCAACACATGACAACACACCATGGTAGCAACACAACATGACAACAACATGGTAGCAACACATGGCAGCAGCACAAAACATTATTGTGCATTCCCTACACATACTCAGGTGCCTGTGAGGACGGAGCATTCATCGACGGGATTCCTTGTAATGCCTCTGCAGAAAAATCCACTAAATGTTTTTAAAAAATGCTCAGCCGCACAAAATGATGCCTATTTTCTCAAATTTCCATTACGTTTGCACTGTGCAGTTGACAACCAAAGTAATAAACGTCCACCTTCTTAACATGCAACGTTGACAATTAATATAATCTTTTGGCTCTACTCCTACTACCATTACTTATTCATCTTCACTCCTTTCTTCCACTCATGTCAACACCTCTGGATAGGTGACATTCTGGACAGCCCTTATTCTTGCCACCTCCCTCTCCTTCACCTGACAGGACACTTCAGAAATTCAAGTGCATGTTCACCACCACAATTGCAGCATTTACACTCAGCTGGCATATAATACTACTCCCGTCTACATATACTTGACACATTACCGAATAATTTACATTTATCACACTGCATGTGTTTGGGCACGAAAACCTACAGGATGTTAGCAGGGTTGGAGAGCCCTGCACTAAAGTAGATCTCAGAGTACTTTGTTGAGGGAAGCTTTATTATGACCAAACAATGAGGAGAGACATTACAACAATTTGGCCCATATGCACAAAGCATCTCAGAAAAGGTCCTGTTGGAATCCTGTTAAAACCTGTTTTAAGACAAAAAAAACTTCCAGCTCAGAGTAGGTATTAGGATGATGTTAAGACACTGTCCAGACAAACTCTCAGCCAGGAGTAAAATTAACTAATAAAAGTTTCTCAGGTGGTAATCAAAACAGTTTGAGGTACCACAAAGGAAAGATAGTGATGATGAAACCCTTCGATGGCGCCATAGACAATGATAGAGGCCTCTAGTGGCCAAAAGGCCAAATTAGCATGAGAAACGCAATAGAGATAAATAGTAATGGCGTCTTTTTGTAGGCACTAATTGGGTTTTTGGATTTTGGGGGGATAAACGCCAAAAATAAGGTCTGTAACTAACACAGGCATAGGAGATCCTATACTTTTTGTTCTATGAGATCATCTTCATCAGCTAACGTCACTTTTTGTGAACTTGGAAGAATTTATTATATATTTTTTTAAGCACATGAAGTATATAAAGGCTTCATTATTCATAACTGCTATTATCTCATAGAACATAATTTATAAGATGTCCTAAGCATGTTAACCTCAGACCTTATTTTCTGCGTTTATTCCAAAATTCTATTCTTTCACCATTCATTTTACGAGTTTTAGGATGACAAGTTGGCGAGCGCTATTGAGGGCTTCCACCATAATGTAGACAACTGGGTGGGATATCCGACTTCATTGGCTGATCCCTCCTAGTGATCATGTTGGAGTCATGTCCAACCGGGTCATCAGAAGGGATCAGCCAATCATGAAGAAGAAAATTGACTACTTTAAAATTGAGATAGCTTCAATGGCGCTGCCAATGCTGTCACATACACTATATTGGCACAGCTACAAAGATGAGTCCTATCTACATGTACAAATGACCCCGACTAATCTGTACCCCTGCACATTGACTCGGTACCGATACCCCCTGTATATAGCCTCATTATTGTTATTTTATTGTGTTACTTATTTTATTTGTATTTAATTTTTTACTTTAGTTTATTTAGTAAATATTTTCTTAAAACTTCATTGTTGGTTAAGGGCTTGTAAGTAAGCATTTCACGGTAAGGTCTACTACACCTGTTGTATTCGGCGCATGTGAAAAATAACATTTGATTTGAGTCCTCTATCTCTATGGAAGGTGTTCATTTACTTTGTTGCAAAAGATGGCGGGAATTAATAACCAATCGCGATGAGGCATCGACAGTGAACTCATTCCCTCCCCCACATGCCCCTCTAGACACAACTACGACAACATAACCAACAAAAACGGGTCACAACTACTGCAGCTCTGTCAGACGCCGGGTATGTACATAGTCAATAGTAGGCTTCGAGGGGACTCCTATGATAGATACACATATAGCTCATCTCTTGACAGTAGTACTGTAGACTACTTTATCACTGACCTCAACCCAGAGTCTCTTAGAGCGTTCACAGTCAATCAGATCACAGCAAAATCACACTCCACTTGAACAGAGCAATACTCAATCATGAGGCATCAAAGCCAAAGGAAGTGAATAATATTTAGAAATTATATAGATGGAAGGAAAGTAGTGGAAATCTACCAAAAAACAATTAAGCAACAGCAAATTCAATCCCTTCTAGACAATTTCCTGGACAAAATGTTTCACTGTAATAATGAAGGTGTAAACTTGGCATTAGAAATCTAAACAGTATATTTGACCTCAGCTTCCCTATCAAATCTAAAAATGTCAAGCAGACAACCTAAGTAAATTAACAACAATGACAAATGGTTAGATGAAGATTGCAAAAACCTAAGAAAGAAATTGAGAAACTTATCCAACCAAAAACATGGAGACCCAGAAAATGGTGAATCACTAATACAATACAGAAATACACTACGGAAAAAGAAGGAACAGCACGTCAGATATCAGCTCAATGTAATCGAAGAATGCATAGAATCTAACCACTTCTGGGAAAATTGGAAAACTCTAAACAAACAACATGAAGAGTTAACTATCCAAAACAGAGATGTATGGATAAACCACTTCTCCAATCATTTTGGCTCTATAACAAGGAACAAACAGAAAAAACATATACATGATCAAATAAATCTTAGAATCAACTATTAAAGACTACCAGAACCCACTGGATTCTCCAACTACATTGAATGAACTAAAGGACAAAAACACAAACCCTCCAACCCAAAAAGGCCTGTGGTGTTGATGGTATCCTAAATTAAATGATATAATATACAGACCACAAATTCCAATTGGCTATACTTAAACTCTAACATCATCCTCGTCTGGCATATTCCCCAATATTTGAAACCAAGGACTGATCACCCCAATCCACAAAAGTGAAGACAATTTTGACCCCAATAACTACCATGGGATATGTGTCAACAGCAACCTTGGGAAAATCCTCTGCGTTATCATTAACAGACTCTGACATTTCCTCAGCGAAAACAATGTACTGAGCAAATGTCAAATTGGCTTTTTAGCAAATTACCTTACGACAGACCACACATTCACCCTGCACACCCTAATTGACAAACAAACCAACCAAAAACAAAGGCAAAGGCAAAGTCTTCTCATGCTTTGTTGATTTCAGAAAAGCTTTTGACACAATTTGGCATGAGGGCCTGCTATACAAATTGATGGAAAGTGGTATTGGGGGAAAAACATACGACATTATAAAATCCATGTACACAAACAACAAGTGTGTGTTAAACATTTTAATTTTTTATTTTATTTCACCTTTATTTAACCAGGTAAGCTAGTTAAAACAAGTTCTCATTTAGAACTGCAACCTGGCCAAGATAAAGCAAAGCAGTGCGACACAAACACAGAGTTAAACATGGAAAACAACAAGCGTA
Source organism: Salvelinus sp. IW2-2015 (assembly GCF_002910315.2). NCBI lineage: Eukaryota > Metazoa > Chordata > Actinopteri > Salmoniformes > Salmonidae > Salvelinus > Salvelinus sp. IW2-2015. Next base: position 26,196,156 of record NC_036851.1, read on the forward strand.
CAGTCAATAACACAATAGCAAAAAAAGAAAGTCTATATATAGTGTGTGCAAATGGTATGAGGTGGTAAGGCAATAAATAGGCCATAGTAGCAAAGTAATTACAATTTAGCAGATTAACACTGGAGTGATAGATGAGCAGATGATGATGAGCAGATGATGGTGTGTAAGTAGTGATACTGGTGTGCAAAAGAGCAGCAAAGTAAATAAAAACAATATGGGGATGAGGTAGGTAGATTGGGTGGGCTATTTACAGATGGACTATGTACAGCTGGTTAGCTGCTCAGATAGCTGATGTTTAAAGTTAGTGAGGGAAATGTAAGACTCCAGCTTCAGCGATTTTTGCAATTCGTTCCAGTCACTGGCAGCAGAGAACTGGAAGGAAAGGCGGCAAAAATAGGTATTGGCTTTGGGGATGACCAGTGAGATATACCTGCTGGAGCGAGTGCTACGGGTGGGTGTTGTTATGGTCACCAGTGAGCTGAGATAAGGCGGAGCTTTACCTAGCATAGACTTAAGCATGACCTGGAGCCAGTGGGTCTGGCGACGAATATGTAGCGAGGGCCAGCCGACTAGAGCATACAGGTTGCAGTGGTGGGTGGTATAAGGCTCTTTGTTAACAAAACGGATGGCACTGTGATAGACTACATCCAATTTGCTGAGTAGAGTATTGGAAGCTATTTTGTAGATGACATCGCCGAAGTCGAGGGTCGGTAGGATAGTCAGTTTTACGAGGGTAAGTTTGGCGGCATGAGTGAAGGAGGCTTTGTTGCGAAATAGAAAGCCGATTCTAGATTTGATTGGAGATGTTTGATATGAGTCTGGAAGGAGAGTTTACAGTCTAGCCAGACACCTAGGTATTTGTAGTTGTCCACGTATTCTAGGTCAGAACCGTCCTGGGTAGTGATGCTAGTCGGGCGGGCGGGTGCGGGCAGCGAACGGTTGAAAAGCATGCATTTGGTTTTGCTAGCGTTTAAGAGAAGTTGGAGGCCACAGAAGGAGTGTTGTATGGAATTGAAGCTCGTTTGGAGGTTCGTTAACAGTGTCCAAAGGGCCAGATGTATACAGAATGGTGTCGTCTGCGTAGAGGTGGATCAGGGAATCACCCACAGCAAGAGCGACATCATTGATATATACTCGGGCCGAGAAAAGACTCGGCCCGAGAAGTGAACCCTGTGGTACCCCATAGACTATTGATTGATAAAAATAAAAAAAACATTTCTTTCCACAGGGCCGGGGGGTGAGACAGGGATGCAGCTTAAGCCCCACCCTGTTCAACATATATATCAACGAATTGGCGAATTGTCTGCAGCATCCAGCCTCACCCTACTAGAATCTGAAGTCAAATGTCTACTGTTTGCTGTTTGCTGATGATCTGGTGCTTCTGTCCCCAACCAAGGAGGGCCTACAGCAGCACCTAGATCTTCTGCACAGATTCTGTCAGACCTGGGCCCTGACAGTAAATCTGTCAGACAAAGATAATGGAGTTACAAAAAAGGTCCAGTTCCCAGGACCACGAATACAAATTCCATCTAGACACTGTTGCCCCAGAGCACACAAAAACGATATATACCTCGGCCTAAACATCAGCGCCACAGGTAACTTCCACAAAGCTGTGAACGATCTGAGAGACAAGAAGAGCCTTCTATGCCACCAAAAGGAACATAAAATTTGACATACCAATTAGGATCTGGCTAAAAATACTTGAATCAGTTATAGAACCCATTGCTCTTTATGGTTGTGAGGTCTGGGGTCCACTCACCAACCAAGAATTCACAAAATGGGACAAACACCAAACGAGACTGCATGCAGAATTCTGCAATTCTGCAATTCTGTACAATGTCAATCACCAAATAATGCTGAATTAGGCTGATTCCCTCTAATTATCAAAATCCTAAGCAAGCTGGTCCTGGGGCTCTGTTCACAAACAGACCCCACTGTAACGGCAGCCTTCCCTCTCTTCACTAGAAGAGGGGGTGAAACAGGGATCGGACCAACACGCAGCGTAGCCAGTGCTCAACATGTTTAATTAAACGAAAACAGTGAACACTTACAACGAACAAAATAACAAAATGTGGCAAACCGAAACAGTCCTATCTGGTGCAGAACACAAACACAGAGACAGGAAACAACCACCCACAATCCCCAACACAAAACAAGCCACCTATATATGATTCTCAATCAGGGACAACGATTGACAGCTGCCTCTGATTGAGAACCATATTAGGCTGGACACAGAAACAGCCGAACTAGACACACAACATAGAATTCCCACCCAGCTCACGTCCTGACCAACACTAAACAAGCAAAACACATAAGAACTCTGGTCAGGACGTTAGACCCACAGAGCCCCAGGACAATTAGACCCAACCAAATCATGAGAAAACAAAAAGATAATTGCTTAACACATTGGAAAGAATTAGAACTAGAATGCTATTTGGCCCTAAACAGATAGTACACAGTGGCAGAATACCTGACCACCGTGACTGACCCAAAATTAAGGAAATCTTTGACTATGTACAGACTCAGTGAGCATAGCCTTGCTATTGAGAAAGATCGCCGAAGGCAGACCTGGCTCTCAAGAGAAGACAGGCTATGTGCACACTGCCCACAAAATGAGGTGGAAATTGAGCTGCACTTCCTAATCTCGTGCCAAATGTATGACCATATTAGAGACACATATTTCCCTCAAATTACACAGACACACAAAGAATTCAAAAACAAAACAAATTTGGATAAACTCCCATATCTAGTGGGTGAAATACCACGGTATGCAATCACAGCAGCAAGATTTGTGACCTGTTTCCACAAGAAAATGGCAACCAGTGAAAAACAAACACCATTGTAAATAGAATCTATATTTATTTTCCCTTTTGTTCTTGAACTATTTGCACATCATTACAACACTGTATATATATATACATAAGATAACATTTGAAATGTCTTTATTCTTTTGGAAGTGTAATGTACAGTTTTATTGTTTATTTCACTTTTGTTAATTATCTATTTCTGTAAGGACTTACGCTGGAGATGAGAATCAGGTACGGGGAGTTGAACATTTAATAATGTCACGGCCGTCGTCAGGGTGGAAATGACCGGACCAAGGTGCAGCGTGTTAAGCGTACATTTTCCTTAATTTATGTTAATGTCGCCAACAAAACAAGAAACAAAGACACGACCGTGAAGCTTACTAGGGCTATAGTGCCACTAACAAAGATAACTACCCACAAAATACAAAGGAAAAAAGGCTGCATAAGTATGATTCCCAATCAGAGACAACGATAGACAGCTGTCCCTGATTGAGAACCATACCCGGCCAAAACATAGAAACAAACAACATAGAATGCCCACCCTAAAGCACACCCTGACCTAACCAAACAGAGAAATAAAACGGCTCTCTAAGGTCAGGGCGTGACAAATAAAGAACGGACATGCAACAGGACAGGAACAGCGTCAGAACTGGTTACACCAAAAATCCTGAAATTTCCATCACTAACTATAACATTTTCCGACAAGATAGAACTACCAAAGGGGGCGGAGTTGCAATCTACTGCAGAGATAGCCTGCAGAGTTCTGTCAAACTATCCAGGTCTGTGCCCAAACAATTCAAGCTTCTACTTTTAAAAATCCACCTTTCCAGAAACAAGTCTCCCGCCGTTGCCGCTTGTTATAGACACCCTTCAGACCCCAGCTGTGCCCTGGACACCATATGTGAATTGATTAAACCCCATCCATTTTCAGAGTTCGTACTGTTCGGTGACCTAAACTGGGACATGCTTAACACCCCGGCCGTCCTACAATCTAAGCTAGATCTCACACAAATTATCAAGGAACCTACCAGGTACAACCCTAAATCTGTAATCATGGGCACCCTCTTAGATATCATCCTGACCAACTTGCCCTCTAAATACACCTCTGCTGTCTTCAACCAGGATCTCAGCGATCACTGCCTCATTGCCTGCGTGCGTAACCGGTCCGCGGTCAAAAAAACACCCCTCATCACTGTCAAACGCTACCTAAAACACTTTAGCGAGCAGGCCTTTCTAATCGACCTGGCCCGGGTATCCTGGAAGGATTTTGACCTCATCCAAATAAACATGCCCCATTCAAAAATAAAAACTAAGAACAGATATAGCCCTTGGTTCACCCCAAACTTGACTGCCCTTGACGAGCACAAAAACATCCTGTGGCGTTCTGCATTAGCATTGAATAGCCCCCTCAATATGCAACTTTTCAGGGAAGTCAGGAACCAATATACTCAGTCAGTTAGGAAAGCTAAGGCTAGCATTTTCAAACAGAATTTTGCATCCTGTAGCACTAATTCCAAAAAGTTTTGGGACACTAAAGTCCATGGAGAATAAGAGCACCTCCTCCCAGCTGCCCACTGCACTAAGGCTAGGAAACACTGTCACCACCGATAAATCTATGATAATCGACAATTTCAATAAGCATTTTTCTACGGCTGGCCATGCTTTCCACCTGGCTACCCCTACCCCGGCCAACATCTCAGCACCCCCTGCAGCAACTTGCCCAAGCACCCCCCCTCCCTCTCTCTGGACCCTCTCTTTCTAAAATGATACGCCAAAATTGTTGCAACCCCTAGTACTAGCCTATTCAACCACTCTTTCATATCGTCTGAGATCCCCAAAGATTGGAAAGCTGCCGGGGTCATCCCCCTCTTCAAAGGGGGAGACACTCTAGACCCAAACTGTTATAGACCTATATCCATCCTGCCCTGCCTTTCTAAAATCTTCGAAAGCCAAGTTAAACAGATCACCGACCATTTCGAATCCCACCGTACCTTCTCCACGATGCAATCTGGTTTCCAAGCTGGTCATGGGTGCACCTCAGCCACGCTCAAGGTCCTAAACGATGTCATGCAGCCGTCTTCATCGATCTGGCCAAGGCTTTCGACTCTGTCAATCTTCGCATTCTTATCGGCAGACTCAATAGCCTTGGTTTCTCAAATGACTGCCTTGCCTGGATCACCAACTACTTCTCAGATAGAGTTGAGTGTGTCAAATCAGAGGGCCTGTTGTTCGGACCTCTGGCAGTCTCTGGGGGTACCACAGGGTTAAATTCTCAGGCCGACTCTTTTCTCTGTATCTATCAACGATGTCGCTCTTGCTGCTGTTGATTCTCTGATCCACCTCTACGCAGACGACACCATTCTGTATACATCTGGGCCTTCTTTGGACACAAACCTCCTAAAGGGGTTTCAATGCCATACAACACTCCTTCCGTGGCCTCCAACTGAATTTAAGAAATAGTAAAACTAAGTGCATGCTCTTCAACCGATTGCTGCCCGCCCCCTCTCGCCCAACTAGCATCACTACTCTGGACGGTTCTGACTTAGAATATGTGACCAACTACAAATACCTAGGTGTCTGGTTAGACTGTAAACTCTCCTTCCAGACTCACATTAAGCATCTCCAATCCAAAATGAAATCTAGAATCGGCTTCCTATTTCGCAACAAAGCCTCCTTCACTCATGCTGCCAAACATACAAATCAAATCAAAGTTTATTTGTCACGTGTGCCGAATACAACAGGTGTAGTAGACCTTACAGTAAAATGCTTACTTACAGGCTCTAACCAATAGTGCAAAAAGGGTATTAGGTGAACAATAGGTAGGTAAAGAAATAAAACAACAGTAAAATGACAGGCTATATACAGTAGCGGGGCTATAAAAGTAGCGAGGCTACATACAGACACCGGTTAGTCAGGCTGATTGAGGTAGTATGTGCATGTAGATATGGTTAAAGTGACTATGCATATATGATGAACAGAGAGTAGCAGTAGCGTAAAAGAGGGCTTGGCAGTTGGTGGGTGGGACACAATGCAAATAGTCCGGGTAGCCATTTGATTACCTATTCAGGAGTCTTATGGCTTGGGGGTAAAAACTGTTGAGAAGCCTTTTTGTCCTAGACTTGGCACTCCAGTACCGCTTGCCATGCGGTAGTAGAGAGAACAGTCTATGACTGGGGTGGCTCGGGTTTTTGACCATTTTTAGGGCCTTCCTCTGACACCGCCTGGTGTAGAGGTCCTGTATGGCAGGCAGCTTAGCCCCAGTGATGTACTGGGCCATACGCACTACCCTCTGTAGTGCCTTGCGGTCAATTGCCGTACCAGGCAGTGATGCAACACTCGTAAAACTGACTATCCTACCGATCTATGACTTTGGCGATGTCATTTACAAAGCCTCCAACATTCTACTCAGCAAACTGGATGGATGTAGTCTATCACAGTGCCATCCGTTTTGTCACCAAAGCCCCATATACTACCCACCACTGTGACCTGTATGCTCTCGTTGGCTGGCCCTCACTGCATATTCGTCACCAAACCCACTGGCTCCAGGTCATCTATAAGTCTATGCTAGGTAATGCCCCACCTTATCTCAGCTCACTGGTCACCGTAGCAACGCGCTCCAGCAGGTATATTTCACTGGTTATCCCCAAAGACAACACTTCCTTTGGCGCCTTTCCTTCCAGTTCTCTGCTGCCAATGACTGGAACGAATTGCAAAAATCACTAAAGCTGTAGTCTTATATCTCCCTCTCTAACTTTAAGCATCAGCTGTCAGAGCAGCTTACCGATCTCTGTACCTGTACACAGCCAATCTGTAAATAGCACACCCAACTACCTCATCCCCATATTGTTACTTATCCTCTTGCTCTTTTGCACCCCAGTATCTCTACTTGCACATCATCATCTGCACATCTATCACTCCAGTGTTAATGCTAAATTGTAATTATTTCGCCTCTATTGCCTATTTATTGCCTTACCTCCCTACTCTTCTACATTTGCACACACTGTACATCGATTTTTGTATTGTGTTGTTGACTGTACGTTTGTTTATGTGTAACACTGTGTTGTTGTTTTTGTCGCACTGCTTTGCTTTATCTTGGCCAGGTCGCAGTTGTAAATGAGAACTTGTTCTCAACAGGCCTACCTGGTTAAATAAAGGTGAAATAGAAAAAATGAAACATTTTAAAACGACAGATGACAACCAATGCAGCAGCTGGGAACAGAGCTGGGGAACTGACAAGTATAGGGGAGGTAATAAACAGGTGACTGAGTCCAGGCGAGTCCAATAATTCGCTGATGAGCGTGATGAGGTAAGGCAGGTGTGCGTAATGATGGTGGCAGGAGTGCGTAATGCTGGGGTGCTTGGCGCCAGGGAGGGGGAGCGGGAGCAGGCATCACAATTTCACTTGCTTTGGCAATGTAAACATATGTTTCCCATGCCAATAAAGCCCTTAAATTGAATTGAACTCTATACCACGCTCCATAAAACCACGGTGAATGTGACATAGTCCTACTTCAAATGTTGCATTGGTAAAATGTTTAAAATAAAATTCACCTTAAGCAATCACTCTGCCTACTCTTAATTATTGCAGAGTATGTTAGCATAAATAACTTTTTTTTAACCAATTCTGTTAGCCTATATATCAACACACGTCACTCCTGTTTAAATCGCTTTGGTACAGTAGGCATCATGTCGCTTACCGATAATGTTGCTGAGATGCTGTCACGCCCTGACCTTAGAGAGCCTTTTTATGTGATTTGGGTGGGCATTCTAGTTTTCTATTTCTATGTTGGCCGGGTATGGTTCCCAATCAGAGTCAGCTGTCTATCGTTGTCTCTGATTGGGAATCATATTTAGGCAACCTGTGTTCCACCCTAGTTTGTGGGATCTTGTTTTTGCACAGTTACTAGGTAGCCTGCAGAACATTACGTTCATTTATTCTTTTGTTGGTGTTCATCTTAATAAAGAAAGATGTACGCTTACCACGCTGCGCCTTGGTCTCCTTCTAACGATGGACGTAACAGAAGATCCCACCACAAACGGACCAAGCAGCGTGGTCAGGAGGAGAGGACACAACGGAAACCCGAGAGGCAGGGGTGGGGGGCAGATGACATGGGCGTTGGTGCTGTTGGTGTTGATGCTGAGGGGTGAGTCCGAGACCGAGGAGGAATTCTTGGACTGTTTAAGTGAGGAGTGATTGGCAGTGGAGAGGGACGAAAGAGTTTGGAGGGGTTGGAGTCTGGAGCAAGACAGTCGCTTTGAGGAGCGTGTGACCCTTCAGGCACCATGCTTTGCGGTTACACGTACTGTGTCTCCGGTACCCATCCACAGCCCAGTGCGTCCTGTGCCAGCGCCCCGCAGTTGCCGGGCTAGGGTGAGCATCCAGCCAGGACACGTTGTGCCAGCTCTACGCTCCAGACCTCCAGTGCGCCTCCTCGGCCAAGGATATCCTGTGCCGGATCAGCGCACTGTGTCCCCGGTGCGCCTTCACAGCCCAGTACGTCCTGTGCCAGCGCCCCGCAGTTGCCGGGCTAGGGTGAGCATCCAGCCAGGACGGGTTGTGCCAGCTCTGTGCTCCAGACCTCTGGTGCGTCTCCACGGCCCAGTACATCCTGTGCCAGCTCCACTCACCCGGTCTGCTGTGCGTCTGGCACGAAGCCTCCAGTGATAATCCATGGCCCGAAGCCTCCAGTGATGATCCATGGCCCGGAGCCTGCAGTGAGGATCCATGGCACGGAGTCCCCAGGGACGGTCCGCGGTCCGGAACCCCCGGTGACGGTCGGCGGTCCGCAGCCCCCGGCAACGATCCGCGGTCCGGAGCCCTCCGCGACGATCCGCGGTCCGGAGCCCTCCGCGACGATCCGCGGTCCGGAGCCCTCTGCGACGATACAGAGGGATCAGCAAGCGGAGCGGGGTCTTCGCCCCGAATCGGAGTCGCCACCGAGGCTAGATGCCCACCCGGACCCTCCGTCATAGAGTCAGGTTTTGCGGCCGGAGTCCGCACCTTTGGGAGGGGGGGTACTGTCACGTCACTGTCACGCTGTTCGGGCCATGGATTATCACTGGAGGCTTCGTGCCATGGACCTTAGAGCCATTTTATTTCTCTCTTTGGTTAGTTCAGGGTGTGATTTGGGTGGCCATTCTAGTTTTCTATTTCTTTATTGGCCGGGTATGGTTTCCAATCAGAGGCAGCTGTCTATCGTTGTCTCTGATTGGGAATCATACTTAGGCAGCCTGTTTTCCACCCTAGTTTGTGGGATCTTGTTTTTGGACAGTTACTAGGTAGCCTGCAGAACGTTACGTTTGCTTATTCTTTTGTTGTTTTTTTGTTGTTTATCTTAATAAAGAAAGATGTACGCTTACCGGGCTGCGCCTTGGTCTCCTTCTAACGACGGACGTAACAGATGCATACGACGTTTGAAAGGTCTATCATTTTCATCAACACAATCAAAATTATCATAAGCCCTAGAGGACTTCTACTGCCGAATATATAGACATGCCCAATATAGGTATCTTTTTTCAAACAACGTGACGTTGCGCTCCAAAGGGATAACTTGAAATAACATGATGTAGTAGGTAATTAAATAACCGAAAGAAAAATGTGTTTATTTATTAGCCTAGTGGTTTTGAGTATTTAGGCATATGATGTGAAATTGGCCTTGTGAAATCATTGCCAAAAGCACAAGAGATATTGCTGCATGTAGGTATAGATTATTTATGGATTGACCATATAGAAACTCCAAAGCAATTGTATGTGGCGCAGGAACAACTGGTTAGGACAGTTCATGAAGGTGTTTCTCCTAAATATCTGTTGACTAGATGGGATCCTTATGATTAAAGAGGCTTCACGCATAGCTTTTATTTTTACCCATAAGAGTAATGTTTGTAATATTTCTGCTGTAAATTGTCGAAGATGTTTTGCAGGTTTGGTTGACCTGTATTACAAAAGGTCCAGAGTCAGACCCCTTGGTCCTGGTATGTTCCAATACAGACTACATCAGGATATTGTACCCTTCTTACAACAAATACAATAATTTGGCTTCTATAATGCTTGTGGATTTGAAAATTGAGCAGATCTATGTTTGAATTGCTATAAAATGTGTATCAATGTTTCAAGTAATGCTGGTAAATGGTTGAAGGAAAACGGTATTATTATGACAAGCTTGAGGAAATGTTGTATCACCCAGTGATGTGTATAAACACGTCTTGGTACTCCTCCATTGTAAAAAAGATTTTGGAAGCTAAAGAATTGCATTTATTAATGTCTAGATTCGTTTTGACACGTTTATTCTATTACAGACACGTTAATGTATACTTTAACATCATATTATTTGAGCTAAACATACAAATAAAACATGAACAAATGTATAAAACGTTTTCCTTTGTCTTTTTTCCGAGTACTAATGTTGCTACAACAACAAAAATACTTAAATACATGTCATTTTGTCCTTGAAACATTTAATTGAAATACTGTAGAATTCCATTCATCCCTATTTATTTAACTAGGCAAGTCAGTTAAGAACAAATTCATATTTACAAAGACAGCCTAACCCAGACAACACTGGGCCAATTGTGTATGGGACTCCCAATCACAGCCAGACTGGAATAGAGACTGGAATAGAACCAGGGTCCATAGTGATACCTCTAGCACTGAGATGCAGTGCCTTAGACCGCTGCGCCACTGGGGAGCCCATGGACTGCTCCTACAGAGAGTGCCAATATGACCGACCGGTGTCTTCAAAACCTCTCAATGGCCAATACATTGCTTCTGTATTCCAGGGTTTGTATTCATCATTGGTACCCCCCCAAACCCCCTCCCCCCCTCCCCTCTATCGCCCTCTCTCGTCCCTCTGTTCATCTACTTATTACAATTCACCACTCCTCTCCTTTCCATACTTGGCAATCCCTTACTTACTCCTCTCTGATTGGCTGTTTCAGAGGAGTGGAGTGACCCGGATATGCAATCTCCGCTTTTTTCACCGTCTCCCTTCCTGTGTTTCCACTAGTTACCACAGCCACAAAGGTCCGATTGCCCATATCGTAAAAATTCATGAAAACTAAAATGTCACTTTTGGTCTTAATTTAAGGTTATGGTTATTCATAAGGTTATCAGTGTGGTTACGGTTAGGGTTATGTTTAAGATCAGATTAAAAAAATATAAATTATAGAAATGGGTGGGGTTTATGACTCTGTGACTGTGGTAAGTAGTGACGACCCCCGTTCCTGTACCCGGTTGAGGAAGTGAATTCGCTGACAGGGCTGGGTTCCGTGAGGGAGGCGAAAGAAACATAATTTACCTGGTGGGGATAAAAACAACAACAGTATAGAAGAACAAGTTGTGCAAGCACAATAAAACGTACGTGTAAAGCATATTTCCTCTCCGAGATCGTCACTGAGCGCCGCAGACATGGTAAGGCAGCGGAGAAGAGCTGGAGGAATGGGTCGTTTTTGGTGGGGCTGCTAAGGGATATTAGCCAGCTAGCATGCTATCTGTCCTTTTATAGGAAGTGCTGTGTTGCGTTTCGACAGTGGCATATACATTCATATAAATGATCTACCCACAGTTAGCTAAACAACCTAGCTATGAATGTTACTCCGATTTTCATTGTTAACTAACTAGCCAGCTTGATGTTCCGCGCGCAGAATAAAGTTACAGGATGTTTTGGATTGAGAAACTAGTTCGGGGATTAAAGGGGTCTCGCTCTCGCTACCCCCTCTTCTTGCACACCCCATGGTTAAAATAGTACAAGCGCTGGGTTGCCTGTCGCTAAAATCGGCCTGCGCCGCCCCTTCTCTCCGGTGGATTTGAGGCCACAACTCAACTTTTCATTGACTTCAACAATGTGAATTACGTGTTCAGTATCTTTTGTTCTTTACTGTCAGTGTAAGTTTTTGAAAAACACGTTTAATAATGTAACTGTGAAATTGTTTCATGAAATAATTCACTAACATCCTTTCAATGTTAGGCATATTGTGGTGCACCTGACAAAATATATTCAACCACCATTGCATGGTAATTCAAATCAAAGTTTATTTGTCACGTGCGCGGAATACAACAGGTGTAGTAGACCTTACAGTGAAATGCTTACTTACAGACTCTAACCAATAGTGCAAAAAAGGTATTAGGGGAACAGTAGGTAAGTAAAGAAATAAAATAACAGTAGCAATTATTTTTACGATATAGGCCTATATTATGGGGCAGGTAGCCTCGAGGTTAGAGCATTGAGCCAGTAAACGAAAGGTTGATTGTTCGAATACCAGAGCTGACAAATTGAAAACATTTTAACAAATCGTTCACTGTGCCCTTGAGCAAGGCACTTAACTCAAATTACTCCAGGGATGCTGTACAATGGCGACCCTAGCTATGACCCCACTTCCTGCAGGGGAGTTGGGATATGCAAAAAAACATTACCATTACATACTTGTTTATTATTATTTTGAAATTCCTAATGGCTTTAAACACTTGAAGTAATGTGGCTGCCTTGTCACCAACAAATCTAACTAGCTACATTCACACATCAAACTCCACTCTACTCCTTTTATGAATGTTGCACACTTGGAATGAAGGTCTGATACATTATAATGGAGAGCAGATGGCTTGTCTCCCCAGCCACCCGCTGACCTCATCCATCATGTTGTTCCATCCTCGCTGCTCTTCTCGGCCCCCAGGGCAGTTGGTCCAGCAGTGTTTACACCGAGACTAGGGCGTTGGTAAACAGTGTCAGGGAGTGCAGGTGTCGGCTGAACAAGGCTGATTCATCTGCCTAGAAACAACCCAAAAGTGTGAGAGAGGGCATGCAGTACATGATCTGAAAACCTTGGCTGTGTTCAGGAGAAAGCAGACTGGAGTTTGTTTAGGGAAGGAATGATTCTGTCTGTGTGATTCTCCTATAGCCAGCTGCTCCGGTTTCATCTGATGACTTGGCATTTGATTTTTGATTTATTAGGATCCCCATTAGCCGACGCCAATGGTGACAGCTAGTTTAACTGGGGTCTGACATGTATAACGAAAAAGACTTTCGGCAAGACTTTACAATTTGCATACACATGTTAATGTTTTTAAATGTATCTCAGTTACACATACATGTCAGTACATACACACAACAAGTAGGTCAAATGGGGGAGAGGCGTTGTGCCGTGAGATTCTGGTTTTTGAAACCAGGTTTTCTGCACTAGTGCTATATAAGATGGAAAGGAGTTCCATGCACTCATGGCTCTGTATAATACTGTACTTTTCCTTGAATTTGTTCTGGACCTGGGGACTGTGAAAAGACCCCAGGTGGCATGTCTGGTGGGGTAAGTGTGTGTGCTGTGTGTAAGTTGGCGAAGCAAACAATTTGGAATTTCCCGCACATTCTTTCTTATAAAAACAAGAAGTGACGCAGTCCGTCTTTCCTCAACTCTTAGCCAAGAGAGACTGGCATGTGTAGTATTAATATTAGCCCTCTGATTACAATGAAGAGCAAGATGTGCCTCTCTGTTCTGGGCCAGCTGCAGCTTAACTAGGTCTTTCTTTGCTGCACTTGACTGGACAATATTCAAGATAAGATAAAACTAGAGCCTGCGGGACTTGATTTGTGGAGTGGTGTCAAAAAAGCGGTTAGACCTCTATCTTTACAACCATTGAATCCATATGTTTTGACCATGACAGTTTGCAATCTAAGGTAACACCCAAGTAATTTAGTCTCCTAAACTTGTTCAACAGCCACACCATTCATTACCAGATTCAGCTGAGATCCAGAACTTGGGGAATGATTTGTACCAAATACAATGCTCTTAGTTTTAGAGATGTTTAGGACCAGTTTTTTACTGGCCACCCATTCCAAAACAGACTGCAACTCTTTGTTAAGGGTTTCCGTGACTATATTAGCTGTGGTTGCTGATGCATATAAATTGAAAGACATTGAGTTGATTACTGGTATTCCTGTGAATTTGTATATTGGCATTGGTGTGTTTTTTTGTTTGTGAATCAGATGTTGTTTATGAGAACCACCATGTGTTTTGACAGGTGTTCAGTTTGTGTTGTTTCTAGACTTTTAGGTCTCTAGGCTATATCTCAATTTGTTGTCTTTGCATCTCTCAAGATGAGTGTGTTGCTGCACTATTTATCAGTACTTACAAAAATTCTGTTACTTTTGTTTATTTAATTGGAATAGGACTACAGTCAGAACTGCGTTAAGTTGAAATTGGATGAATACAAACTTGACTTGAGTTGCTCCAGATTAGAGGTTGACCAATTTATGATTTTTCAACGCTGATACCGATTGATGGAGGACCAAAAAAAGACGATACCGATTAATCGGACGATTAAATTCTTTTCTTTTTTTTCATATATTATTTTTTTATAGAAAAAATAATGACAATTACAACAATGCTCAATGAACACTTTTTAAATTATAACTTAATATAATGCATGAATAAAATCAATGTAGTCTCAAATAAATAATGAAACATGTTCAATTTGGTTTAAATAATGCAAAAACAGTTTTGAAGAAAGTAAAAGTGCAATATGTGCCATGTAAAAAAGCTAACGTTTAAGTTCCTTGCTCAGAACATGAGAACATGAAAGCTGGTGGGTCCTTTTAACATGTGGTCAGCCTGCCACGCAGTCTCCTCGTGGAGTGCAATATAATCGGTGTCCAAAAATGCTGATTACCGATTCTTATGAAAACTTGAAAAGGGCCCTAATTAATTGGCCATGCCGATTTAATCGGTCGACCTCTACTCCAGATATCTCTGTCCTGTACATTTCTCAGGGGTTTCATGTTGTGGCTGGCCTGTCCTTCCCTGCATGCTGATAACCTGCTCACCATAGTTCAGAGAGGGATCACCCTCAGGGAAGTCTCTGCTAGGTGGTCCGCTAGCTTAGCTTCTCCCCATTAACAACAATCCTCTCTGTTCCACTGCTAGATCTCCTCAGTAATTGAACATACGGAAAGCTTGTGGAGGGACTGATGCCATGAATCAATCCGTATTCATTCATCCTTCTTTCTGAAGTTCAGTTTAATCATATTTATTTATATGTGCTTGTTTGACAAAGTTGTCAGTAATACAACACAATACAACACGCCTGTATTCAAAAAGCAAGCCTGAGCCCATGGAATTTTGGATCATGGTAATTGGCCAGCCAAATGACAGCAGTCATCATAAAAAAACTTAACAATAAAAAAAGAGGCACATTTTCTTCTCTCCTCTGCTCCTGACTGCATGTGCTGCCATTAAAAATAGAACAAATAAAATGGACGTTCCCATTCAAGTCAATGATGGCATAATGAGTGGACTGGCCGCCTGTGCGAGTTTACCCATAGGAGCAAAGCAGGAAGTAAAAGCAGGAAGTGTACCCATCCATGCTGTGATTTGTTGATTCAACTCCACTGCATTGGAAAAAAAACATTGCATGAGCACAGTTAAAGGTAGACTCAGTGAATTGCCATGCCATGAGCAGCACCGCAGATATTGAGATGGGTGAGATGCAACACCTCGCTCTCACACAGTCACACAGTATCTGGGCATGTGCATGCGATCGCTTCACGCTGTTAACAGCGTGGTAGCCAGTGGACCAAAACACCGGAGAAGTTGAGCCTCACGCTTCAACTCTCATAGTTGTGGAAATTTACCCACTATGCTGTTAACATTTGACCTTTAACATCATTTTTAATGAACATTCTACATTACCGTGGAAATGATTGCATTACAATACCAGGCAGTAATTGTGAGCGTACCCATTACCAGTCAAATTGCCAGGGTTAGAGTTTCCAAGCCATTCTTTTAAACTTAAAAAAAAGTTATGACTTATTTTATTGAGTCTCATCCATAACCGTCGGTTCTATGGTAATTGTGCCAGTAAGAACAGAGTATTGTAATGGATACTCATTCTCCACAAATTAGTCTTTACATTTTTTTTTATAACTTATCTTTCCTCACAAAGGTTTGTACTCAGTTTTATAGCAGAGGAAGTAGGAGAGGCAGTGGAGTGACTCGTTCACATCCTTTTGGTATAGGTTTAGTCACATTTTCAGTTGATGGGAACTGTTGTCTTCATTTATGAGCTCTCAAGCAATCAAATAATTTACATAGGTCAACATTATTTTAAGTCTTTCTAGATGCCATAAAATGACTGGCCTGTATCAATAACTGGAGGCTCCACAGCATTGCCTTATATGGTAACCAGTCAATCTGTCTTCTAACTACCATGGTAACAAAATGTTTTTCACGTTTGACCCCGTCTAAAGCTGAGTTTTTAGCCAGGGCCCAGTTGTAGATTTAGACACTCCCCTAAAGGAATCTACCATGTGTTGTAAAGTTGCCTAGTGTACTTGATAGACCTATCACATACACAACAAGGCTATTTAGGGGCAAATCCAGAACTTCCTCTCTCATGCCACTTAGTTTTGCTTTGATAAAGGCCGTTACTGTAACCATGAGCAGCTAGTTCCATGACCTATGTAATCTTAGGATGCAGTGAGTGAGTGTATGGCTATTGTTGTCAGGGTGTGAATGTTCTCTACATACCCTAGTCACGGCATTGCTCGGCCCTGTCGTATCTACTGTAAGAATGTAACATGCATCCATCACTGGCTGCCTCCTCATTCTGCTGGGGCTGTGTGGGAGGCCGGAAACTTTTTTGGCTCTGTTGTCAATTCAATCTATTTTGGTTGATTAAATGTAGACAGTGATGGGGATGCATTTTAAACTAAAACATTTTAAAGTTCATTTAATCTCCTTTTTTAAAAGATTCATGAAAATCAACTGTTAAAACAGCCAGCTTCTTATATGTTCCAAGACCAGCTTAAACTGTTGAGACTCTTTCTGCAGGGTTGAACTTGGCAAGGAACAAGTTCATGTAAAATGAACAGTGAAACACACATTTTCTCTTGTAAAATAAAAAAAAGTTGACAAAAAGCAAGTGGAACTTGCTTTTAGACTTTCTTTTGCAGAACTATACATTTTGTGTGTTGGAATGTGTATCAAAAGCTGACTCTTATTTTGTGTGTTTCAGAATGACCAGCAGCTGGACTGTGCTCTGGACCTGATGAGGCGTCTTCCTCCCCAGCAGATCGAGAAGAATCTCAGTGACCTCATCGACCTGGTGAGTCTCCAGCAGAAGACAACCTTATAGGGAGGGGCACTCAACATGTACGGCACTTACAAATGACCTGATGATTGGCGGAAAAAATTAAGACAATTGTGGGAGCTGTTTTATTAGACTTCAGTGCAGCTTTTGACATTATCGATCATAGTCTGCTGCTGGAAAAACAACCTGTTTATTTTGCTTTACGTCAACTCTTGATCCATGATATAGCAGAGATCTGTCTAATGGAAGCGCCTCCAACATAATCAAGTCTGTAGTTGTAGCGAACTGAAAAGAGGAGCTACCCGGGGATGTGTGTGCTTTGGGGACCTTTAACTTCTTGTGGCTACAGGGGCAGTATTGAGTAGCTTGGATGAAAGGTGCACAGAGGTGCCCATAGTAAACTGCCTGCTCCTCAGTCCCAGTTGCTAATATATGCATATTATTATTCGTATTTGATAGAAAACACTCTGAAGTTTCTTAAACTGTTTGAATGATGTCTGTGAGTATAACAGAACTCATATGGCGGGCAAAAACCTGAGAAAAAATCCAAACAGGAAGTGGGAATTCTGATGTTGGTCGATTTTTAACACAGCCCCTACAGAACACACAGTTGGATATGGATGAGTTTGCACTTCCTACGGCTTCCACTAGATGTCAACAGTCTGTAGAACCTTGTCTGATGCCTCTACTGTGTAGTGGGGCTGAAGGAGACAGGAAATAGTCAGGTCTACCATGACCCGGCCATGCGCGTTCACGTGAGAGGGAGCTCTGTTCCATCGCACATCTGAAGTCAATGTAATTCTCCGGTTGGAACGTTACCGAAGATTTATGTTAAAAACATTCTAAAGATTGATTCAATACATCGTTTGACATGTTTCTACTGACTGTTACGGAACTTTTTGACATTGTCAGCTTTTACTGAACGCGCTTTCTGTCTTTTTTGATTTGTTTACCAAACACGCTAACAAAAATAGCTATTTGGACATAAATGATGGACATTACCGAACAAAACTAACATTTCTTGTGGGAGTCCTGGGAGTGCATTCCGACGAAGATCAGCAAAGGTAAGTGAAGATTTATAATGCTTTTTATGAGTTTTGTTGACTGCACAATTTGGCGGGTACCTGTATGGCTTCCTTTTGTGGCTGAACGCTGTTCTCAGATTATTGAATATTGTGCTTTTGCCGTAAAGCTTTTTGAAATCTGACACAGCGGTTGCGTTAAGAACAAATGTATCTTTAATTCTATGTAAAACTTGTATCTTTATTCAAAGTTTATGATGAGTATTTCTGTAAATTGATGTGGCTCTCTGCAAAATCACCGGATTTTTTTTTGAACTACTGAACATAACGCGCTAATGTAAACTGAGGTTTTTGGATATAAATATGAGCTTTATCGAACAAAACATATATGTATTGTGTAACATGAAGTCCTATGTGTGTAATCTGATGAAGATCATCAAAGGTTCGTGATTAATTTTATCTCTTTCTACTTTTTGTGACTCCTCTCTTTGGCTGGAAAAATGACTGTTTTTCTGTGATTTTTGAGGTGACCTAACAAAATCGTTTGGTGCTTTCGCTGTAAAGCCTATTTGAAATCGGGACACTTTGGTGGGGTTAACAAGATTACCTTTAAAATGGTATAAGATACATGTATGTTTGAGGAATTTTAATTATGAGATTTCTGTTTGAATTTGGCGCCCTGCACTTTCACTGGCTGTTGTCATATCATCCCGTTAACTTCTTATGGCTGCAATCCCGTTAACAGAAAGTGACTGGCAGAACGGGTGTTGAATGTGGAGGAAGAGGGCTGCAGTAGGTATCTCAGATAGGGGGAGTGAGGCCTAAGAGTTTATAAATATGCATCAACCAGTGGGTCTTGCGATGGGTACACAGACAACCAGTTTACAGAGGCGTATAGAGTGCAGTGATGTGTCCTATACGGAGCATTGGTGGCAAATCTGGTGAAGAACATCTAGCCACACGAGAGCACCCTTGCCTGCCAATCTATTAATTACGTTTCTGTAATCTAGCATGGGTAGGATGGTCATCTGAATCAGGGTTCATTTGGCAGCTGGGGTGAGAGAGGAGCGATTATGATAGAGGAAACCAAGTCTATACTCCCAAGTACTTGTATGAGGTGACTACCTCAAGCTCTAAACCCTCAGAGGTAGTAGTCACACTGGTGGGGAGCGGGGCATTCTTCTTACCAAACCACATGACCTTTGTTTTGGAGGTGTTCAGAACAAGTTTAAGGGCAGGGAAAGCTTGTTGGACACTAAGAAAGCTTTGTTGTAGAGCGTTTAACACAATATCCGGGGAGGTGCCAGCTGAGTATAAGACTGTATCAGCTGCATATAAATGGATGAGAGCGCTTCCTACTGCCTGAGATATGTTGTTGATGTAAATTGATAAGAGAGTGGGGCCTAGGATCGAACCTTGGGGTACTCCCTTGGTTACAGTCATGGGCTGAGACAGCAGAGGTGCTGACTTTATACACTGCACTCTTTGAGAGAGGTAGTCAGCAAACCAAGCCAAAGACTTCTGCGACACCAATACTCCTTAGCCAGCCCACAAGAATGGAATCATCTACCCTATCAAAAGCTTTGGCCAAGTCAATAAAAATAGCTGCACAACATTGCTTAGAATCAAGGGCAATGGTTTCATCATTTAGGACCTTTAGGTTGAGGTGACACATCCATAACCTGAGCGGAAAGCAGATTGCATACCAGCGAGAATACTATAGACCTCAAGAAAGCCAGTCAGCTGATTATTGACAAGTTTGTCCAACACTTTTTGATAAACGGGGCAAAATTAAAATTGGCCTATAACCGTTAGGATCAGATGAATCACCCCCTTTTTAACTTCTTATGGCTGCATCCCACTACAGGGATCAATATGACAGCAGCCAGTGACAGTGCAGGGTGCAAAATTCAAACAGATATCTCATAATTAAAATTCCTCAAACATACATGTGTCTTATATCATTTTAAAGGTATTCTTGTTAATCCCACCAAAGTGTCCGATTTCAAATATACTTTTCAGCGAAGGCACTACAAACGATTGTTAGGTCACCATCAAACCACAATAAGCACAGCCATTTTCCCAGCGAAATATAGCAGGCAGAAATAGAAATCAAATTAATCACTAACCTTTGATTATCTTCATCAGATGACACTCATAGGACTTCATGTTACACAATACATGCATGTTTTGTTAGATAAAGTTCATATTTCTATCAAAAAATCTGAGTTTACATTGGCGCGTTACATTCACACGTTACATTCACTAGTTCCAAAAACATCAAGTGATTTTGCATAGCCACATCGCTTCAACAGAAATACTCATCATAAATGTAGATGATAATACAAGTTATACACATGGAATTATAGATATACCTCTCCTTAATGCAACCGCTGTGTCAGATTTCAAAAAAACTTTACGGAAAAAGCAAATCATGCAATAATCTGAGACGGAGCTCAGAACAATAGCCATATTAGCCGCCATGTTGGGGTCAACAGAAACCAGAAAATATATGATAAATGTTTCCTTACCTTTGAACTTCATCAGAATGCAGTCCTAGGAATCCCAGGTCCACAATAAATGCTTGATTTGTTCGATAATGTCCGTTATTTATGTCCAATTAGCTACTTTGGTTAGCGCCTTTGGTAAACAATTCCAAAGTCACAAAGCACCTCCACTATAACGTGACGAAATGTCCAAAAGTTCCGAAACAGTCAGTAGAAACATGTCAAACGATGTACTGAATCAATCTTTAGAATGTTAACCTTTCTGCGCACAGATCCCGATTTTACGGGATCATTTCCCTAAACAACTGCTGAATTGCAGGGTGCCAAATTTAAAAATATTTATAATCATGCAATCACAAGTGAAATATACCAAAACACAGCTTAGCTTGTTGTTAATCCACCTATCGTGTCAGATTTTGAAAATATGCTTTACAGAGAAAGAAATCCAAGCTTTTGTGAATGTAACAATCAATGCTACAACAGCTAGCCCCAAATTAGCATGGTCACGAAAGTCAGAAAAGCAATAAAATTAATCGCTTACCTTTGATAATCTTAGGATGTTTGCACTCACGAGACTCCCAGTTACACAACAAATGTTATTTTTGTTCGATAAATATTACTTTTATCACAAAAAAACGCCATTTGGGTTGCGTGTAATGTTCAGAAAACTACAGCCTCGTTCCGTTCGACGAAAATTCCAAAAAGTATCCGTAATGGTCGTAGAAACATGTCAAATGTTTTTTATAATCAATCTTCAGGTTGTTTTTAACAAACATAATCGATAATATTTCGACCGTAACCTATTCAATAAGAGAGAAAGGGAAAATGGAGAGCTCCCCTCTCGCGCGCAGGCACTATTCAAAGGACACCTGACTACTTTTGAAAAATCTTGTTCATTTTTCAAAATAAAAGCCTGAAACTGTCTAAAGCCTGGTTGATACCCCTTTTAAATGGAAGAAAGACTGGCCAGGAAACACAGATAAAAAAATATATATATATATATTTATTTATATATATATATATATATATATATAAGTTCTCCCACTTAAAAAGATGAAAGGCCTGTAATTTTCATCATAGGTACACTTCAACTATGACAGACAAAATGAGTAAAGAAAATCCAGAAAATCACATTGTAGGATTTTATATGAATTTATTTGCAAATTATGGTGGAAAATAAGTATTTGGTCACCTACAAACAAGCAAGATTTCTGGCTCTCACAGACCTGTAACTTCTTCTTTAAGGGGCTCCTCTGTCCTCCACTCGTTACCTGTATTAATGGCACCTGTTTGAACTTGTTATCAGTATAAGACAACCTGTACAACCTCAAACATTCACACTCCAACTCCACTATGGCCAAGACCAAAGAGCTGTCAAAGGACACCAGAAACAAAATTGTAGACCTGCACCAGGCTGGGAAGACTGAATCTGCAATAGGTAAGCAGCTTGGTTTAAAGAAATCAACTGTGGGAGCAATTATTAGGAAACGGAAGACATACAAGACCACTGATAATCTCCCTCGATCTGGGGCTCCACGCAAGATCTCACCCCGTGGGGTCAAAATGATCACAAGATCGGTGAGCAAAAATCCCAGAACCACACGGGAGTAGTGAATGACCTGCAGAGAGCTGGACCAAAGTAACAAAGCCTACCATCAGTAACACACTACGCCGCAGGGACTCAAACTGCAGTGCCAGACGTGTCGCCCTGCTTAAGCCAGTACATGTCCAGGCCGTCTGAAGTTTGCTAGAGAGCATTTGGATGATCCAGAAGAAGATTGGGAGAATGTCATATGGTCAGATGAACCAAAATATAACTTTTTGGTAAAACTCAACTCGTCGTGTTTGGAGGACAACGAATGCTGAGTTGCATCCAAGAACACCATACCTCTGTGAAGCATGGGGTGGAAATCATGCTTTTGGGCTGTTTTTCTGCAAAGGGACCAGGAGACTGATCCGTGTAAAGGAAAGAATGAATGGGGCATGTATCGTGAGATTTTGAGTGAAACCTCCTTCCATCAGCAAGGGCATTGAAGATGAAACGTGGCTGGGTCTTTCAGCATGACAATGATCCCAAAACACGCCGCCGCGGGCAACGAAGGAGTGGCTTCGTAAGAAGCATTTCAAGGTCCTGGAGTGGCCTAGCCAGTCTCCAGATCTCAACCCCATAGAAAATCTTTGGAGGGAGTTGAAAGTCCGTGTTGCCCAGTCAACAGCCCCAAAACATCACTGCTCTAGAGGAGATCTGCATGGAGGAATGGGCCAAAATACCAGCAACAGTGTGTGTGAACCTTGTGAAGACTTACAGAAAACGTTTGACCTCTGTCATTGCCAACAAAGGGTATATAACAAAGTATTGAGAAACTTTTGTTATTGACCAAATACTTATTTTCCACCATAATTTGCAAATAAATTCATTAAAAATCCTACAATGTGATTTTCTGGAATTTTTTTTCTCATTTTGTCTGTCATAGTTGAAGTGTACCTATGATGATAAATTACAGGCCTCATCTTTTTAAGTGGGAGAACTTGCACAATTGGTGGCCGACTAAATACTTTTTTGCCCCACTGTATGTAAACTTCTGACCCACTGGAATTGTGATACAGTGAAATAATCTTTCTGCAAACAATTGTTGGAGAAATTACTTCCATGCCCTGCTTCTAGTCCACTTACCAATATCTGAACGAGAGGCTCATTGAAATTGCAACAAGCGGTTCTGTGAAAATTTAATTAGAAGCCACTGCCAGATTTCCGGATTGGGCTGCGCTCAGTTTCTTGCCTTGGCAAATTTTAAGACCCTGCCTTTTGCAACCACGTACCTATGTGAGAGTGGATTCTCAGCCCTCCCTATCATGAACACTAAATACAGGCACAGACTGTGGAAAATTATTTTAAGACAGCTCTGCAATGTTGTATTGGAGAGAGTCTATGTGCCTTCTTTCAAGCACACCCTTCTCATTAACCTATGTTCGTCAAATTGTGAATAAAGTTTTATATGTAAGATGGTTAAATACAGAGCAAAATTATTGTTTATTATTATTTGTACCCTGGTCCTATAAGAGCTCTGTCACTTTCCACGAACCAGGTTGTGACAAACGCACACTCATTCTTATATTTAATAAATGTGTGGCGCAGGCTTACAACGATGGCAATAAACATTTGGGAGTGCGCTGAGCATGGTGCTGGAGGGGGTACGCAGGTGGAGGTTGAATGTTTTGAAGGGCTACGGGACTAAGTTTGAGAACCACTGGTGTAGATGAATACTTAACATATTTACATGTATTGTTATGCGGAAGCTCGTATCAATCAAAACTGATTGAATTGTCATAGTTATTATGCTTACACATAGCTGGATTTCTGAACTCCATGATGTGTACACCTCGGTGGTGTTAGGTTGCAACGACCTTGAGCAGAGTGTACCTACGACTACATCGAGTCTGTCGATACGAGGGAAGAGTCTGTGGTTGTATTTGGGTAACATTTTATCTGAAAATGTGGATTTCAACAAAAAAGAAAAGCACATAGCTACAGAGGACAAATGGGTGCACAGTGAGGGTTTTAAAGCTAGAATTAGTTGTAATTAAAACTGTAACAAAGCACCTTCCCCGCTTCTGTTTCGTTAAAAAGCTGAGGAACTGGCCTGGAGAAATGGCAAGGGGAATACCTAGTCAGTCGTACAACTGAAATGTGTCTTCCCAAATCAGAGGGGTACGGAGGCCTGCCTTAATCGACATCCACATCTTTGGCGCCCGGGGAACAGTGGGTTAACTGCCTTGCTTAGAGGCATAACGACAGAATTGTACTTTGTCCGCATGGGGATTCGATCCTGGAACCACTCTAAAATTCATAACAGAGCTATGGATGCAAGAATTTACCATCCATGCCATTTAAAATGAGTTTAACCATGTTTTTAGGCTATACAGTGTTTGTTTGCATTCATATTGTTTACAAACATTGCAAGATTATTTTGCGCTCTGATAGGGTACGAAAGTTAAACTAAACTCATGAGGCATGAATAACTTATATTCTTCAAGATTCATTGGGTGTATATAATCATTTATAAGTCCAAAAATGGATGTAGCAATTAACATTTTAAGGAGTATCGACTGACAGCGACTCGAAGTCGGAGATACAGTCCACACACTCATCTCAACTTCATTAATGTACATTATGGAGTTGAGGAACTCTGCTAGCTTATACAGACTTACAGTAGACTACCTACTAACAGCCAGGACTGTGCTTGAAATCTCCCGTAGTGCAAAAACATCTGACAGATTAAGCTGAATCAGACAGCTGAATCAAACCACACATTCTCTAGTGATTGTTCTCCACATTTTTTGGGGGATCATATCCGTTTTTCCCTTCAGACCCTCGTCTGCTCCTCTTCCTTTCTTCTCCCCTTTGACAACTCACTCCCCTGGGCACCAGCACTCTCCTTGACCGCCTCAGCCCGCTCCTCTGTATCTGGTTGTTAGCGCTCATTAGCAACGCTGTCAATCACTCTACATGAGCCCATTTAGCCCCTCCCTCTCCTTACACTCGCTTCTTACGGTTGAGAATCACCTGAGCTCACCTCCTCTAGCGTCACCATTTCCCCCTCTATACTGTTCTGTCCCCCCAACCATTCTCTTTCCTCCTTGATTCTACTTTCTACCCCAGTTTCCCACTTCTGCCTGCCTTCTGTCCCCCCTCTGTTTCTGTGTGTCTGGCGGTTGCCAGGTGTGGGGCTGTGTCCGTGGAACAAAGCAGGCATTGTCTCTGTGTGTTCTGATGGGGGGGGTCCATGTCACTCTGAGTAGTCATTTGTACCCCTTTATTCCCTGAGACTGTCATTCTAATTCTTATTCTCTCCCCCTCATTTCCCTGTCACCTTCTCTCCCACTTAGCAAGTAGACATGGAATGAGGGGAAAATTGGTTTAACCTCATTTCCCCCTCATTCAGGGACATCATATGCCAGCTTTCTCTCGTCTCCTTGTCATCTTTTTCTCACGCACACTATGCCCTCTCTCAACCGCTACAGTCTAGCCCAGCTTTTGCCGAAGATAACTTCTTTGTCCCCCCCGTTGTCTCGCGTCGGAAGAGGAACTCATCTTCTGAAAATCACTGCTCTCGGTAGCTATGTTGCACTGGCTACTATGGCAAACTATGCTCCAGCTAGCACCCTATTCCAAGCTGTTTGAATGGCCATAGCTAGTTTGCCAGCTTGTTGAAGTTGTAAGGGGTTGTCCTCAGAAATCTTTTCAAAAAAAAATTATTGAACCTTTTTTATTTAACTAGGCAAGTCAGTTAAGAACAAATTCTTATTTATAATGACGGCCTACCGTGGAACAGTGGGTTAATTTCCTTGTTCAGGGGCAGAACTACAGATGAGAAGGAAAAAATGAGAAAAATAAGAAGTTTTTACCTTGTCAGCTCAGGGATTCACTCCAGCAAACTTTTGGTTACTGGCCCAACGCTCTAACCCCTAGGCTACCTGCCGCCCGTATCTGACTCTGAGAGCTGCCACTGTGCCTCACTACTTTGCAACATTATCTTGTTGGCCAAATATTACAGAGAGCAGTCAGCTGTGCAATAGAACTCGGCGCACGAATCACGGCAGAACAGGTAATCATGATTACTAATTTGTGTATTAGCTAGAACTTCACTATGCTAGCTAGCTAGTGGGGCTATTCAGCATTTGAATGTGTGTGAACTGGCGTTGTTAGCATCCTTGACTTTTTGAGACTGGTTCAGCAAGCAGACACTAGCTAGCAAATGTCGTGCACATTACAAATGTCACATTCTGATTCTACTACCACAAAACACCTTAGCTAGATGTAGAATTGGGTAGTGAATATTTGCTCAGGTTTATAGTTTTTGGTAAAATTGACTTTTGAGGATGAAAGGGGGTTCAGGGGACGATGTCACCTTGCTAACATTTTCAAATATTAAAACAGCATATTGTAGCCGGACTGCTTTTTAGCTATCCCATATGTGTTTATGCGAGTGATCAGTGCAGACCGCAATCTATGTCTACATGTCTACACCATACACACACACACACACACACACACACACACCTAGAGCTGGGCGATATTGCCAAAATAGCGTGTGTATACATGCTCTATACATGCTCTCGCTACGTCGCTCGCACTTTTTTGGAACACCTACTCATTTAAGGGTTTTTCTTTATTTTTACTATTTTCTACATTGTAGAATAATAGTGAAGACAAACAATGAAAACACATATGGAATCATGTAGTAAGCAAAAAGGTGTTGAACAAATCAAGATATATTTGAGATTCTTCAAATAGCCACCCTTTGCCTTGATGACAGCTTTGCACACTTGGGATTTTCTCAACCAGTTTCACCTGGAATGCTTTTCCAACCATCTTGAACAACTTCCCACATATGCTGAACACTTGTTAGCTGCTTTTCCTTCACTCTGCGGTCCAACTCATCCCAAACCATCTCAATTTGTTTGAGGTCGGGGGATTGTGGAGGCCAGGTCATCTGATGAAGCACTCCATCACTCTCCTTATTGGTCAAATAGCCCTTACACAGCCTGGAGGTGTGTTGGGTCATTATCCTGTTGAAAAACAAATGATAGTCTCACTAACCGCTAGGCTACCTTCCGCCCCATTATTAGGTAGGTAGCCTAGTGGTTAGAGCATTGGACTAGTAACCGGAAGGTTGCAAGATCGAATCCCCGATCTGACAAAGTAAAAATGTTGTTCTGCCCCTGAACAAGGCAGTTAACCCACTGTTCCTAGGCCGTCATTGAAAATAAGAATTTGTTCTTAACTGACTTGCCTAGTAAATAAAAAATCCCAAACCAGTTGGGATGGCGTAACAGACTCTGCAGAATGCTGTGGTAGCCACGCTGGTTAAGTGTGCCTTGAATTCTAAATAAATCAGTGTCACCAGCAAAGCACCATAACACCACCACCTCCATGCTTTACGGTGGGAAATACACATGCGGAGATCATCCATTCACACACCGCGTCTCACAAAGATATGGCGGTTGGAACCAAAAATGACCAATTTGCACTCTAGACAAAATAACAAATTTCCATCGGTCTAATGTCCATTGCTCGTCTTTCTTGGCCCAAGCAAGTCTCTTCTTCTTATTGGTGTCCTTTAGTAGTGATTACTTTTCAGCAATTCAACCATGACGGCCTGATTCAGTCTCCTCGGAAAAGTTGATGTTGAGATGTGTCTGTTACTTGAACTCTGAAGCATTTATTTGGGCTGCAATTTCTGAAGCTGGTAACTAATGAACCTATCCTTTACAGCAGAGTTAACTCTGGGTCTTCCATTCCTGTGGCTGTCCTCATGAGAACCAGTTTCATCATAGCGCTTGATTGTTTTTGCGACTGCACTTGAAGAAACTTTAGTAGTTCTTGAAATGTTCCGTATTGACTGCCCTTCATGTCTTAAAGTATTGAGGAACTGTCGTTTCATTTAGCCTATTTGAGCTGTTCTTGCCATAATACGGACGTGGTTTTTACCCAAATAGGGCTATCTTCTTTATACTTGTGACAACACAACTGATTGGCTCAAACGCAGTAAGAAGGAAAGCAATTCTACAAATTAACTTTTTTAAGGCACACCTCTTGATGCTAGGGGTCAGATTCTTATTTTTATTTTATTTTTAATATCGTTCCCAAGGTAAACTGACATTTTCTCTGGCCCAGATCGTAGAATATGCATATAATTTACAGATTAGGATAGAAAACACTCCAACGTTTCCAAAACTGTCACAATATTGTCTGTGAGTATAACAGAACGTATTCTGCAGACCTGATAAAAATATAACCCGGAAGTGATATTTTAAAAAATAAAATAAAAATGTGTTTCCTGGACTGTCTTTCTTCCATTTAAAGGGGTATCAACCAGATTCCTTTTCCAATTGCTTCCTCAGGCTGTGACCAGGCTTTAGACATAGTTTCAGGCTTTTATTTTGAAAAATGAACGAGATTTTTCAWAAGTAGTCAGGTGTCYTCYGAATAGTTCCTGYGCGYGWGAGRGGAGCTCTCCATTTTCCKTTTSTCTCTTAWTGAATAGGTTAYGGTCCRGTTGAAATATTATYGATTATGTTTGTTAAAAACAACCTGAGGATTGAYTATAAAAAACATTTGACATGTTTCTACGACCATTACGGATACTTTTTGGAATTTGTCGAACGGAACACGGCTTTGGTTTTCTCAACATAATGCGCAACCCAAATGGTGTTTTTTTGTGATAAAAGTAATATTTATCGAACAAAAATAACATTTGTTGTGTAACTGGGAGTCTCGTGAGTGGAAATATCCGAAGATTATCAAAGGTAAGCGATTTAATTGTATTGCTTTTCTGACTTTCGTGACCGTGCTAATTTGGGGCTAGCTGTTGTAGCATTGAAAGCTACACTCACAAAAGCTTGGATTTCTTTCGTTGTAAAATATATTTTCAAAATCTGACAATAGGTGGATTAACAACAAGCTAAGCTGTGTTTTGGTATATTTCACTTGTGATTGCATGATTTATAAATATTTTTAGTAATATTTTTGCATTTGGCGCCCTGCAATTCTAGTGGTTGTTTAGGAAAGTGATCCCGTAAAAGGGATCCGTAGCGCAGAGAAGTTAATTGAAATGCATTCCAGGTGACTACCTCGTGAAGCTGGTTGAGAGAATGCCAAGAGTGTGCAAAGCTGTTAGGTTCTTATTTTTCAGAGTAAATGACTCTCGAAGCTTAAACCAAGTTTAATCATTCCCAAAGGTTCTGTACAGCTGTAATCAGACAGCAAAACATTTCTTTCTTCAGTTATATACATCCTACTTAAAACACTCCTCCAATCCTTACATTTTATGGCTCCACAGGAAGCTAATAAAGAGGGTAACAGGATAACAAACCTTTATTACTCCCTTAAGAGAATCTGTCCTCACCTCCTGACCTCAACACATTCCTTCATCTAATCCACAGATGTCCATTGTTTTTCTTCATAAAACCATTAACTTCTGACATAACCAAGTCTCTTTCATTTCCTATCTCAATGATCAAAGTTTAGCCGATTCCAACACTGGCTCTTTGAAGAATCTCAAATATAAAATATTTTGGTTACTACATGATTCATTTAAAAAATGTTGATGTCTTCACTAATATTCTACAATGTAGAAAATAGTCAAAATAAAGAAAAACCCTTGAATGAGTAAGTGTTCTAAAACTTTTGACCTGTACTGTATATACACTACCGTTCAAAAGTTTGGGATCACTTAGAAATGTCCTTGTGTTTTGCGGGTACTATTTAATTTAGCTGCCTGTTGAGGACTTGTGAGGTGTCTGTCTCAAACTAGACCCTAATGTACTTGTCCTCTTGCTCAGTTGTGCACCGGGGCCTCACACTCCTCTTTCTATTCTGGTTAGAGACAGTTTGCACTGTTCTGTGAAGGGAGTAGTACACAGTGTTGTACGAGATCTTCAGTTTCTTGGCAATTTCTCGCATGGAATAGCCTTCATTTCTCAGAACAAGAATAGGCTGACGAGTTTCAGAAGAAAGTTATTTGTTTCTGGCCATTTTGATCCTGTAATCAAACCTACAAATGCTGATGCTCCAGATACTCAACTAGTCTAAAGAAGGCTAGTTTTATTGCTTCTTTAATCAGAGCAGTTTTCAGCTGTGCAAACACAATTGCAAAAACGTTTTCTAATGATCAATTAGCCTTTTTTTAAATGATAAACTTGGATTAGCTAATTCAACGTTCCATTGGAACACAGGAGTGATGGTTTCTGACAATGGACCTCTGTACGCATATGCAGATATTCCATAAGAATCTGCCTTTTCCAGCTACAATAGTCATTTACAACATTAACAATGTCTGCACTGTATTTTTCATCAATTTGATGTTATTTTAATGGACAAATTTGCTTTTCTTTTCAATCAAGGACATTTCTAAGTGACCCCAAACTTTTGAACGGTAGTGTATATTTTTTAATTGAACCTTAACTTAGTTAAATAAAGAACAATTTCTTATTTACAATGACGGCCTACTCCAACCAAACCCGGACGATGCTGGGCCAATTGTGCGCCGCCCTATGGGACTCCCAATCACGGCTGGTTGTGATGGCCTGGAATCGAACCAGGGACTGTAGTGATCCCTCTAGCACTGAGATGCAGTGCCTTGGACCGCTGCGCCACTCGGGAGCCCGATAAACTGGGTGGTTCAAGCCATGAATGCTGATTGGCTGAAAGCCGTATATCTGAAAGCCGTGGTCATATATATACCACGGGTATGACAAAACATTTTATTTCTACTGCTCTAATTACGTTGGTAACCAGTTTCTAATAGCAAAGGGGACCTCGGGTTTGTGGTAAATGGCCATTATACCATGGCTAAGAGCTGTATCCAGGCACACAGTTTCCTGTGTGAATCAAGAATGGTCCACCACCCAAAGGACATCCAGCCAACTTGACAGAACTGTGGGAAGCGTTGGAGTCAACATGGACCAGCATCCCTGTGGAATGCTTTTGACACTTTGTAGAGTCCATGCCCTGACGAATTGAGGATGTTCTGAAGGCAAAGGGGGGTGTAACTCAATAATAGGAAGGTGTTCCTAATGTTTGGTATACTCAGTGTATTTGTCAATTAAAAGTCTCTTTAAAGTTTGGCTACATTTTCTGGTCCTTCCCTCATGTCAGCATTGGTTCGGACATGAGGCTGTAGCCAAAATGCATATCTCCTACACTTTCACATGTAGGCTTTTTTATTTATGTACATTAAAAATAGATTTGAATATTATTCCAATGTTTGCTGCTCTGATCCAATTCTGATTGGAGTAATTGTTTGATATTGTGAATTTTATTAAATCTATATTCACCGGCCACGAACGATGTTTACGAAACCGTGTTTGTAATAAAGCATCATTTGTTCGACCACATCTTCTGGGGTAGCTATCTTTAGCTTGGTACCTAGCTAGCACCAATACAACCAGCCTGAAAACATTGACCAGTAGGAACTGCAGATCCATCCTCAGTTATCTCCTATCACAGCCATTAAACTCTAACTGTTTTAGTCACCATTGGCCTCGTGGTGAAATCCCAGATCGGTTTTCTTCCTCTCCGGCAACTGAGTTAGGAAGGACACCTGTATCTTTGTAGTGAATGGGTGTGTTGATACACCATCCAAAGTGTAATAACTTCCCATGCTCAAAGGGATATTCAAAATCAGCTTTTTTTTACAATAGGTTACCTTTTTTGGGGCATTGGTAAACCTCCCTGGTTTTTGAGGTTGAATCTGTTTTTGAAATTCACTGCTTGACTGAGGGACCTTAAAGATAATTGAATGTGTGGGGTACAGAGATGAGGTTGTCATTCAGAAATCAAGTTAACCACTTATTGCACACAAATGAGTCCACTCAATGTAATATGTGACTTGTTAAGCAAATGTTTACTCCTGAACTTAACCCCTTTGTTATGGCAGTGAGTACTTATTGACTCAAGCCATTTCAGCTTTTCATAATACATTTTTCAACATTTTGTAAAACAATTCCACTTTGACATTATGGAGTATTCTGTGTAGGCCAGTGAGACAATCTCAATTTAATCAATTTGAAATGCCGAACAAAACAAAAATTTTCAAAAGTCAAGTGGTGTGAATACTTCCTGACGGCACTAAGTTTGCGAGAAGGTCTGCGTGTAAGTTCGTCAATGAAAGTGTGTGTGAGCATGTCGAATAGTATCAAGTGTGTTGTTGGAACATGTCGCGAGAACTTTCTCTGTCTGTGTCCAGGTGCCCAGTCTGTGTGAGGACCTACTCTCCTCTGTGGACCAGCCTCTGAAGATCGCCCGGGACAAGGTGGTGGGGAAAGACTACCTGCTCTGTGACTACAACAGAGACGGTGACTCCTACAGGTAGGACTGACAACCTGCAGCTCCTCCTTTATCTCTACCTTACTTCCCTTCCCACATATCCATCTCCTCAGAAACCATGCCTGGTAAAAATTAATGTCATTACAATTATTTGTTTGTCATACATGAACATTTGACCACACACAAATGATGGACATCCGTTTGGTCACAAAGGGTTGATTTTGGATTTTCTCTTGCTCATTCTTGTTTCTCAGATCCCCATGGAGTAATAAGTATGAGCCACCCATCGACGATGGTGCCATGCCATCTGCCCGCCTGCGCAAACTAGAGGTGGAAGCCAACAATGCCTTTGACCAGTATAGAGACCTGTGAGTACCAGTATGCCGTTGGTATGACCAAGTCAGAATGTGAAAGGAACAGACGGACTCATTATTGACACTTTAGAGTATCGTTACACCACAGTAATACCATTTATACTGTTATTATAAAGTGGGTCGTTTGGATCCTCAATTCTCATTGGCTATGCCATGTCTATGACGAAAATAAATAACCCGGTAATACCACCAATGAGTCTTATCATATATATCCAAGCCCTCCTAAGAGGAGACAGGTAGCCTAGTGGTTAGAGCGTTGGGCCAGTAACCGAAAGATTGCTAGATAGAATCCCAGAGCTGACAAGGTAAAAATCTGTCGTTCTGCCCCTGAACAAGGCAGTTAACCCACTGTTCCTAGACCGTCATTGTAAATAAGAATTTGTTCTTAACTGACTTGCCTAGTTAAATAAAGGTTCAATTTAAATAAATATATATGTATTGTGTTGTCAGGTACTTTGAGGGTGGCGTATCATCTGTGTATCTGTGGGACTTGGATCATGGCTTTGCTGGGGTCATCCTCATCAAGAAGGCTGGAGACGGCTCCAAGAAGATCAAAGGCTGCTGGGACTCCATCCATGTGGTGGAGGTGCAGGAGAAATCCAGCGGACGGACCGCTCACTACAAACTCACCTCCACCGTTATGCTGTGGCTCCAGACGACCAAGACTGGGTCTGGAACCATGAACCTGGGTGGCAGTCTGACAAGACAGGTACTTGCATACAACTGTGTGTGTGAGAGGATGTGGGTGGGTGGGTGGGAGGGAGGAACGGGTGTGTGGGGGGGGGGGCGGAACAGGGGTGGTGTGTGTTGTGGGGGGGTTGGTTGTGTGTGTACATGCTCTCGTAATCTGTCTTGTTTTGTAATCTGTTTCTTGGTTTACTTGTTGCAACATATTTCCACTGTTGGACTGTACAATACCCTCATCTTTCTCTTCCAGATGGAGAAAGACGAGACAGTTGGAGAGTCTTCCCCACATATTGCCAACATCGGCCGCCTGGTGGAGGTGGGTAGAACTACATCTACTATATGCATGCAGTTATGCACACTCACTGACATACTGTAAAGAAAATGAAATACAGAAGTATCATTTACACAAGTATTCACACCCTTTTGCTATGACACTCCAAATTGAGGTCAATTTCTTTTGATCATCCTTGAGATTTCAACTTCATTGGAGTCCACCTATGACCAATTCAATTGTTTGGACATGAGTTAGAAAGAAACACCTGTCTATATTAGGTCCCACAGTTGACAGTGCGTGTCAGAGCAGCAACCTTACTATGAAGTCAAAGGAACTGTCCGTAGATCTCAGATTGTGATGAAGCATATATCTGGGGAAGGGTATAAAACAATTTCTAGAATTGCAAAAAAATAGCATTTTGGGAAATGCAATAAAATATGGAACTACCCAGACTCTGCCTAGAGGTGGCCGTCCTACCAAACTGAGCAACCGGGCAGGGAGGTGACCAAGAACCCAATGACCACTCTGACAGAACAACAGAGTTCCTTGGCTGAGATGGGAGAACCTGCCAGAAGAACAACAAGTCTCTACAGCACTTCACCAATCTGGGGTTTATGGGAGAGTGGCCAGACGGAAGCCACTCCTAAGAAAATGGCACATGACAGCACGCCTGGAGTTCGCAAAAAGACATGTGAAAGACTCGGATCACAGGCAAAACATTCTGTGGTCTGATGAGACAAAAATTGAACTCTTTGGCCTGAATACAAAGTGCTCTGTCGCAGAAAACCAAGCACAGCTCATCACCTATCTAACACTATCCCTACCATGAAGCA
Source organism: Salvelinus sp. IW2-2015 (assembly GCF_002910315.2). Lineage (NCBI taxonomy): Eukaryota > Metazoa > Chordata > Actinopteri > Salmoniformes > Salmonidae > Salvelinus > Salvelinus sp. IW2-2015. The sequence continues at coordinate 26,230,561 of NC_036851.1, forward strand.
TGGTGGTGGCAGCATCATGCTATGGGGATGCTTTTCAGCAGCAGGGACTGGGAGACTGGTAAGGGCATGGCTTCAGAACAAGAATGTGAAAGTCCTTGAGTGGCCCAAACAAAGTCCAGACTTGAATCCCATCTAATTTAACAGAGCTTGAGAAAATCTACAAGGAAAAATGCAACCCTGATAGACATATCCATGATGAAAGTTGTAATCGCCATCAAGGGGTGTGAATACTTATGTGAACTAGATATCTGCATTTCATTTTCAATGTGTGAGAAATTATATTACTGTATTGGTTTACATGGAGTTACTTTAGCATTATTTCAGCTAAGGAATCCATGTAAACCACGATGTGCGTGTGTGTGTGTAACTGTATAAATTAGCAACAAATCCTAAAAACATGTTTTCACTTTGTCGTTATGGGGTATTGTGTGCTGATGGGTGATCAAAAATAATCAATTTTGAATTCAGGCTGTTACAACAAAATGTGCAATAGGTCAAGGAGTATAAAACATTTCTGAAGGCACTATCTATTGATATGGATATCACAAGATTAGTGTTATGTCAATTCATTTTTCTAACCTCAGGATATGGAGAATAAGATTCGCTCCACTCTCAACGAGATCTACTTTGGGAAGACCAAGGACATCGTCAATGGTTTAAGGTACGTGAGTGCGGACACACACACTTGTCACATTGATATAAAGTCACTATATTCTGCTGCAGATGCTCCAAGTCTCAGCACACCTGACATCCACGTCAAAGACGGGTACTAATGGGCTCCTGCAGTCTCCTACTGCATTTCTAGTTAGGCCTCTTTCAGCCACACGCCTGTTTTTAACCTTGGCTACTACAGCTCATCTGTTGACTGGGATTTTCCCTCATTTTTTCTCCCATATTGTGTTATCTGCTTCCCATGTCATTGTCTGTTTTTCAGTTCTACATTTTTCAACCTTGTTTATTTGCTTCCATTTCCCTTCTCCTTCCCCTGCCCACTCTCTTCTCTATGCCCACTCGTCCCTCGTCTGTCTGCCTGTCCCTCTTCTTCTCCTTTTCTCCTCTCCCCCTCCTCTCCACTGTGGTCCAGATCTATTGACTCTCTGCCTGATAACCAAAAGTACCGGCAGCTCCAGAAGGAGCTGTCTCAGGTCCTTACCCAGCGCCAGATCTTCATTGACTAAGGCCAGAGGTATCGTCTGGCATGGGACAACAGGCTGTGTGTCTGTGGCATTGGAGAAATGTGTGTGCGCGCGTGCATGTGTGGCATGGTGTTTGTGTGATTGAATGGTTTCCCAGAAAGTTGCAACACGCTGACATTGTTTCTCAAGGAGCGTTTGTTGCAGCTAAGCCAACCGTGCCAACATGCAGTTTGAGACAACCAACTGCATGAGGAAGAGTCCTAGATGATAAACTTACCTGACTAAACATTTAATGTTGATTGCACCTAAGTGTCTGGAGTGTATTAACCCAGCCATCTTCTCTCTACAGTGAGAGTTGGAGACAATGTGATATCCTCACAACTTGTTGTTTAAAAATGAATTTGCTCTATATCTCTACCTATTTGTCTTCTATCTACCCATCTTATTTGCTTTCTCACAAATTCACTTTTACTGCATCTATTAATTGAGTTCCAAATAGGCCCCTATTCCCTTGGCACTCCTGTATATCTGAAACTATTGTAATGTTTTATGGTACTTGCTTCACCTTAGCTTCTGTGAGGCTGAGTGAAGCTTTTATCATATTGCTTAGGTTTTTATTTATTTATCAAAAATATCTACAGGAGTGCTTAGGGGAGTCGGTGTTACAGGTTGATTTGGAATCTAGTGTATATTTAATCTGTCTCACTCCTTCTCTCACTCCCTCTTCCCTGACAGGAGTGTTCAGACCCTGGCTGACAAGTCGAAGCAGGAGGCTCTGAAGAACGACCTGATGGAGGCGCTTAAACGCAAACAGCAAAGCTAGAGATGCTATTTTTTATTTTATTTTCCTCTTTCTCTCTGTTCCCCTCGCACTATCTCCACCTTACTCCAACCATCTTTTTTCTGTTTCTGTTTGTACGTCTCTCCTTCCATGCCTGTTTCAGTGCTGCACTGTTGTTCATTTGTGGAAAAAACAAAAAGGAGAAAATGCTTAGCCTTTTGTGTTTTTGTTTATTTTCACGCATTGTTTTGAGGCATCTCATTCGCTATCAAGCCATTCACCCACCCTGTCTCTCTCTCATGTTATGAATATTATGATAGTATTCTTAAGGTTAATGATAATCTTACAGTTTTACCGCAATGTTTATAATCCCTATAGCTCTGTCACAGCTGGGTCTGTTTTGAATGAGTGACATCAGCTTCTCCCCTATCCTCTGGTTAGGGGACAGAGTCAGATACAGACTGTACTGTAGCTAGGCTTGGCTGGGCTAACAAATCGTCATTCATTTCCACCAACGTTTTCTTTCTTGTACCCATTATATCAGTGTCTGTGCCACCACCTTTCTTGAAATATAACTGTCATTTTTCTGGGTGATGTAATGGCAAACGGAATGGGAGAGGGTGGCCCTAGATATTATGTATTGTAAGGATTGGTTAATGGTTTGACCTTCGTCCCACTCTTACCCGCATGCGTTGTGAGTCTGAAAGCATTGGATCCCGGGATGGAGCTGTAGACCTCTAAAACATGGGGAGGGACTGTTAAGTTCACTGTGTATACCCATGTCATTAAGTCCCCCTCTTACACTGTGTATAATGTGACGATTTGCATACCTCTGTCTCTCTTTCTCCCTTTCACCTGGTCTATGTTGGGGGTCACAGTTTTGTCTTTTTGCGTCTTGAAGGAAGCTTTTGACCGTTTCCGTTTTGGGGGGAATCTTTTTTGTTGTATTTTGTTCTTATTTTGTAAGCTAATAATTCATATTGTATTAGAGCCTCCAGCAACAATAAAAACAGTAAAAAAACTATTTATTGTAATATTTTCACTTTTGCTTCTTTTCTGCATCATGTCCATCACTCACAAGGTTGAAACTTTTTGCTCCAGACTTGTTCTTGGGCTATCTAAAGATTATGATTTAATTAAACCAGTTATCTAGAGATGACCAATGGAAAAATGTTAGGTTACTGTGCTGTGACAGTGATGGCCAGCTTCAGCTATTATTAGTGACATCAGGGCACTGGGCACAGCAGTTCAGCTCCACACACTGCATGTGTTATTTTCCCTCACATCAGTAAATGTAAGCATGCACTTATCACTTTCTGGTCTTCTGTTACTTGGTTGGTAGAGCATGGCACTAGCAATGCCAGGATAGTGGGTTCGATTCCTGGGACCTGCCAAACGTAAAACGTAAGCTTCAAAGTTCAAAAGAGTTCTATCTTGGTTTCATCAGACCAGAGCATCTTTTTTCTCAAGGTCTGAGAGTCCTTTAGGTGACTTTTGGCAAAATCCAAGTGGACTGTCATGTGCATATTACTGAGGAGTGGCTTACGTCTGGCAACTCCAAAAAGGCCTGATTGGTGGAGTTCTGCAGAGATGGTTGTCCTCGTGGAAGGTTCTCTCATCTCCACATAGGAATTCTGGAACTCTGTCAGAGTGACCATCGGGTTCTTTGTCACCTCCCTGACCAAGGCCCTTCTGCCCCGATTGCTCAGTGTGGCCAGGATGAGTCTCTAGGATGAGTCTTGATGGTTCCAAACTTCCTCCATTTATGAATGATAGAGGCCACTGTGTTCTTCGGGACCTTCAATGCTGCAGACATTTTTTGATACCCTTCCTCAGATCTGTGCCTCGACACAATCTTTTCTCTGAGCTCTACGGACAATTTGTTCGACCTCATTGCTTGGTTTTTACTCTGACATGCAGTCAACTGTGGGACTGTTTTATATACACCCAAACAAGGGCACTGCGTTCATCCACCTCTGGCCTGCTCGCCTCCCTACCTCTGAGGAAGTACAGTTCCCGCTCAGCCCAGTCAAAACTGTTCGCTGCTCTGGCACCCCAATGGTGGAACAAACTCCCTCACGACGCCAGGTCAGCGGAGTCAATCACCACCTTCCGGAGACACCTGAAACCCCACCTCTTTAAGGAATACCTAGGATAGGGTAAAGTAATCCTTCTAACCCCCCCCCCCTTAAAAGAGTTAGATGCACTATTGTAAAGTGGTTGTTCCACTGGATATCATAAGGTGAATGCACCAATTTGTAAGTCGCTCTGGATAAGAGCGTCTGCTAAATGACTTAAATGTAAATGATGTAAATGTAAGCGCGCATGACTGTAAGTCGCTTTGGATAAAAGCATCTTCTAAATGGCATTATTATTGTTACTCCAGGTGATCTCTTCCTGAACTAGGTCTACCTGTATGTGCCTTCTCAATATTGTACACTGTTGCAGTCTCCACAGGTACCTTTGACCATACATGAACGTAAGTGCACAATGTAAACTGAACCGATCACTTTCACAGTGCTAGGTTGCTGGGTCAAGACGTTATTGTACCAAGACTAACTGTTTAATGCTTACAGTAGGATTGCTGTAAAAGAGATCTGTGGACTAATCTTGAAAGATGAGTTTCGGCCTCAACTTGTTTTGTCTCAATTGCTTGTTTTGTCTCAATTGCGACCTAAATAGCCAGAAGTTAGGACTTGATTAATTGGTCTGATTGCTGTCTGCAGTAATGCACATGTACCAGCAGGTGGCAGGAAAGCAAAGTGAATATACAGGTAACTTCCACAATAAAGGAAACACCAACATAGTGTCCTAATGCTTTGGGCCACCACTAACCAGAACAGCTTCAATGCACCTTAACATGGATTCTACAAATGACGAACTCTATTGGAGGGATGCAACCCCATTCGTCCATGAGAAATTCCATAATTTGGTGTTTTGTTGATGATGGTGGAGAATGGTGTCTCAGGCTCTGTTCCAACAATCTCCCATGAGACTGCCATGGCATTTGGTTCACATTTTCATGCCCATTAAACCATTCAGTGACCACTTGTGCCCTGTGGATGGGGCTATTGTCATCCTATGGGGGGGCATAGCCATGGTAGTCAAAATAATGGCCTTCCCAGCTACTTTATACATGACCCTAAGCGTGATGGGATATTAATTGCATAATTAACTCAGGAATCCCACCTGTGTGGAAGCACCTGCTTTCAATATATTTTGTATCCCTCATTTACTTAGGTGTTTCCTTTATTTTGGCAGTTACCTAGTCACCCTCAGCAACAAAAAACGATTCTACAAACAAGATCAATAGCAGTCTAAAGAATGACTAGGAGTAGCCTATTTACTTTCACAGCTGCTCAATACTTCCTCGTGTCTGTGTAAGAGGCACATAACAGACATATGGCATAATGCCTCTGCTTTTAATGAGGATGATGATTAAGATGCCTTTGGCATGACCCCTCTCCCACATGAGATACAAGCATGTCTGCAGCATCTGCTGGACAGCTGTCAAAAATGGTGTTTACATGAAACATTACAAGATATACCCCTGCTCACTGTCCTGCCATTTACTCCATTTAACCTCATTCGAATAAAGAATTTAGATACCCACATAGGACTAGAGAATAGCATGAATCATTACTTTGCATATAGGTCTGATGTGTAGTGTAATTTGACTAGCCTATAAGGTAAGATCACGTTTGTATTAGACAGGTATGTATAAGCATAGGGAAACACTACACTTTCTGTGCCTGGGGTTGTGTTGGGGGGATGAGAACTGTACGAATCTCACACGTTTAACCTTATGTTATTTAAATAGTGACAGCATTTGTTTAGGCTTATCAACAATCCAAGTACTGCTACTTTGCAAAAACACTGTGTAAACAGCTAGATGTGTCTTCCACAAGGGGGACCAAACAGAGGCCGGTCATATTTCTTTACAACTCAGTGTGGCCCCTGGGAGAACGGCCCTTGCTACACACACACTCTCTCTCACACACTGAAATAGATTTATGATAATGAGAAGCCTCAAGCATAAGGGGTAGTAGGAGCCATTTCATTAATTCACGCGAACGGAGTGGAGTTGTAGGTTCGGCGTGTTTGGGTGGTGAGAAGCTTTGGCTAGGTGACTGCGATTTCTCTCCCGATTCAATTGGATTAGCTACTGTGGAGCAGTGAAAGCATGGATACGCTGCAACAAAAGGGAACGATTAGACGGAAAGTTTAAGGGAAGGCGGCGGTAATTACGTTCAATCCTGGTTTAACATTATCGAGGAGCAATGCCCGTCATTAAGTGGGATTTGGTGTTTATTATTTTCGGCTGGTTTGAAATAATTTCACTGTCGGATTGCTACAGTACACACATCAGTGAGGATGCAGAGCCGGGGACGGTGATAGCAAGTGTGGAACAGAGCGGGGCATGCACTTTGGATCAGGTAATCGCTCCTAAATTCTCAAAGACCTTTATTGAAACTGATGCGTCCGCGCGCATTGTGTTCATTTCGGGTAGTTTAAATTGTGCCTCGCTCAGCTCCAACCCTTTCACCGTGTACACTGTTGTTGACTGCGTGAACAGTGGCCCAGGGTCCAGGCACCTCCTCACGAGCCAGTATGATGTGCATGTTCACGGCAGGAACTGTTCAAGTAAACACAAAATGAAATCTCAATGGGACTTGGAGATCATCAGTTTGTTTAAGGCCCAGAATCATCAGTTAGAATGCTACGAGGCTGGTACTGCGCTCCTCCGGGTATGGGATCTACTACCCGACTCTCCAACCCACAGCAGTATGCACTGCAAGGTGACTAGTAGTTCGGACTTCTACTTTTCGGAGGGGCAGTTGTTTGTGTCCAAGACCCTGTGTTTGAAGCACGATACACTCCTTGAGCTAGACTTACATTGTAACCAATACACAGGAGATGAGAGGGAAGCTAAAGTGAACAGCATTTCAGTCCACTGGCGGGTGGGTCAAGGTTCCTTCAAGCAGGGCCACTTGGGGAAGTTACTACAGCAGGCTGTCCAGTCTGAGTCGGGCATAGTGAGCAGGAGGAAGAGGGCTGTCAACAGTAGTCCCCAGTTTCAGCCTCCTATGTACCAGGTGTCTGTGGCAGAGAATAAGCCAGCTGGAACTCCTGTAGTTGTTTTAAAGGCAGTAGATTCTGATGAGGGGGAGGCAGGCAGGCTGGAGTACTTCATAGAGGCCCTGTTTGATAGCCGCTCTAACAACCTATTTTCTGTGGACCCAGTCAATGGAGCTGTCTCCACTGTGGAGGTGCTCGATAGAGAGCAGAAGGACACCCATGTGTTCCGTGTGAATGCTGTTGACCACGGCACGCCCCGACGTACGGCCATGGCCACCCTCACCATCACAGTGAGTGACACTAATGACCATGACCCTGTCTTTGAGCAACAGGACTATAAGGAGAGGGTCAGGGAGAACCTAGAGATAGGCTACGAGGTGCTGACCGTCAGGGCCACGGATGGGGACGCCCCGGTAAATGGTAACATCCTCTACCGTGTCCTCAACAGCAACGGCTCCAACGATGTGTTTGAGATTGACCCCAGGTCAGGGGTGATCCGCACAAATGGCCCGGTGGATAGAGAGATGGTGGAGGCCTACATGCTGTTGGTAGAGGCCAACGACCAGGGTCGCGACCCCAGCCCCCGCAGCGCTACGGCAACAGTTCACATTATTGTGGAGGATGACAATGATAATGCGCCCCAGTTTAGTGAAAAGAGATATGTGGTGCAGGTTCCGGAGGATATGGCACCCAACACAGAGATCCTGCAGGTGATTGCCACAGACCAGGACAGAGGGAGTAACTCCATGGTTCACTTCAGCATCATGAGTGGCAACACCAGGGGCCAGTTCTACATTGACGCCCAGACAGGCAAGATGGACCTGGTCAGTCAGTTGGACTACGAGGCTAACAAGGAATACACCTTACGCATCCGCGCTCAGGACGGGGGACGCCCGCCTCTCTCCAACATCAGCGGCCTGGTAACGGTGCAGGTGGTGGATATCAATGATAACGCCCCCATTTTCGTCAGCACCCCCTTCCAGGCCACTGTGCTAGAGAACGTGCCGGTGGGTTACTCCATCATTCACATCCAGGCCGTTGACGCAGACTCCGGCGACAACTCCAGGCTGGAGTACTGCCTCATTGAAACCACGCCCAACTTACCCTTTTCCATTAACAACAGCAGTGGATGGATAGTGGTAGCCGCTGGGCTGGACAGGGAGAGCGTGGACTTCTACAACTTTGGGGTGGAGGCCCGTGATCATGGCCACCCGGTGATGTCCTCCTCAGCTAGCGTTAGCATGACCATCCTTGACGTCAACGATAACAACCCAGAGTTCACCCAGAGATCATACTACATGCGCCTCAATGAGGATGCTGTCGTGGGCACAAGCGTGGTGACGGTTTCTGCGGTGGACCAGGATATCAACAGTGTGGTGACATATCAGATCTCCAGTGGTAACACCAGAAACAGGTTTTCCATCACCAGCCAGAGTGGAGGGGGCCTCATCACCCTGGCCCTGCCCCTCGACTACAAACTGGAGCGCCAATACGTCCTGAGTGTCACCGCGTCTGACGGCACACGCTTCGATACCGCCAAGGTGTTCGTCAACGTCACCGACGCCAATACCCACCGTCCCGTGTTTCAGAGCTCCCATTACACCGTCAACATCAATGAGGACAGACCTGTTGGCACCACCGTTGTGGTGATCAGTGCTACAGATGAGGACACCGGGGAGAATGCACGTATAACCTACTTTATGGATGACAGCATCCCCCAGTTCGACATTGACTCAGACACAGGCGCTGTCACCACCCAGATGGAGCTGGACTATGAAGACCAGGTGTCCTACACGTTAGCCATCACGGCCCGGGACAACGGCATCCCACAGAAGTCTGACACCACCTACCTGGAGATCCTGGTGAATGATGTGAATGACAACTCTCCTCGGTTCCTCAGAGACCACTACCTAGGCTCTGTGATGGAGGATGTGCCAGTGTTTACCAGCGTGGTCCAGGTCTCTGCCACTGACCGAGACTCTGGCCTCAATGGACGTGTCTTCTATACTTTCCAGGGGGGAGAGGACGGTGATGGAGACTTCATAATTGAGTCTACCTCTGGTATTGTGCGAACGCTGCGTCGCCTGGACCGTGAGAACATGCCTATCTACAACCTGCAGGCCTTTGCTGTGGATAAAGGTGTTCCTGCTCTCAAGACGTCCGTGGACATCCAGGTGACCATCTTAGACGTGAACGACAACCCTCCCGTGTTTGAGAAAGATGAGTTTGACATCTTTGTGGAGGAGAACAGCCCAATAGGCCTGGTAGTGGCACACATATCTGCCTCAGACCCAGACGAGGGGAGCAACGCCCAGATCATGTACCAGATAGTAGAGGGAAACATCCCAGAGGTGTTCCAGCTGGATATCTTCTCAGGCGAACTAACCGTTCTGACAGATCTCGACTACGAGATGCAGTCGGAGTATGTCATCGTGGTCCAGGCCACCTCCGCCCCACTGGTCAGCCGTGCCACCGTGCACGTCAAGCTGGTTGACAAGAACGACAACGTACCAGTGCTGAAAAATTTCCAGATCATATTCAATAACTATGTCACTGACAAGTCCAGTAGCTTCCCCACAGGGGTGATCGGGCGGATCCCTGCCCATGACCCAGATGCCTCGGACCAGCTCCAGTACAGCTTTGAGGCTGGTAATGAGCTGAACCTGGTCATCCTGAACCAGAGCACCGGGGAGATACGCCTCAGCCAGGCCCTGAACAACAACAGACCCCTGGAGGCCTCCATGAGGATATCTGTCTCCGGTAAGACCAACCTCTCCTCAAATGTTTTTTAATACGTAGGCCCTTTTCTGATATGTTAATGTTAGGCACAGTGAAGACTTTTGTTCTTCCTCATTCTTTAGATTTTTCCTATTTATGTTCCTCACCTGAAAATTTTCAACATTACAATACCAAAGATGTAATTTTTTTGACACAGTTGGAGTTGAATACTGTGAATGCCATACAAACTGTTTTATGTATGGCATCTGCTGCAGTGTTTCAGTTTTACAACTTCATTATTTCAATATTAATCATAAATTAGAATTAACATTCAGGTCAGGATCTTAGTATGCCTCCTCAAGCCTTATGTTTCATTTGGAGAGAGAAGTCCTCTCTAGACTAGATTGTGCCTTTTAGCTTCTTGGGGTTTGTTTTTCTGTTATAGTATTTGTCATCTTGTTAAAGAGCAGGCTGTACCCAGGCCTGATGTAGATCAATGTGAATTTAAATAGCAGTTTATCTGCATGTCTGCAGCCGGTTAGCCTGCTCCTGTGGGAAATACACTCCAGTGGGTCTGGATAATTTTCCATTATTGCCCAACTTAAAACCCCCATTTTCAGCTAGCACACAATATTTCATTCAATTATGGATGTTTTTTTAATCTATATATTCGCACGATGATGACAGTTGATTTCAAACTGAGGGTTAAACAAGGATTCATTTGACCATATTTATTTTGTATCACATGCCAGATTGTCAGGATATTTCCCTACTTACTTAAATTATTATTTGTAATTTCAAAATGAGCAATGCATACCTTGTGTGCCAGTTGTTGTTATCCCAGCATTTGTATTACCTTTGTAAATAAGTGTAGCATGAACAATACAGGCTTTATGGCTATAAGGTATGGTATATGTCATGTTTTAAGCCGTGATGGACTATGCCATCATTGTGAAGACACTTTGGACCCAGGCATGTAATTAACTTGGATTCATTTTAGACACACTGAAAGATAAAAGTAGCCTGTGTTTTGTGTAGCACCAAACAAATATATTTTACGTTTGGAGAGTTGTAGTAGCCAGCTCATGAAAACCAGTGAGCTGTGTTGTCTACTCTAACCTCTTGTTTCTCTTTAATTGAGTCTGCATAAGGCACCCGTCATTTCAACTGTCAGCACAATTTACAGAGCATTTTATTTGCTCTAAAAATGTGACTGAACTTTAATTGCTGCAGAAACAGATTTGTTACCCGGTGTGAGTCAGACTGCAGAGCTGGTTCCTTCATGACCTTGGATCTCATTTAAAGAGATGTGCAAACAGCACCTTCTAAATGTCACACTGCATTTCAGTCAGGGATTTGACATCAAAGTGTCCATATTTAACTAGGTAAAACACGTTTAACTAGAAGGATTAAAACTGTTTTATTTTACTATTTTCTCTGAGGTGGTGTGTTAATATCTGACCCTCACATATATCAGCCAATAGACACAGTGCTGGGCTGGCTGAGTAGATTGTGACTGCCAGATACTAGAAGGTCAGCATGGGTAGTAATCATTACAATGTATTGCAGCGCCGCTTAGTTTTTTGGTGTGTTTTTACTTCTCCTCCCTGAAGCCTCTTTAAAGGAGGAGGTCCCTAGTGACAGATGAGAGAGCTTTCTGTCTTTCTTGGAGACAATGGCGAGTGGTCGATTTGAGGTAGGCGTGAGGAGATCATGCTAGGCCCTGGTTGGAGGCAACAGCTGTGACTCTACCAAGGACCAATTAGACGGATGGCTTGTCTCCGCGTCCCGCACCTGCTGGGGTATCTCTGTCAGTACCCCTGCGGGTGAGAGAAAGAGGGAGAGGGAGGTGGGTAAATAGAGAGCAAACGAAAATCATGTTGGTGTGAGATGGATAGAACATGAAGATGCAGATGTAATGAGAAAGGTAAATATAGTGAGAGGAGATGGAGAGGGTGCCTGCCTGTAGAATAAATGTTTGCCCCAGTGCTGAGAGAACTTTTTGCAAACGAATTGCAAAAATCTCTGAAGTTGGAGACTTTTATCTCCCTCAACAACTTTAAACATCTGCTATCCGAGCAGCTAACCGATCGCTGCAGCTGTACATAGTCCATCGGTATATAGCCCACCCAATTTACCTACCTCACCCCCCCATACTGCTTTTATTTATTTACTTTTCTGCTCTTTTGCACACCAGTATCTCTACTTGCACATGATCATCTGATGATTTATCACTCCAGTGTTAATCTGCTAAATTGTAATTATTCGATTTATTGCCTACCTCCTCATGCCTTTTGCACACATTGTATATAGATTCTCTTTTTTTCTACCATGTTATTGACTTGTTTATTGTTTACTCCATGTGTAACTCTGTGTTGTTGTCTGTTCACACTGCTATGCTTTATCTTGGCCAGGTCGCAGTTGCAAATGAGAACTTGTTCTCAACTAGCCTACCTGGTTAAATAAAGGTGAAATAAAAAATAAAAAAAATAGAAAACTTCCCTTGACGACTTAACATCCTCCCATTATTTGGAGTGGATGCCATATGATGGATGATTCCATTAGCCTCAGCTAGTCTGTGAAGAAATACAACAGATCATATCACTTCAACCACATCAATTACACTGTTAAGGTGCACCAATTCAGGTAAATATTATTACTGTATCTAGATATTCATGTTAAGAGGAACATCAAAAGGTCTGAAAATGGTTCAATAAGAGCTATACCTATGTGTACTGTTTCACAATGACTTTCATTGGAGTGGCGCAGTGTTAAATAGCCTATGATTGGCATGGTGGGTCCATATTGCACTCTCTGTAGCTGCTCTCATAGCAGCCCTGGCAATTATACTTATGATTAATCCTTCGCTTAGCTAATTATGGAGCCAGCGTTCCTGCCATGGTGCACTGGTTGTAGGCCCTGCAAATTAACACTGGTATGAGGGATACCCCGGCTAATGTGCTGGATTAGACGTTCCATATCACTGGCCGTGGGAGTAGACATTTCTGAATGAATTTCTGCAGCCCAGATTATGGTTGTAAATACAGCTGATTACAGATTTGTGGGGATTGTTAGATCTGTCTTCTCCCTCCTGAGCTGAGGAACATAACTGACACCAGATGAGCCCAGCCAAGACGTTTCTGACCGTGCTGGGAGGCCAGTACCAGGCAGTGGGTTTAGTAATTGATGTTTCTAGGGAGTTTTTCCTAGCCACCGTGCTTCTACACCTGCATTGCTTGCTGTTTGGGGTTTTAGGCTGGGTTTCTGTACAGCACTTCGAGATATTAGCTGATGTACGAAGGGCTATATAAAATAAACTTGATTTGATTTGATGTGGCAGAACCTGGGCTCTGTTGCTCCAGCGTTGACATACTGCTGATCTAATGCTGCATCCTGTGTGTGTGAGCTCGCATTAATGTGTGTGTGCTTTTGATGCTGGGGATTTAGCCTCCTTCCTCTCATCCTTTGATGGAATAATCTCCCTCAGTCTACTTACCTGAAGATTGTTCTAGAATAAACACCATGGTATTTACCTTGTCATGTTTGTTCCTTTGATGAAATTCCATGAAGCCTTGGTAGTCAGAATACTGCACATGCCCACAGTTATATTTATCAGCACGGAGGTTAAATGGTCAAGCCCTCCCCTCTGACTGAACATGGAGCTTGATTTGCCTCAGCCCATGGCAGGACATGCAGTAGCTCACAAATGACATGCTAATAGTAGCAGGCATGCTATGTCGCCTACCTAGGTGGTCTCTGGCCAGGAGGTACTGTCACTGGTTAGATCATCAGTAGTCAGTATACTAGGGATTCTCCATAGGGAAACTCCTCTCCTCTCACCAACACCTCTGAACCATCACAATTGACCCCTGACTTCTGACTGTTCTCATTACCTCCCTTGGTCAACTCCCTATGCCATCAGACAGCATGTTAATCAGTTCCACAACGATTAAGGTAAAGTTTAAGAAATTGGATCTGAATTAGGACTGAGATTCATGTTGACACTAGAATCAATTTCCATAGTGCTTTGCTTTGCGTTTGTGATTATTGCTCACAAATCTTATTTCAAGACAATTACACAAATGCAAATATTTTGAGACCTTGTAAACATAGCATAACGTTACATTGGTTCTCTTTTAATTAAGCCCGTCTTAAGAAGACTAAGTGAATCTACAATGGGCAACTTGTTTTAAATGTTCAAATTTCTGATTTGAATGTGAGACAGTTCTCCCAACTCCCACAAAGCCAGGCCCAGGCAATCCATATTCTGTGTGATTGAATGTTGTTTTGTAAGGCGTTCATTTTCCCACTGTCATCATCCACCGCACAACACAACAGGACAAGAGTGGAATTTTAAAGTTTAAGGAAGCCACTCTCATCCATCACATCTAAATCAGCGCTGTCCCAGTCTGTCTAATTACATGACAGTGTATTAAGACTGGGCTGTTGTCTGTGGATGGACTTTCTCTGTGGCTGGTCTCTGCCAGGGGACAGGGTCTGGCTGTATTGGCTGAAATATGGATGGCTGCACAAGAGTAGCACTGAGATCAGTTTTAATCTCGCCCTTTGCTTAGTGTTTGAAGCCAATGGGTTTCTCCCAATGGCGACGCGGACATGGATAATGGAAAGTTGAGAACGTGCTAATACCCAGAAATACCCTTGGCCTACATATACTACCACTCAATATGCCATACAATTTCCATGATGTAGTCTGTTGGTGTGTGTATGTTTGTGCTGACTTGTCTGTAATGGGCCTTTATCTCTCTCCATACCTCTGTTCTCCCCCAAGAAAACATTAGTCACAGCCCTGCTTGAAATGTATGTAGCACTTTGTCCACCTACTCTATCTGCTATTTCCTCTAACATCACCTATCCCCTGGATTCTGTCTATTTTATTTGTCAGTCATCCAATCCTCCTCTTCTATCCATGATTCTCACCCCCGCAGCAACCTCTCCGCTGCCCCCTCCCCATCCTTTCAAGCTCCTCCAGCCTCTTTCTTTTCTCCCCCTTTTTCCTTTGACTGTTGTTCCCTCTCTCCTCTGTGAAAGGAAGAATGCCTAAAATAAATGCTTTGTTAAGCACCCAGTTGTCATGGTGACCCCAGCAATGCCTGAGAAATTCCTGGTGGGTGGGGACAAGGGGGAGGGTCCCTTTGTGTAGGGAAGATGGGGGGAGGGGCAGCACATAAATTCTAAAGTGCAACAGTGCAACTTTTGAGCTGACTGTCACACTCTCCCGCTCCCCAGTGAAGGATAGACCCCAATGAGTCTTGCTTTGGACACGGGGTCTGTGAGGCCAGCCACAGTGACCTGTCTGACTGCTCGACTGTTCTCTCTCACCGTTTGACCTTTTTTTTATTGGACAAACTGTTTTGACACACTATCCATTCTGCTTATGTGAGGTTACAATTTTGTTACTCAGAAATAACTTGTATGCGTTGATGATAACTTTATGCCGGTGCCAATAACAATGGATTGCTTTAAGTTTATAAAAGGTGACGTTAACTTTCCTCACTAAACCAAGGCACTATTTGCTCAACCAATACCTCTTTGACGGTGAGAGAACAGGAGCTAGGGTTTGATGGATGTCAACAGCTCAGAGTTTTGTAACTGCTCTGTGAAAACCTTACCAGAGTAAAGCACATGGTGGGCAGGTTGTGTTGTCTAAGCCCTTTGATTTGTGACACAAATGTGTGGAGATGGTATGTGATTTCCTGCTGTTGGCTGCTTTCTCTATCAGAACACCCCCCCCCCCCCAGCCCTCCCCGCTTTGTTGCTCTGATGGTCTGGATGAGAGGGGGATGACATCATCCCAGTGTTTGGGATTAGGGCTGATGCATGGCTCGGGTAGGAGTTAGGGCTGTTGGCGTTAGCACACATATCGCAAGGTCGTCCTGTATTGTCCCCCACTATCACTGCAGACAATGGGGTGGGGAATTTAGCGGGCTCTGTCTGGGTCTATACCCCTCTGTCTTTGTGTCCCTTGTTTGTTCTGGTCCTGTAGTCTTCAGGGGAGTCTGACCATGCCTGCCAGCACCGCCATATTAAGGCATGAGTTGGTTAATTTCAGATTAATATACAGTCTGATGAAGAATTTAGTCTCAGTTTTTGTCTCAAATACTTTTTACTCCTTAGATTAGATTTATTTTAATTCATAGCTCAGCTATCCACTGCATTGCCACACATTTCTGAGCTGGGGTACTCTTTCTGTTATGTCTACAATAAATCCCCCTTACTACTACTACTACTACTACTACTACTTCTACTACTACTACTACAACTACAAATTAAACTTTAATTTAAAGTCTCCACTAATTTAAAAAGTCCATAATGTAAACAAGTTGGGGTGTTCTAGTGCTGTGAGCAACATATGTTTATTTAACAGATTGCTTACTTGCAAGCTACATTGCACTAATTTAGCATCAAAACATAGAGATATTACACAGTGACCTGGTTTCATGGGCTCCTATCAAAGAGGGTAGAATGTCAGCGTTGGGGCTTAAGGCTTTGGTACTAAGAATGGGGGAAGGGTTCCTAGTTAAAACACGGTGTGTGAAGTGCTGAAACTCTAATGGTTTTTAACACCAACTAGGCCTTCCAGCTAACTAGCCAGATGGTTTATTCTGGACAATGACGAGCTTGGCCATCTAGGTAGCATCAATCTTATTCTTTCAGCTGTTCCAATTTAACTAGGTGGATTGTTTTCATTAAGTGGCCACTTTATCAGCCATGCCAAGAAGGACTGGGCAGAATCAGATTCTATAGATTAAAAAAATACTTTTTATTATTTTCACAGCATGCATGGGAAATCGTTTTTTAACAAGGTCACATCTGTTATTTACATTCAAATGGAGGTTTTTCAATGCTATTATAAGGAGTAGGTCACTATTTAAGAATCTCTGCTGAAAGAAATCTCTATATTACTGCTGTTGCTGATGTTTGTCAGGTTAACTAGTCATCCGTTTGAGTAATGTGACATTGATGATCATCATCACGCCTGCATCCCTCAGTACCAAATCACATCCATATTGAATACGTATCAGAACTCTTGAATACCAGCCTCATGCTTAGTAACGTCTCTGCATGCTAATGTCTCTTTACTAAAGTGCCGACAGAGGTTTTCCTTATAATGTGCAAATGTATTGATTTGAACTGCACTTCTACTTTTCTTTGGCTTGCCCCTCTAATAAGGAACAATCTGTGGAATGCTAGAGAATGGAGTTATTTTAGCTTGATACAGAGGAGAGTTGTCCACTGTTGTCTTTTCTTGGGCTGTGAGAGCCTGCATTATGTGGCTGCTCCAGAAATCATCTGGATTAAAATGCCTGGGTCTGACATTGAGCTCCGGAGACCCTCTCCTTTCCTGAATGTCTGGATGTTGAAGAAGATGGGAGTCTGGGCTGTGTTTCTGTTGTTCTTCATGCATTTTCTCATGACAAATACTGTTTGGTTTGCTCTATTGGAGGAGAAAACGGATATCCAGTAATTACACTTGATTGTTTTGATTGCAGGGTTGTATCAGATTTCTGTATATTTATAACCCCTCATTTCACACCATCCTTGTGTACACGTACGTGCATGCAGACACTAAGACCAAAGACGACTAAACCATTTGGCAACAGTTACAGCTGTATTGTGGAACAAGAAGATTTGGCAGCATTCATCATAGACTTTTTATGATTCTGTCGAACAAATGAAATCATTTTGTGCAATTGAATTGGCTTTACATCATTCCGAGATATATGTAAAAATCTGTTGCGTAGGAGTTAGGACATGCTCTCTCCACAGTCATCCCTCCTCAGGCTCAACAGAAGGGCTACGTTGGCTCGCTGTGTGATATATGAAGTGCTAATGTTAATTTGAGCTTAATCTCATACAGCAGCTGTCTCCCAAAAATGGGACCAAGCCATTAACCCCTTCACCCTGCTGGAGGCCAAGTGCACATTGTCCACAACCAATCTGCCTCAATTTGCCCTCTTTACAGGATCATGTACGCTTGCACACATTACACCGAATGTGGATCTAGCGTTCATCTGCCTATCTTTTTTTTTTTAAGAACCAACCTCTATAGATGTCTGACTGCCAAACAGTTTCAAGCCATTGTACATGTAAAATCGGTGCGCACTTGGTTCTCAAATTACATTCAGAGATACTAAGTACTCTCGGCCAGCAAAAGCTATTGGTGTGTCTGAGCCCTTAATGATCCAGCCCACAGTTACGTTCATGTAAAACGTGTGAACACATCCAAAAGCTAACAATTTTGATACTCTCCCATCACTCCAGTGCCCAAATGGGTTGTCTATTTAGTCTCTGAGTCTATATTCAGAGGTGGCAGTTACCAACTGCCTCTGCTTCCATGCTTGGTGTTGGATAATGGACAATATTGTGGGAGCTTAGAGAATTAAATCAGCTATCATGCTGTGTTTGAGCTTCAGTCTGTCCATTACAGGGTTGTCAGACCCTCTCATTGGCTGTCTTGACAGTGAGGTCAGACTGCGAAGGTTCTGATGAGGATTGTGGACAGTAGAGGTAGTGAACCGTTTTAGGGGAGGTGGTCTGGTCGGCTGCCTGGTGGAGGGCGTTAGGGGGACTGTATCCAGAAGGGGAGTGTTGTTGCATCACTATAACTAATTGGTAGGTCTACCATTACTTGTTACTTCTGTGGGTTTTTTCGTAACGGAATTACAAGGAAAAGGCTACATTTCTTTAACTTACAGAAGGTAAACAAGTTCTCCAAAATGAAATATGTGTTGATATTAGCTGTCAGGGGTCTTTACGTCAACATTATTGTGTTTTAATGTATTTCTGATACCTTTTTTAAGACTTTCTGGTAGATGTTTTCTTAGACCCCTTTTCCATCTGTTTATCCAGAAAGCCTTTACTTATGCCCAATTTTTTTTGTTTGTTTATCTATTCCTTCATTTCCCCAAATTATAGACTCTTCGCTTTCATTTGCCACCCAATTTGATATGCGCCTATGAACTTCACATGTTCGTGCTAATTGGTCCTTTTCGATGGAAATGCCCAACATCACTAACCAAGCATGATCGGCTGATTTAATGAGTGAGCCCACTGATTAGCGTGATCTAACAAACTACTTCCACAGTCAGAGAATCAAACCTCCCAACTCCTCCTACCCTGCTAAAATGCCCTCTACAGGAGCATCATGTGGTGCCCCCCCCCCCCCCCCCCCTCTAGGTGAACCCCACTGTCTACCAAGGACTGACTTCCCAACTCCTTTGATGGAGTTCTGATTGGACTGATCCCTGCTTGCTGATTGGTTGGTAGTGGTGGATTAGGCCTGCTGTCCTGCTGAGAGCTCTCTGGTCCTGTACATCAGCGTTCTGCTCAAGTGGAAGAACTCTATTCAGTTCCCATGACACCCACAGAAACCATAGGCAACCGAGGCCAGGCTTCAAAACACTCTCATAAAGACTTGTTAGCTTCCCTTTTTGTGAATTTGACCTTGTACACCTCAATCCCTAAAACCCCACCAAACCATTTTAGAAACCAATCTTTAGTTTGTCAAAGAATGGTCGTCTTTACACAATTTCATGTTCACAAGGAATGTGCGTGAGTACTTGAGTACTCAAACTGACTTTAAAATTCAATCTTTAACCAGAGATCACATTTTTGTTCAAGTACTGTAAAACTATTTGGTGGAATGTGCTTTGTGGCTGCCCGAATGTGCAAGTGAAATTTTGTTCCCCAAAAATTGAAATGTTGCGGGGCACAACAAAAAAGCAACCAATCCAAGCATCACACAGTTCTCACTCAATTGCGTTCTAATCGCTCCCTCTACACACGCATGCTGCTGAGTACGCACAAGCTCCCGTAGGCCTACAAAAATGAATGCCTATAAAACGTATCTAACTAATGTTGATACACAAGCTACAGTCCTTGCAAAATGACGACAGTTTTATCATAAATTCAAAATGGACTGGTTGATAGGGAAATGTGTTCCAACAACAATCTGTTTTCCATTTGGGCTACTTTGCGAACTGCTAGTGCAATTTATAATTGGTTAGCCTAGGCCATAACCCCCTAAACATAGACGGGTTCCACACTGAAAACATTAGTTTGATCAAGTATGTTCATCAGAATCATTAAGCCTGGGCCTACTCACCAAACAGATGTAGTGGCCGCACTTCATCACCATACAGTGTTCAATGTGGAATTGTTACTCCATTTGAAAAATTCCAAAGAACAAGCAGAATGAATGAGTCTCTGTAAATCGAAAAGATTTTGGTTTCATGTAATCATGTAGTAACCAAAAAAGTGTTAAACAAATCAAAATGTATTTGATATTCTTCAAAGTAGCCACCTTTTGCCTGGATCACAGCTTTGCACACTCTTGGCATTCTCTCAACCAGCTTCATGAGGTAGTAACCTGGAATGCATTTCAATTAACAGGTGTGCCTTGTTAAAAGTTCATTTGTGAAATTTCTTTCCTTCTTAATGCGTTTGAGCCAATCAGTTGTGTTGTGACAAGGTAGGGGTGGTATACAGAAGATGGCCCTATTTGGCAAAATACCAAGTCCATATTATGGCAAGAACAGCTCAAATAAGCAAAGAGAAACGACAGTCCAGCATTACTTTAAGACATGAAGGTCAGTCAATATGAAGAAACTTTCAAAGTTCTTGAAATTGTACAAGTGCAGTCGCAAAAACCATCAAGCGCTATGATGTAACTGGCTTTCATGAGGAACGCCAAAGGAAAGGAAGACCCATAGTTACCTCTGCTGCAGAGGATAAGTTCATTAGTGTAACCAGCCTCAGAAATTGCAGCCCAAATAAATGCTTCACAGAGTAACAGACATCTCAACATCAACTGTTCAGAGGAGACTGTGTGAATCAAGCTTTCATGGTCAAATTGCTGCAAAAAAAATCACAACTAAAGGACACCAATAAGAAGAGACTTGCTCGGGCCAAGAAACACGAGCAATGTACATTAAACCAGTGGAAATCTGTAATTTGGTCTGATGAGTCCACATTTGAGATTTTTGGTTCCAAACGCTGTGTGTTTGTGAGACGTAGAGTAGTTTAACAATTCCTTTGATTACTACATGATTCCATGTGTGTTATTTCATAGTTTGATGTCTTAACTATTATTCTACAATGTAGAGAATAGTAAAAAAGAAAGAAAAACCTTGGAATGAGTAGGTGTCCAAACCTTTGACTGGTACAGTGTGTATATGTAGTGACTTCAGAAAGTATTCAGACCCCTTGACGTTTTCCACATTTTCTTACGTTACAGCCATATTCTAAAATTGATTAAATAAAAACAATACTTCATCAATCTACACACTATACCCCATAATGACAAAGAAAAAATTGGTTATTTTATTAAAAATAATAAACAGATGCCTTATTTACATACAGTGGGGAGAACAAGTATTTGATACACTGTCGATTTTGCAGGTTTTCCTACTTACAAAGCATGTAGAGGTCTGTAATTTTTATCATAGGTACACTTCAACTGTGAGAGACGGAATCTAAAACAAAAATCCAGAAAATCACATTGTATGATTTTTAAGTAATTAATTTGCATTTTATTGCATGACATAAGTATTTGATCACCTACCAACCAGTAAGAATTCCGGCTCTCACAGACCTGCTAGTTTTTCTTTAAGAAGCCCTCCTGTTCTTCACTCATTACCTGTATTAACTGCACCTGTTTGAACTCGTTACCTGTATAAAAGACACCTGTCCACACACTCAATCAAACAGACTCCAACCTCTCCACAATGGCCAAGACCAGAGAGCTGTGTAAGGACATCAGGGATACAATTGTAGACCTGCACAAGGCTGGGATGGGCTACAGGACAATAGGCAAGCAGCTTGGTGAGAAGGCAACAACTTTTGGCGCAATTATTAGAAAATGGAAGAAGTTCAAGATGACGGTCAATCACCCTCGGTCTGGGACTCCATGCAAGATCTCACCTCGTAGGGCATCAATGATCATGAGGAAGGTGAGGGATCAGCCCAGAACTACACGGCAGGACCTGGTCAATGACCTGAAGAGAGCTGGGACCACAGTCTCAAAGAAAACCATTAGTAACACACCATGCCGTCATGGATTAAAATCCTGCAGCGCACGCAAGGTCCCCCTGCTCAAGCCAGCGCATGTCCAGGCCCGTCTGAAGTTTGCCAATGACCATCTGGATGATCCAGAGGAGGAATGGGAGAAGGTCATGTGGTCTGATGAGACAAAAATAGAGCTTTTTGGTCTAAACTCCACTCGCCGTGTTTGGAGGAAGAAGAAGGATGAGTACAACCCCAAGAACACCATCCCAACCGTGAAGCATGGAGGTGGAAACATCATTCTTTGGGGATGCTTTTCTGCAAAGGGGACAGGACGACTGCACCGTATTGAGGGGAGGATGCATGGGGCCATGTATCGCGAGATCTTGGCCAACAACCTCCTTCCCTCAGTAAGAGCATTGAAGATGGGTCGTGGCTGGTTCTTCCAGCATGACAACGACCCGAAACACACAGCCAGGGCAACTAAGGAGTGGCTCCGTAAGAAGCATCTCAAGGTCCTGGAGTGGCCTAGCCAGTCTCCAGACTGTCTCTTATACACATCTAGATGTGTATAAGAGACAGGTGCAAACCTGGTCAAGAACTACAGGAAACGTATGATCTCTGTAATTGCAAACAAAGGTTTCTGTACCAAATATTAAGTTCTGCTTTTCTGATGTATCAAATACTTATGTCATAAAATAAAATGCAAATTATTTACTTAAAAATCATACAATGTGATTTTCAGGATTTTTGTTTTAGATTCCGTCTCTCACAGTTGAAGTGTACCTATGATAAAAATTACAGACCTCTACATGCTTTGTAAGTAGGAAAACTTGCAAAATCGTCAGTGTATCAAATACTTGTTCTCCCCACTGTAAGTGTTCAGACCCTTTGCTATTAGATTCAAAATTGAGCTCAGGTGCATCCTGTTTCCATTGATCATCCTTGAGATGTTTCTACAACTTGATTGGAGTCCACCTGTGGTAAACTCAATTGATTGGACATGATTTGGAAAGGCACACACCTGTCTATGTAAGGTCCCACAGTTGACAGTGCATGTCAGAGCAAAAACCAAGCCATGAGGTTGAAGGAATTGTCCGTAGAGCTCCGAGACAGCATTGTGTCAAGGCACAGATCTGGGGAAGGGCACCAAAAAACGTCTGTAGCATTGAAGGTCCCCAAGAACACAGTGCCCTCCAATGGAACAAGTTTGGAACCACCAAGACTCTTCATGAGCTGACCGCCCGGCCACACTGAGCAATCGGGGGAGACAGGCCTTGGCCAGGGAAGTGACCAAGAACCCAATGGTCACTCTGACAGAGCTCTAGAGTACCTCTGTTTGAGAACCTTCCAGAAGAACAACCATCTCTGCAGCACTCCACCAATCAGGCCTTTATGGTAGGGGCCAGACGGAAGCCACTCCTCAGTAAAAGGTACATGACAGCCCACTTGACGTTTGCCAAAAGGCACCTAAAGACTCTCAGACCATGAGAAACGATTTATTTTATTTCACCTTTATTTAATCAGGTAGGCCAGTTGAGAACAAGTTCTCATTTACAACTGCGACCTGGCCAAGATAAAGAAAAGCAGTGCGACAAAAACAACACAGAGTTACACAAACAAATGTACAGTCAATAACACAATATAAAAAATCGATGTACAGTGTGTGCAAATGTAGACGAGTAGGGCGGTAAGGCAATAAATAGGCCATAGAGGCGAAATAATTAGAATTTAGCATTAACACTGGAGTGATAGATGTGCAGATGATAATGTGCAAGTAGAGATACCAGGGTGCAAAAGAGCAAGAAGATAATATAACAATATGGGGATGAGGTAGTTGGGTGTGCTATTTACAGATGGGATATGTACAGGTGCAATGATCGGTAAGCTGCTCTGACAACTGATGCTTAAAGTTAGAGAGGGAGATTTAAGACTCCAGCTTCAGAGATTTTTGCAATTCGTTCCAGTCATTGGCAGCAGAGAACTGGAAGGAAAGGCGGCCGAAGGAAGTGTTGTCTTTGGGGATGACCAGTGAAATATACCTGCTGGAATGCGTGCTATGGGTGGGTGTTGCTATGGTGACCAGTGAGCTGAGATAACGCTGAGCTTTACCTTGCAATGACTTATAGATGACCTGGAGCCAGTGGGTTTGGCGACAAATATGAAGCGAGGGCCAGCCAACGAGAGCATACAGGTCGCAGGGATGGGTAGTATATGGGGCTTTGGTGACAAAACGGATGGCACTGTGATAGACTGCATCCAGTTTGCTGTGTAGAGTGTTGGAGGCTATTTTGTAAATGACATCGCCGAAGTCAAGAATCGGTAGGATTGTCAGTTTTGCAAGGGTTTGTTTGGCAGTGTGAGTGAAGGAGGCTTTGCTGCGAAATAGGGAACCGATTCTAGATTTAATTTTGGATTGGAGATGCTTAATGTGAGTCTGGAAGGAGAGTTTACAGTCTAACCAGACACCTAGGTATTTGTAGTTGTCCACATATTCAAAGTCAGAACTGTCCGGAGTAGTGGATCATCCAATCTGATGAAACAAGATTGAACTCTTTGGCCTGAATGCCAAGCGTCACGTCTGGAGGAAACTTCGCCCATCCCTACGGTGACACATGGTGGTGGGAGCATCATGTTGTGGGGATGTTTTCCAGCGGCAGGGACTGGGAGACTAGTCAGGATCGAGGCAAAGCTGAACGGAGCAAAGTACAGAGATCCTTGATGAAAACCTTCTCCAGAGCTGTGCAGCAATTCTCCCAATCCAACCTGACAGAGCTTGAGAGGATCTGTAGAGAATAATGGGAGAAGCTCCCCAAATACAGGTGCGCCAAGCTTGTAGTGTCATACCCAAGAAGAATCGATGCTGTAATCGCTGCCAAAGGTGCTTAAACAAAGTACTGAGTAAAGGGTCTGAATACTTATCTACAGTTGAAGTCGGAAGTTTACATACACCTTAGCCAAATACATTTCAACTCAGTTTTTCACAATTCCTGACATTTAATCCTAGTGAAAATTCCCTGTCTTAGGTCAGTTAGGATCACCACTTTATTTTAAGAATGTGAAATGTCAGAATAATAGAGAGGATGATTTCTTTCAGCTTTTATTTCTTTCATCACATTCCCAGTGGGTCAGAAGTTTACATACACTCAATTAGTAGTTGGTAGTATTGCCTTTAAATTGTTGTACTTGGGTCAAACGTTTTGGGTAGCCTTCCACATGCTTCAAATTTGGGTGAATTTTGGCCCATTCCTCCTGACAGAGCTGGTGTAACTGAGTTATGTTTGTAGTCCTCCTTGCTTGCACACGCTTTTTCAGTTCTGCCCACAAATGTTTTATAGGATTGAGGTCAGGGCTTTGTGATTGCCACTCCAATACCTTGACTTTGTTGTCCTTCAGCCATTTGGCCACAACTTTGGAAGTATGCTTGGGGTCATTGTCCTTTTGGAAGACCCATTTGCGACCAAGCTTTAACTTCCTGACTGATGTCTTGAGATGTTGCATCAATATATCCACATCATTTTCCTGCCTCATGATGCCATCTATTTTTTGAAGTGCACCAGTCCCTCCTGCAGCAAAGCACCCCCACAACATGATGCTGCCACCCCCGTGCTTCATGGTTTGGATGGTGTTCTTCGGCTTGCAAGCATACCCCTTTTTCCTCTAAACAAAACGATGGTCATTATGGCCAAACAGTTCTATTTTTGTTTAATCAGACCAGCGGACGTTTCTCCAAAAAGTACGATCTTTGTCCCCAGGTGCAGTTGCAACGTGTAGTCTGGCTTTTTTATGGCGGTTTTAGAGCAGTGGGCTCTTTCCTTGCTGAGCGGCCTTTCAGGTTATGTCGATATAGGACTCGTTTTACTGTGGATATAGATACTTTTGTACCTTTTTCCTCCAGCATCTTCACAAGGTCCTTTGCTGTTGTTCTGGGATTCATTTGCACTTTTTGCACCAAAGTACGTTCATCTCTGGGAGACAGAACGCGTCTCCTTCCTGAGCAGTATGACGGCTGCGTGGTCCTGTTGGTTCCACTTTTCTGGGCTCCGTTATTTACTTAACAAATAAGGAACACTCAAAATGTGCACTTATAAATCATAACAATTTTAATCGAAATACTGCTGTAGACAGATCAAACATCACACATACAACTGATGTCTCTCCTGAGTTCTGCAAAATAGGAAAAGTCCAAGGTGCGTGCAGTCAACCCCTAGTGATGTAACTGCCTACGTCACTACCTTCTACTCATGAGACCACACCCATGCATACACTGTTTTACACACTTGCAATAGAGATACAATAGTTCCAGAGTTTTCTAACGGCACAGCAGTCATTTTCCACTCCCCAAGTTGCTCTATAGTGGTATGTTTGACTAGTCTCTTATCTCTTTCACCCCCCCCCCCCCTGCAGGGTTCTGTGTCTATGAATCTCTATTAGCCTTGAGGCGCTTTCTCACAGACAGATTGGGAGAATGTCATATGGTCAGATGAAACCAAAATATAACTTTTTGGTAAAAACTCAACTCGTCGTGTTTGAAGGACAACGAATGCTGAGTTGCATCCAAAGAACACCATACCTACTGTGAAGCATGGAGGTGGAAACATCATGCTTTGGGGCTGTTTTTCTGCAAAGGGACCAGGACGACTGATCCGTGTAAAGAAAGAATGAATGGGGCCATGTATCGTGAGATTTGAGTGAAAACCTCCTTCCATCAGCAAGGGCATTGAAGATGAAACGTGGCTGGGTCTTTCAGCATGACAATGATCCCAAACACACCTCCCGGGCAACGAAGGAGTGGCTTCGTAAGAAGCATTTCAAGGTCCTGGAGTGGCCTAGCCAGTCTCCAGATCTCAACCCCATAGAAAATCTTTGGGGAGGTTGAAAGTCCGTGTTGCCCAGCAACAGCCCCAAAACATCACTGCTCTAGAGGAGATCTGCATGGAGGAATGGGCCAAAATACCAGCAACAGTGTGTGAAAACCTTGTGAAGACTTACAGAAAACATTTGACCTCTGTCATTGCCAAACAAGGGTATATAACAAAGTATTGAGAAACTTTTGTTATTGACCAAATACTTATTTTCCACCATAATTTGCAAATAAATTCATAAAAATCCTACAATGTGATTTTCGGGATTTTCTTTTTCATTTTGTCTGTCATAGTTGAAGTGTACCTATGATAAATTACAGGCCTCATCTTTTTAAGTGGGAGAACTTGCACAATTGGTGGCTGACTAAATACTTTTTTGCCCACTGTATATATATATATATATATACAGTGGGGAGAACAAGTATTTGATACACTGACGATTTTGCAGGTTTTCCTACTTACAAAGCATGTAGAGGTCTGTATTTTTATCATAGGTACACTTCAACTGTGAGAGACGGAATCTAAAACAAAAATCCAGAAAATCACATTGTATGATTTTTAAGTAATTAATTTGCATTTTATTGCATGACATAAGTATTTGATACATCAGAAAAGCAGAACTTAATATTTGGTACAGAAACTTTGTTTGCAATTCCAGAGATCATACGTTTCCTGTAGTTCTTGACCAGGTTTGCACACACTGCAGCAGGGATTTTGGCCACTCTCCTATACAGACCTTCTCCAGATCCTTCAGGTTTCGAGGCTGTCGCTGGGCAATACGGACTTTCAGCTCCCTCAAAGATTTTCTATTGGGTTCAGGTCTGGAGACTAGCTAGGCCACTCCAGGACCTTGAGATGCTTCTTACGGAGCCACTCCTTAGTTGCCCTGGCTGTGTGTTTCGGGTCGTTGTCATGCTGGAAGACCCAGCCACGACCCATCTTCAATGCTCTTACTGAGGGAAGGAGGTTGTTGGCCAAGATCTTGCGATACATGGCCCATCCATCCTCCCCTCAATACGGTGCAATCGTCCTGTCCCTTTTGCAGAAAAGCATCCCCAAAGAATGATGTTTACACCTCCATGCTTCACGGTTGGGATGGTGTTCTTGGGGTTGTACTCATCCTTCTTCTTCCTCCAAACACGGCGAGTTGAGTTTAGACCAAAAAGCTCTATTTTTGTCTCATCACCACATGACTTCTCCCATTCCTCCTCTGGATCATCCAGATGGTCATTGGCAAACTTCAGACGGGCCTGGACATGCGCTGGCTTGAGTAGGGGACCTTGCGTGCGCTGCAGGATTTTAATCCATGACGGTGTAGTGTGTTACTAATGGTTTTTCTTGAGACTGTGGTCCCAGCTCTCTTCAGGTCATTGACCAGGTCCTGCCGTGTAGTTCTGGCTGATCTCTCACCTTCTCATGATCATTGATGCCCACGAGGTGAGATCTTGCATGGAGCCCCAGACCGAGGGTGATTGACCGTAACCTTGAACTTCTTCCATTTTCTAATAATTGCGCCAACAGTTGTTGCCTTCTCACCAAGCTGCTTGCCTATTGTCCTGTAGCCCATCCCAGCCTTGTGCAGGTCTACAATTCGATCCCTGATGTCCTTACACAGCTCTCTGGTCTTGGGCCTTGTGGAGAGGTTGGAGTCTGTTTGATTGAGTGTGTGGACAGGTGTCTTTTATACAGGTAACGAGTTCAAACAGGTGCAGTTAATACAGGTAATGAGTGGAGAACAGGAGGGCTTCTTAAAGAAAACCTAACAGGTCTGTGAGAGCCGGAATTCTACTGGTTGGTAGGTGATCAAATACTTATGTCATGCAATAAAATGCTAATTAATTACTTAAAAATCATACAATGTGATTTTCTGGATTTTTGTTTTAGATTCCGTCTCTCACAGTTGAAGTGTACCTATGATAAAAATTACAGACCTCTACATGCTTTGTAAGTAGGAAAACCTGCAAAATTGGCAGTGTATCAAATACTTGTTCTCCCCACTGTATATATATATATATATATATGGGGCAATTAAGCAATTATGATTTGTTATCTGTAATGGTTATGATAAATTAGGCATTGTTGGCACTTAGCATATAGATAAACGCATACTTTTTTTCTCCCAGTGCAGGCCTTGTTCAAAAAATAGTTTATTCTCCCACTCGAGAAAAAATCATCTGAGTACTTCAACAGTGATACAAATTATAATGCCCATCCCTAGTCCACACCGACCTCTGAGTGGATAAACAAAAGGTAGCCTTCATCATACAGACTCAACCTTATGGACAATGGCATGCATCTCATCAAAGGCACCACTTTGATGTGGCTGTGCACTGACACATATTTTGGAAAGGTAGGTCTCTATTTTGATCGAGCCTGACAGTAATGAATGGCCACTGGAAACGGGGCCATATAATCCTGTCAAGGTGATGGCAGAACAAAGCT
Organism: Salvelinus sp. IW2-2015; assembly: GCF_002910315.2. Taxonomy (NCBI): domain Eukaryota; kingdom Metazoa; phylum Chordata; class Actinopteri; order Salmoniformes; family Salmonidae; genus Salvelinus; species Salvelinus sp. IW2-2015. The sequence goes on from NC_036851.1 coordinate 26,259,606, forward strand.
GTTCCATGACTCCTGACAACCCCAAACCTGAGGAAGCTCTAATAACTGTAATAAATTAGCCAGGCTCATTCAAGGGCAACGGAGTCCCTCTAATGAATGTATTTAATTACCACAGTGGTCCTAGGTCACCCACGTCAGATTAATGAGATTAAACTGTGTGGATCCCGGTGTTGCCTCCAATGGAACTATGTGCACCCAAGGTCACACACATTCTGGTTTGTGCAAGATCATTTTGTATACTGAGATAATTCACAAACTTTGGTTGTTTTATGGTTAGTCAGAAATTGGTAAACCTGTTGTCAGAAATGAGGGTTACATAACTTGCCTTTTTGAAATGACGATCTGTACAACAGTGTATATACTCTATATGGTGCCCCCCTTTTTCAAATTGTACAAAAACAAGTTCCATCAGGGAATTTGAGTGCACCTGCCGCCTCGATAGTAACAAGCAGCCGTAACGGAAGCCGAACAACTTGCCGATTGCGATTTTTGTTTGTTTGTTGTTGGGGGGTGTGAATACCTGTAGCCTTTTTTCTCTCAGAGCAGATCTTTAATTTATGACCTTACTCTATAGAACTTGGGAATGGGACCGTGGCTTTGATGTAGTCAGTCAGTGGAGTGCATGCTGCACTGACTCTATCTGCTGGTTTTAAAATAACCATGATGTCGGGCTGTGGCTCTGCTCAACCTCATTACCCATTTACCCCAAGGTACCCTCTGCTCTGCCATGGCACACTTCACAACTGGAACACACATCTGCAGCTTGACACCACATCACTCTGCCCTAGATCAGCACATGTAAGGGCTGAGACGCACCAATGGCGTTTGCTGGCTGAGAGTCCTTACACCTCACAACGTAATTTGCGAACTGAGTGCGTGACAATTTTACATGTAGAATTGCATGAAATATGTCAGCAGTCATCTACAGCGGGTGGTCCCTTAAACACAGCACGCTGAACGATCGGCAGACGAACACTAGATCCACATTTTAGTTTGATGTGTGCGAGCCTTAATGTAATGCCTTCCTGGCTCATACTCTCATTCCTACTGTATGTAATGACAGCAGTGTGATGTATGGCTGCTTTGAAACAAGGTTGAAAGGAGCTATTGATGATGATTAATGGGACTGCTGTGGTAGTGTGTCTTTAATGCTAAGTGTTTGACCTCTACAGTAGCTGGAGGCTGAGAGCTGTGTCTCATCCTCACCTAAGGACTGTAAATGTAGACATTTAACCCTATCAGGGGATTGGGAAATAAACAACTGTCTTAAATATTTTGAGGAAGAGCTGGGGAAAGTCCCAGCTGCTTAGGAGAGTCATTTCCTGTAGGCGGATAGGGGCAGAGGTGTAAAGGGACAGTGGTCCTGACTTGTGCTATAGGGGATGTCTCTTTCCTCAGTGTTGTGGTTACTGCCCACATGATCCTCATCTGCTGTGACTTGATTGGCATTTGTTGGGCATCTGGGACAAGGAGCTCTAACCCGGTTGCACTCCTTTAAGGGCTTCCGTGTGGTCTCTCCCTGTTCTCTCTTTCTCACCTATTCTCTCACCTTCTTTCTTCACTTCTCTCTGGTATTTATCTCAAGTGCTCTCTGTTTCGCGCTCTCGCTCTGCTACTTCCCCTTACCTGCATTTCACCAAGGGAACTTAAACTGTCAACATTTGTAGCTAGGCGGGGCGTAATGTCTTACACTTCGATAATTGAATTCGACATATTATTTTCCTGAATTGTCATGGTTCTGGCAGCTAACCTGGTGCCAGGCTTGTTTGGTCACTGCCTGCTTGCTGCTAAGCTCAAGTGGAATTGACCCAAACTGTGATTTCATTATGGGGTTGGCTACAGATAGTGAAAATACAAATCCTTTCTATCCTGTTCATTGTTTTGTGGTGACATATATCTTTAGTAACGTTGGAAAGAGAGGTCAGTCTATGCCATTGAACATTCACCGGATGGTTGGAAACAGGATCTCTTAATATTTTTGAGAACGAAAGGGGTGTATCTGCCTCCCAAACCCCCCCAGCCTGAGAACATGTTCTCTGCTGTGTAAGCCCACACACTGTACATTTACAGTAGCAAGCACATCAAGATTAGGTACAAAAAACTAGAGGTTCAGATTTGGGACTGGATGGTATCTTTTTTTACAGATGACATATTCCAGTGTACAGAAGTTAAAACAGAGATGTGTAGAATATATGTTATAGGCTACATCTCCCATAAGGTTTAGAGGTCCAGTGCTGTCCAACCCTCAGCCTGTCATGTTAAGAGCTTCTCCCAGGGTTGATCTATACTGAACAAAAATAAACGCAACATGTAAAGTGTTGGTCCCATGATTCATGATCTGAAATAAAAGATCCCGTAAATGTTCCTTACGCACAAAAACCTTATTTCGCTCACATTTTGTGCACACATTTGTTTACATCCCTGTTAGTGAGCATTTCTCCTTTGCCAAGATAATCCATCCAATTGACAGGTGTGGCAAATCAAAAAGCTGATTAAACGGCATGCTCATTACACAGATGCACCTTGTGCTGGGGACAATGAAAAAGCCACTCTAAAATGTGCAGTTTTGTAACACAACACAATATTCAAAAGGCACTCGCACATCTGAGCAATCTTATTTGCAGGTGCATGGCAACAATTGAACAAATTGAAGGAAAAAGGAAACCGCACACTGTGCGGTTTCCTTTTTCCTTCAATTTAACACAACACAATGCCACAGATGTCTCAAGTTGAGGGAGCGTGCAATAGGAAAGCTGACTGCAGGAATGGCCACCAGAGCTATTACCAGAGAATTTAATGTTCATTTCTCTACCATAAGCCGTTTTAGAGAATTTGGCAGTACATCCCGCAGACCGCGTGTATGGCGTTGTGTGGGCGAGCAGTTTACTGATGTCAACGTTGGGGTTATGGTATGGGTGGGGTTATGGTATGGGCAGGCATACGCTATGGACAACGAACACTATTCGATTTTATCAATGGCAATTTGAATTCACAAAAATACCGTGATGAGATCCTGAGGCCCATTTTTTTTAACAGTATTTGTGACCAACAGATGCATATCTGTACTCCCAGTCATGTGAAATCCATAGATTAGGGCCTAAAGAATTTATTTCAATTGACTGATTTCCTCATATGAACTGTAACTCAGTTGTTGCATGTTGCGTTTATATATTTGTTCATTATTGGTCTAAGTGTGTTAACATCACATGAAATCATGTTGTGTATGTTACAACAGAATGGGGGTATTGTCACTATTAGAAAAGGATTTCATTATTTGACAACATCACATAGGCCTAGTTAGATAGGTTAAATCATTTTCAAAAAATAAATAAAAAATAGGGGCTAGCTTTACAGAAACATTATCAGGTAACTCGACCCCTGAGGAGTTAACATACTGTACACTCACTTAAATCTTTTGAGAGTCTGGTGGGCTGTGTTGTCTTAATCCTGACGCACACACACACTTGGTGCCCTGGCGCTCATACAGGCTCAGTGTGTGTTTAATCTCTCCCTGGCTTCACTTCTCTGCTGAGAGCATTCCTGGCACCCATAGGCCATGGGGGGTCACACTCCAGAGCTGGCACCTTGCCCCCCCCCCCCCCCCTTTCCCAACAACAACCCCCATTCCTAAAGCAGAGCTTCCTTCTCTACAGAGGCACCCCTTTGAAGGACGGTCTAGTTTTGTTTAAAGGGCAGATTCTCCTCGCATACTGTTTCCAAGTCTCTTGCCTGTCATAGACCTCTGCCCAAGCATTCCACTTGGCAGAGAACATAATTAAGGGAATGTCTGCTCTACTGATACGTAGCATAACCTTCCCTCATGTGATCTGTTTTCCTATTTTTCTGTCTCTTTCGCCATTTTGAAAATCAGTGGCTACATGACTGCCTGTGATGATGGCCGAATAAAGTCCTAAAATGCATGGCTCGTTATTCGAGTTCACATCTTGCTTTATATTATCATAGGGAATTCTGAATGAATATAGGCAACTAGAATACAGACTGAGGTAGGCTAATTATCTCACGTAACCAAAATATTAAGTTCTCCTTTTCCAATTATGTAACTCATCAAAGCTGCAGAAGGTCTTCTAACTGACGTAACATATGGTTCAGGATGTAAATGTCAAGATTTGTATTGCCACTTGTGAGGATGAGTTGGCTGAATTACTTTGATCTCTCTGGCATTTGCTCAGTGCTGTCATGATAAAGATGGCACTATTTGACTTGAAGGATAGGATGTGGTATAAGCTTGCTCAGTTGAACTCTTGGACAGTTTAACTGTGCAGTTACCATTTCAAGATTGATACAAGGTGTACCAATCTACACATCTAGGCTTGCGTGGAAGAGGCACCAAGGCACCCCTTTCATCTCCCCAGAGGAATCTGGGATTAAATGTTAAATTGAACCTCCTTGGCACAGCTTTGACCCTCTTTTCCAAAGCATCTGACTGTTCTCCATTTTTAATGTCCCTCTGACACATTCTCCTCACCAATTTGTTTATTTGCGAGTTCCTTTCTGTGTGCACAGACCACACCGACGTGTGTCTGTGAGAGAAGTGTCCCTTCTTCCCAGTCCTCCCTCCAGCTCCTGTTCCCTCTGCTCCCTCCAGCTCTTGTTCCCTCTGCTCCCTCCAGCTCTTGTTCCCTCTGCTCCCTCCAGCTCTTGTTCCCTCTGCTCCCTCCAGCTCTTGTTCCCTCTGCTCCCTCGACAGATCCTGTTCCCTCTGCTCCCTCCAGCTCCTGTTCCTCTGCTCCCTCCAGCTCCTGTTTCCCTCTGCTCCTTCCAGCTCCTGTTCCCTCTGCTCCCTCCAGCTCTGTTCCTCTGCTCCCTCCAGCTCCGTTCGCTCGTGCTCCCTCCAGCTCCTGTTCCCTCTGCTCCCTCCAGCTCCTGTTCCCTCTGCTCCCTCCAGCTCCTGTTCCCTCTGCTCCCTCCAGCTCCTGTTCTCTCTGCTCTGGGCCTGTAGGGTTCCAGTGCTGCAGTGGCTTGACTGTGAGCAGAAAGATTTAAGCCCTGTCAAACATGCTGCTCAGTTTTCCCTCCTTTCTGCTCTTCACTTCTCTACTCCTCTCTCTAACTCTTCCCACTCGCTGTCATTGTGGCGCCGGGTGTTTAAATATGCCTTGTGCCAGCCTGGGATCCGGTAGCTTCCACAGTGCTGCTGGCTGTTTGTCTGGTTGGTTGGGTTTTCTCCTCCTCCACCAGACCTAAGCTGAGAGGTTCTGTTCCCTGGCCCATATCCAGAGCCCCCAGACAAAGAGACTATTGATTACTATTGAGGGGGAAGAGACTGGGGCTTGTTTTCACAACAGGTTTGATTTGATTAGGTGTGTTTTGTGCCTACAGGGCAGAGACGACATGCTACAAATAGAACCTCTGGTGACCTTAAACACACCGCTGCATATAGAATGTAGAACTGAGGAAAGAATAGGATTGGTTTGTTTTTTTGACAACTTTATTGTTTGATTTTCACAAACCAAATATGGAAGTAATAAACTGTAAAGAGATCCAGACCGATGGAGACAGGATTATCCTGTAAAAGAGAACATCATTAACACCACTAATACTTTGTATTAATTTATTGTCTACTAACAGATCCTTACAAATGTCTGGTTGGATGATATTGGAGAGGGCCTGATTGTCTGTCTGTAACTTATAATGATTCCCGTGTGGCTCAGTTGGTGGTCCCGTGTGGCTCAGTTGGTAGAGCATGGCGCTTGCAACGCCAGGGTTGTGGGTTCATTCCCCACGGGGGGACCAGGATGAATATGTATGAACTTTCCAACTTGTAAGTCGCTCTGGATAAGAGCGTCAGCTAAATGACTTAAATGTAAATGTAATGATTCCTGAATTCATGTTGTCAGGGAGTTCTGAACAACAGGATACATTACAGTGCCTTCAGAAAGTATTCACACCCCTTGACATTTTCCACATTTTGTTGTTACCGCCTGAATTTAAAATGGAATACATTTAAAAAATGTGTCACTGACCCCATTGCCCCATAATGTCAAAGTGGAATTATGTTTTTTGAAATGTTTACATATTAATAAAAAATAAAAAATGAAAAGCTGAAATGTCTTAAGTCTAGTTATTCAACCCCTTTGTTATGGCAAGCCTAAATAATTTCAGGAGTAAAGGTTTGCTTAACAAGTCACATAAGTTGCATGGACTCACTCTGTGTGCAATAATGGTGTTTTACATGATTGTTGATTGACTACCTCATCTCTGTACCCCACACACATAATTATCTGTAAGGTCCCTTAGTCGAGCAATACATTTCAAACACAGATTCAACAGCAAAGCCAAGGGAGATTTTCCAATGCCTCGCAAAGAAGGGCACTTATTGGTAGATGGGTAAAAATACAAAAAGAAGACCTTTTAATGACACTTTGGATGGTGTATCAACACACCCAGTCACTACAAAGATACAACCAGCCTTCCTAACTCCGTTGCCGGAGAGGAAGGAAACTGCTCAGGGATTTCACCACGACGCCAATGGTGACTTTAAGGGGCGGTTTCACGTACAGAGTTTTAATTAAAGTCAGGACTAGGCTAATTCTAATTAAATTAATCCAGATTTGTTTTTAAATGGCCGTCTAAGACATTGCTTAACTTCAGATTAATTAGTTCTAGACTAAGGTAAGGACTAACCAATTAATCTGTGTGAAGTCTGATTAGATTAACGATGTGCACTTAGTGCTGAACTAAGGATGCTTCAAAAACCAGGGATGGGACACTAATACATAAGCATTGTGTGGAATTGGAGCAAGTCACCTAAACCAAGCAATGGACGAAGATAAAAGAATTTCAGTGACATTGAAAAAAACCTCTTGAAGCGAATTGTGTCAAATCACCCAATTATGAAGAACAGACAGCATGATTCATCAACAGAAAACAAGAAAAAGAATGCCTGGACTACCATTTGTAATGAATTTAACTCAAATGAAAAGTTAATAAAAGAACACTACAACAACTTCAGGTAAGATACTGTATTGGTTGGCACACTTTTACAAATCAGTCACTTTGAAATGTTATTTTTCTTGAGTAACACAACACAGTGGAGCCTAAATGTATTTGTTTGACAGAAATGTTACACAAATAATATCATAAATAATAACTAATATAATTTCTATTTTGTCTTGTCTTTCTAAGGTCCTGTGGAAAAACTTACAAGTCAATTTAGACATATGATGTTGCTCGTAGGGAGCGTTTTAAGACTGTTAAGACCTTAGACAGATGAGCTGGGGGACTTGTTGACCGGGATCATTAAGAGCCAGCAACCCCTGGAAGGGGTGACATATTGGACACTTCAGATGGGAGACCGTTCCAATCCTCAATTGGTAGGATTCACTCAGGATGTGCCATCCCCGTGCCATCCCCGTAATGCAGGGAATATGTCATGTTGTCAGTCAACTCTTGTCCATTTCTGTCACTGTCTGCCTCAACCATGGGAACATCTGGGTCATCCTCATGTTTCAATGCGAGGATCTGGGCAGCCATGCTGTTTGAGGTAATTGTGAAGCACTGCTGTTGCAATTATGACAATGCAGTATCTTCTTGGTTGAAACCGCAATGTGTTTCTGAGACATTGGAAACAACTCTTCCAAACATGCGCTCCACCTCTGGTGCGGGTATGAGCTTGGTTGTACCGTTGTTGCTCAGGTCCTATTGCATGAAGATAGGGGGTGAACAAGAAGTTGGTCTGTGCATACCCACACTAACCAAGTATGATTCCACCATGTTGTCCTCCTTCAAGCTGAGCATACAAAGAGGAGTTTTGGAAAATCCTTGAGTCATGAGTTGCACCTTTCCAACGTGCAACAATGTTGGAGAACTGCAAATTGGGAGTGTGCACACTTTGTACATTTATTGAGAACCCGTTTTTAAGATTCCTGTACTCCTCAGCATCTGCTGTAGAGGGACAGTTGATGGGAATATGACATCCATCTATACAGCCAATGACTCCAGGGAAGTCCCAATATTCATTGAACCCTATCTTGTAGTTGGCTTGGGCAGCAGTATTAGGGAACTTGATGTAATTGTCTTTCAGTTCACCTATAGCATTGCAGACTTTGTGGACTAGGAAGGTTCCAGATGCCAAAATACGTCAAGGTGATCAATACTTGAAGGGATGGCCCTTCCCGGAAAAGAGTCAGGTGAAATTCTTGGCTCAAGCAAACAAATATCAGCTGCATTTTCTATTTACATACAGAAAATTATTTCATCAGTGGGTTAACCCTGTCTATAACCGCCCTTCTGTCTGGCCTTGGTGGTTCACTTTGATCATCATTGAAATAGTCAAGGTAATCAATTTTCCTCCATTGCCAAGGTCAACCTGGGGGCCAACAATCATTATTCTGAAGTTAAACCTTCCTCTGGCCAGGTTTTATTCAAGCCTCCAATTAGATCTAGATTAACTCTAACCGTCCTTCTGAAAATCAAACTTTTAAAATCTAGACTAGGGCAAGTCAAACTATTATTTTAAACTATGTCTGAGAAATGCAATTTGTTAGTCCAGTTTAAAAGTGCAATTTAGTCTAGGATCAGGTGTCCGTAAAACCTCCCCTGTAACAGTTGGAGTTTAATGGCTGTGATAGGAGAAAACTGAGGATGGATCAACATTGTAGTTACTCCACAATACTAACATTGAGAGAGTGAAAAGAAGGAAGCCTGTACAGAATAAAAATATTCCAAAACATGCATCCTGTTTGCAACAAGGCACTAAAGTAATACTGCAAAAAATGTGGCAAAGCAATTAAGCCTTTGTCCTGAATACAAAGTGTTACGCTTGGGTCAATTACACATTACTGAGTACCACTCCATATTTTCAAGCATAGTGGTGGCTGCATCGTGTTATAGCTATGCTTGTAATCGTTGAAGACTGGGGAGTTTTTCAGGATAAAAAAATAAACGGAACGGAGCTAGGCAAAATCAGGCAAAATCTTAGAGGAAAACCTGGTCTGCTTTGCAACAAACACTGGGAGATGCATTCACCTTTCAGCAGGAGGATAACCTAAAACACAAGGCCAAATTTACACTGGAGTTGCTTACCAAGAAGACCGTGAATGTTCCTGAGTGGCCGAGTTATAGTTTTTGCTCAAATATAATTGAAAATCTATGGCAAGACCTGAAAATGGTTGTCTAACAATGATCAAAAAMCAATTTGACAGAGCTTGAAGAATTTTGAAAAGAATAATGGGCAAATGTTGCACAATCCAGGTGTGGAAAGCTCTTAGAGATTTACCCAGAAACACTCACAGCTGTAATCTCTGCCAACGCTGCTTCTACAAACTATTGACTTGGGTGTGAATACTTATGTAAATGAGACTTCTGTATTTCATTTTCAATAAATTTGCAAAAATGTCTAAAAACATGTTTTCACTTTGTCATTATGGGGTATTGTGTGTAGCTGGGTGAGAAATAAATATATTTAATCAATTTTGAGTTCCGGCTGTAACAAAACAAAAGTGGAATAAGTCAAGGGGTATGAATAGTTTCTGAAGGCACTGTATGTAGTTCTGCTCTTTGAATATATTTGCAGACTGAAGGAATCTATTTTTAATGGAGATCTAGGTTATGGCTAACTGGGATATGGTTCAGGTTCAGCCCATGTCTGTTTTCAAAGCTGTTACTCCACTTTTTTGTTTCTTGTTATTTCTGATGATGAGTCTGTATGGGTTCTTTTCATTATAATTTCACTCTTCGCTGGGCAGTCATTTGAGTGTCCCAGCCAGAACTTCTCAAGCTGTTTGCTGATAAGCAGTTTTCCCCTGTGTTGCCAGTGTGGTTTTCAGGAAGAGGAATGAGTTTTGCAAATCAGCTTACTAAAATAATCACTCAATATGGTTTGAAGTATGTAAGGTAATGAATGCATGGCCATGGGAAGAATTGATCAAGTATTTCCATCTGGGGGATGATGTTTTAAACAACAGTAGTAAAGTCTAGAGTAGGATGAGCTGTCCTTGTATGTGAAGGGAAAATTACATTTCAGATGTGTATAGCTCATTATGCAGACAACTGAATAGTCTACTCATCTTATTAACCCTTTGGATACAGGGAGATGGATGTCTGCATTGTGAATACATGCATAAAGGGTAGCTATTAGAGAATGGTGATCAGTCAAGGAGAATTCTAGGCACTATGTTATTGTGAAACGTTGTGTCTTTCATTATGGGGTTATGAGTAGACATACAGTTCCTTCAGAAAGTATTCATACCCATTGATTTATTCCACATTTTGTTGTTACAGCCTGAATTCAAAATGGATTAAAAAAATTATAACACCCATTTACACACAATACCCCATAATGACAGTGAAAACATGTTTGCAAATGTATTGAAAATTAAATACAGAAATATCTCACACCACTGAGTCAATACTTTGTAGAAGAACCTTTAGCAGCGATTACAGCTGTGAGTCTTTCTGGCTAAGTCTCTAAGAGCGTTCCACACCTGGATTGTGCAACATTTGCCCATTTTTATTATTTTCATAATTCTTCAGGTTCTGTCATTGATTGCTGATCATTGCTAGACAACCATTTTCAAGTCTTGCCCTAGATTTTCAAGTAGATTTAAGGCAACTGTATCTTGGCCACTTGGGGAAAATTCGGTGTGTATTTGACCTTGTGTGTTTTAGATTATTGTCCTGCTGAAAGATATGTTTATCTCCCAGTATCTGGTGGAAAGCAGACTGAACCAGGTTTTCCTCTAGGACTTTGCCTGTGCTTAGCTCATTCCATTTATTACAAGCATAACCATACCCATTATTACAAGCATACCCATAACATGAGGCAGCTTGAAAATATGGAGAGTGGTCCTCAGTAGTGTGTTGTATTGTATTTGTGCCAAACATAACATTTTGTATTCGGGACAAAATGTTAATTGCTTTATCGTGTTTTTTTGCCGTATTACTTTAGTGTCTTATTGCAAACAGGATGCATGTTTTTGGAATATTTGTATTCTGTACAGTCTTGCTTCTTTTAACTCTGTGGTGGCTGCATCACTTATTGCACACAGTGAGTCCATGCAACTTAGGTGACTTATTAAGCTTATTTAGACAACTTATTTAGGCTTGCCATACCAAAGGGGTTGAATACTTATTGACTGAAAAGCTGAAACGTCTTGATTCTTTAAATTAATTTGTAAAAATGTTGAAATACATAATTCCACTTTGAGGTATGTGTGTGTGTGGTGTGACAAAATATCTCAATTTAATTCATTTTAAATTCAGGAAATGTCAAGGGTTGTGAGAACTTTCTGAAGGCACTGTAAGTAATGTATGTGATGTAAATCCAGATTTTGAAGCATTAATACTGCGTCTCTCCTCTTCCTCTCCTGTCAGATGGGATCCACTTCCTGTCGGCCCAGTGTCTGCTCCAGGTCACCATCATCACAGACGAAATGCTCTCCAACAGCATCACGCTGCGATTGGCCAACACCTCCCAGGAGCACTTCCTGTCCCAGCTATTGGCCCAGTTCTTGGAGGGCGTGGCCTGCGTTCTGTCAGCAGACCGCGAGGACGTCGTAGTGTTCAACATCCAGGATGACACAGACGTCAGCGCCCGGATCCTCAATGTCAGCCTGTCTGTGGCCGTGCCCAGGGAGGGCCCGCGTGGGGGAGGAGAGGGGTCCAGGGGGGACGTACGAGTGGACAGAGGGACAGCAGGGGCCAATGGAGCGGCAGAGTACTTTGGTTCTGAGGAGCTACAGGAGAGGTTGTACCTGAACCGCAGTCTGCTGGCCCACATCTCCTCCCAGCAGGTGCTGCCCTTCGATGACAACATCTGCCTGAGAGAGCCCTGCGAGAACTACATGAAGTGTGTGTCCGTGCTGAAGTTTGACAGCCTGGCGCCATTCGTGGCGTCTGACACCATCCTTTTCCGACCCATCCACCCCATCGCCGGGCTGCGCTGCCGCTGCCCCACCGGCTTCACAGGAGACTACTGCGAGACAGAGATCGACCTGTGCTACTCCAAACCCTGTGGAACCCACGGCCTGTGTCGCAGCAGAGAGGGAGGCTACACCTGCGAGTGCCTCAATGACTATACAGGTAAATGACCTCTCTCTCTTGATATGATGTTGAATTATAAATGAAGATATTTCACTTCGTAGATGACGTACGTGTCACAAAAAGCAAACCATTATAAAAACCCAAAAGATGATTTGGATATGTGTGCAGCATGTCCTGTATTTATAGTGAATGGCCTCATACCCGTCAGACACAACGGCAAGAATAATTCTCACTAAGTGGCCATAAAGTACATTTTAATGTCTAATGTCCCATTGGAAATTCTATGGATGTAATCAATCTTGTTAATTAATTATTTCATTAATTCATTCCGTCCTACCCTCCGGTCTATGTATTGACATGTTACAGCCTGGCTAAGGGCCTATACAGTGATGACACCTGTTCAGCTGGACAAAGGCAGTGTGATGACTTATTGATTTTAATAATCCCTGGACCAATGAGGCGTGACTACGTTAAACATGAGCCAGCCTGTTAACTGTTCATACTTCCTACCCTTCCCCATTGTCTGTCTGAGAGAATGAAAAGGGCAGTCTGTGTGTGAGATGACAAGTAAAAAAAAACAAAAAAACTTACATCTCAATCCAGCAGGGATCAATGAGAGATTATGAACTTGCATAAAGGAAGTGTGTGTGGGAGGAAGTCTGGATCACATTCTGTCTTGGTTGGGCTAACAGGGTCTTACAATGTGAGCGCTATGAAGAATAACCAGGTCCATGGTGCACCAGAGTGTGGGATTGCCTTCCTGGGGTCTATCTTGTAGCATTACAGTGATGAGTGTCTCTGAATGGGGAAAACAATAGCAATTTGGCCGGTCAGCAGCAGAGTAGCTCTGAGAGGAATAATGGAAGGAGGTGCTGAATTATGGATGGCTACAGATTGAAAGAGGGAGAGTGTCTCCTGCCTGTAACAATGCCCCCTGGTAAAAAATAGCTGGGATGGATAAAATGTAACTAAACATACTGTGTAAAGGCGGTGGGCTCTGAGGAATGGTGGAAAGGAAGAACTTTTAAAAGCTTCCATTTTTGAAGATGGCGGTACTCTGTTTTTCATTACTATCTCAGTCCCCATCTCAAATGGGTTCGCTTTAAAAGTCTTCTTTTTTTACACTTAAAGCACATTTAGGGAGGAAAGATTATGCATACACTGCACTAAATATAGTCATATCCTGAAAATATCAGAGGATCTGCTTTCTCTGCTTCGGGGGAGAGTTGTAGAATGAGAGAGGATGGAGAGAAAGGGAAGGGAATGAACATATGCTAATATGAACAAATACCAGAGTCTTTGCCCTCTGTTTATCAAAGGGTTGTGGGGTTGAATGAGAGTTAATTTAATTTCACCCGAGCCCTGCTCTCTCCCTATGGTACATACAGTATGTTCTTTGAAGTTAACTGCTGCTCTAGTTAGATAAAAGCATGAAATGTGGTTGGATTCTCGCTCCTTTCTATAGAGATGGATTAATCGTTTCTGGTATCCTTTTTCATTTTTAATATTATTTTTTTATTTCACCTTTATTTAACCAGGTAGGCCAGTTGAGAACAAGTTCTCATTTACAACTGCGACCTGGCCAAGATAAAGCAAAGCAGTGCGACAAAAAACAACAACACAGAGTTACACATGGAATAAACAAAACTACAGTCAATAACACAATAGAAAAATCTATATACAGTGTGTGCAAATGGCATAAATAGGCCATAGTAGCGAAGTAATTACAGTTTAGCAAATTAACACTGGAGTGATAGATGTGCAGATGATGATGTGCAAGTAGAAATACTGGTGTGCAAAAGAGCAACAAAAAAAGTAAATAAAAACAATATGGGGAGGAGGTAGGTAGTTGGATGAGCTATTTACAGATGGGCTGTGTACAGCTGCAGCGATCGGTGAGCTGCTCAGATAGCTGATGCTTAAAGTTAGTGAGGGAGATATAAGTCTCCAACTTAAGCGATTTTTTTTTCTTTTTTTCTTTTTTTTCCGATTCGTTCCAGTCATTGGCAGCAGAGAACTGGAAGGAAAGGCGGCCAAAGGAGGTATTGGCTTTGGGGATGACCAGTGAGATATACCAGCAGGAGCGCGTGCTATGGGTGGGTGTTGCTATGGTGACCAGTGAGCTGAGATACGGCGGAGCTTTACCTAGAAAATACTTATAGATCACCTGGAGCCAGTGGGTCTGGCGACGAATATGTAGCGAGGGCCAGCCAACGAGAGCATACAGGTCGCAGTGGTGGGTAGTATATGGGGCTTTGGTGACTAAACGGATGGCACTGTGATAGACTGCATCCAGTTTGCTGAGTAGAGTGTTGGAGGCTATTTTGTAAATGACATCGCCGAAGTCGAGGATCGTTAGGATGGTCAGTTTTACGAGGGTAAGTTTGGCAGCGTGCGTGAAGGAGGCTTTGCTGCGAAATAGGGAACCAATTCTAGATTTAATTTTGGATTGGAGATGCTTAATATGAGTCTGGAAGGAGAGTTTACAGTCTAGTCAGACACCTAGGTATTTGTAGTTGTCCACGTATTCTAAGTCAGAACTGTCCAGAGTAGTGATGCTAGTTGGGCGGGCAGCGATCGGTTGAAAAGCATGCATTTAGTTTTACTAGCGTTTAAGAGCAGTTGGAGGCCACGGAAGGAGTGTTGTATGGCATTGAAGCTCATTTGGAGGTTTGTTAACACAGTATCCAAAGAAGGGCCAGATGTATACAGAATGGTGTCGTCTGCGTAGAGGTGGATCAAGGAATCACCCACAGCAAGAACGACATCGTTGATATATACAGAGAAAATAGGTTATACAGTGGGGAGAACAAGTATTTGATACACTGCCGATTTGGCATGTTTTCCTACTTACAAAGCATTTAGAGGTCTGTAATTTTTTATCATAGGTACACTTCAACTGTGAGAGACGGAATATAAAACAAAAATCCAGAAAATCACATTGTATGATTTTTAAGTAATTCATTTGCATTTTATTGCATGACATAAGTATTTGATACATCAGAAAAGCAGAACTTAATATTTGGTACAGAACTTTTGTTTGCAATTACAGAGATCATACGTTTCCTGTAGTTCTTGACCAGGTTTGCACACACTCATCCATACAGACCTTCTCCAGATCCTTCAGGTTTCGGGCTGTCGCTGGGCAATACGGACTTTCAGCTCCCTTCAAATATTTTTTTGGGTTCAGGTCTGGAGACTGGCTAGGCCACTCCAGGACCTTGAGATGCTTCTTAAGGAGCCACTCCTTAGTTGCCCTGGCTGTGTGTTTCGGGTCGTTGTCATGCTGGAAGACCCAGCCACGACCCATCTTCAATGCTCTTACTGAGGGAAGGAGGTTGTTGGCCAAGATCTCGCGATACATGGCCCCATCCATCCTCCCCTCAATACGGTGCAGTCGTCCTGTCCCTTTGCAGAAAAGCATCCCAAAGAAATGATGTTTCCACCTCCATGCTTCACGGTTGGGATGGTGTTCTTGGGGTTGTACTCATCCTTCTTCTTCCTCCAAACACGGCGAGTGGAGTTTAGACCAAAAAGCTCTATTTTTGTCTCATCAGACCACATGACCTTCTCCATTCCTCCTCTGGATCATCCAGATGGTCATTGGCAAACTTCAGACGGGCCTGGACATGCGCTGGTTGAGCAGGGGGACCTTGCGTGCGCTGCAGGATTTTAATCCATGACGGAGTAGTGTGTTACTAATGGTTTTCTTTGAGACTGTGGTCCCAGCTCTCTTCAGGTCATTGACCAGGTCCTGCCGTGTAGTTCTGGGCTGATCCCTCACATTCCTCATGATCATTGATGCCCCACGAGGTGAGATCCTGCATGGAGCCCCAGACCGAGGGTGATTGACCGTCATCTTGACTTCTTCCATTTTCTAATAATTGCGCCAACAGCTGTTGCCTTCTTACCAAGCTGCTTGCATATTGTCCTGTAGCCCATCCCAGCCTTGTGCAGGTCTACACTGTATATACAGTGGGGAGAACAAGTATTTGATACACTGCCGATTTTGCAGGTTTTCCTACTTACAAAGCATGTAGAGGTCTGTAATTGTTATCATAGGTACACTTCAACTGTGAGAGACGGAATCTAAAACATTCCAGAAAATCACATTGTATGATTTTTAAGTAATTAATTTGCATTTTATTGCATGACATAAGTATTTGATCACCTACCAACCAGTAAGAATTCTCACAGACCTGTTAGTTTTTCTTTAAGAAGCCCTCCTGTTCTCCACTCATTACTTGTATTAACTGCACCTGTTTGAACTCGTTACCTGTATAAAAGACACCTGTCCACACACTCAATCAAACAGACTCCAACCTCTCCAAATGGCCAAGACCAGAGAGCTGTGTAAGGACATCAGGGATAAATTGTAGACCTGCACAAGGATGGGATGGGCTACAGGACAATAGGCAAGCAGCTTGGTGAGAAGGCAACAACTGTTGGCGCAATTATTCGAAAATGGAAGAAGTTCAAAAGTCAATCACCCTCGGTCTGGGGCTCCATGCAAGATCTCACCTCGTGGGGCATCAATGTATGAGGAAGGTGAGGGATCAAGCCCAGAACTACACGGCAGGACTGGTCAATGACCTGAAGAGAGCTGGGACCACAGTCTCAAAGAAAACCATTAGTAACACACTACGCCATATGGATTAAAAATCCTTGCAGCGCACGCAAGGTCCCCTGCTCAAGCCAGCGCATGTCCAGGCCCATCTGAAGTTTGCCAATGACCATCTGGATGATCCAGAGGAGGAATGGGAGAAGGTCATGTGGTCTGATGAGACAAAAATATAGTTTTTTGGTCTAAACTCCACTCGCCGTGTTTGGAGGAAGAAGAAGGATGAGTACAACCCCAGAACACCATCCCAACCGTGAAGCATGGAGGTGGAAACATCATTCTTTGGGGATGCTTTTCTGCAAAGGGACAGGACGACTGCACCGTATTGAGGGGAGGATGGATGGGGCCATGTATCGCGAGATCTTGGCCAACAACCTCCTTCCTCAGTAAGAGCATTGAAGATGGGTCGTGGCTGGGTCTTCCAGCATGACAACGACCCGAAACACACAGCCAGGGCAACTAAGGGAGTGGCTCTGTAAGAAGCATCTCAAGGTCCTGGAGTGGCCTAGCCAGTCTCCAGACCTGAACCCAATAGAAAATCTTTGAGGGAGCTGAAAGTCCGTTTGCCCAGCGACAGCCCAACACGACGAGGATCTGGAGAAGGTCTGTATGGATGAGTGTGTGCAAACCTGGTCAAGAACTACAGGAAACGTATGATCTCTGTAATTGCAAACAAAGGTGTCTGTACCAAATATTAAGTTCTGCTTTTCTGATGTATCAAATACTTATGTCATGCAATAAAATGCAAATGAATTACTTAAAAATCATACAATGTGATTTTCTGGAATTTTTTTTTAGATTCCGTCTCTCACAGTTGAAGTGTACCTATGATAAAAATTACAGACCTCTACATGCTTTGTAAGTAGGAAACCTGCAAAATCGGCAGTGTATCAATACTTGTTCTCCCACTGTATATACAAGTACATCAGTGTTATACTTCTACTAGGACAGTGGGTTAGCGCAATTAAGTAAACTCTGTGTACAGTTTCAACCATATTCTGTTCTGTTGTTCAATCTTGGCAAGACTTGGTCACACAAGTGTGGGTGACCATAATATGTTGTGCTAGTGAGTGGGTATGTGTGAGTGATTGATTGTGTAGGCTTAGTCACTGAGGTCAGGATGAGCAGCATTCTTTCTCATGTACCGCTATGGATGTGTGAAAGCTGAACTGTGGAGGACGATGGTTCGTGGTGTGTGTTTGTGAGTCAGTGTAAGAGAGCAGAGGGATCCTCATCAATTGCACTTAGATCAGGACTGTGCCGCCTGTACGTACCAGCTCAGTTCAACTCAATCTACTGGGCCTGCCTGCCGGGTAATAGGAGTATAATATGATCCAGACATACAGTACACTTGTGTTAGCTGATGATTTATGACGTATGTATCACGCTTTCAGGCTTGCTCTAATATTTGCTGAAACAAGGCTGAGAGAGCAGTCAACCTGTCTCCTCTCCAAGACAGGGCTGGGTTGATGGGTTTGTCCTGGATGGAATCTATAGCTCCTGCTGTTCAACATGACTGACAGTTGGATTTGACACTGTCCCGCTGTGCCGAGAGTGTGTGTGGGCTCAATTGGCTGGTGTGCGTGTTTGAGGGAGTTGTGTATGGGTGTGTGTGTGTCAGAGGGAGTGTGTGTAGATGCTGAATTGCCTGCTCCATGTGGGTGAGAAGGTAAGTGTGTGTGTGTGTGTGTGTGTGTGTGTGTGTGTGTGTGTGTGTGTGTGTGTGTGTGTGTGTGTGTGTGTGTGTGTGTGTGTGTGTGTGTGTGTGTGTGTGTGTGTGTGTGTGTGTGTGTGTGTGTGTGGTGTGTGTGTGTGTGTGTGTTGTGTTGGCTTCCGTGGGCGGGTCCAGATGGCAGTATGATGGAAGCGAGAAAAATAACAGCAGAGCAGCCATCCAATTTACTCACGTTGTGAAAGGCAGAGCGAATTATTAAGTCTGGCTGACTCAGTCTGGAAACAGAACAAATGGACAGAAAACACTTGCATTCTAATGATGCGCGGGTTAACTCATAACCCGCAGTCCCCGTAGGTGGGTTTAGGGTCATGAAATATTGTGTGAATGATAAGAGAGTGGGGATCAAGCGGGTTAAATAAAGAATAATATATATATAATACATAATTAAAACGTAAATGTATCATTCTTGTTTCTTGTGCAATTCATATCTATAGCCTACATTGAGGTTATTCTTTCATTAGTTTTATCTGTCGTTAGGGAATGAGTTTACTTCCAAAGCAAAGTAAAAAACATTGTCTCCTCAACTATAGAAGGTTTTAGCTCAGCCTCTGAATATCAAAAAAGCTAAACAATGATATTCCCATATGCATCGGAGGCACGTCTTTCCCGGGTATTTTACAGCTTGTTTCTAGCAGAACGCATCGCTGTTATACAGTGCATTCGGAAAGTATTCAGACTCTTTGACTTTTTCCACATTTTGTTACTTTATAGCCTTATTCATCAATCTACACACTACCCCATAATGACAAAGCGAAAACATGTTTTTAGAAAAAATGTAATATATACCTTATTTACATTAGTATTCAGACCCTTTACTATGAGACTCGAAATTGAGCACAAGTGCATCCTATTTCCATTGATCATCCTTGAGATGTTTCTACAACTTGATTGGAGTCCACCTGTGATAAATTCAATGGATTGGGCATGATTTGGCAAGGCACACACCTGTGTATATAAGGTCCCACAGTTGACAGTGCATGTCAGAGAAAATACCAAGCCATGAAGTCGAAGGAATTGTCCATAGAGCTCTGAGACAGGATTGTTTAGAGGCACAGATCTGAGGAAGGGTACAAAAAAATGTCTGCAGTATTGAAAGTCCCCAAGAACACAGTGGCCTCCATCATTCTTAAATAGAAGAAGTTTGGAACCACCAAAACTCTATCTGGAGCCGGCCGCCCGGCCAAACTGAGCAATCGGGGGAGAAGGGTCTTGGTCAGGGAGGTTGATCAAGAACCCGATGGTCACTCTGACAGGGCTCCAGAGTTCCTCTGTAGAGATGGGAGAACTTTCCAAAAGGACAACCATCTCTGCAGCACTCCACCAATCAGGCCTTCATGGTAGAGTGGCCAGACGCAAGCCACTCCTCAGTAAAAGGCACATGACAGCCCGCTTGGCGTTTGCCAAAAGGCACCTAAAGGACTCTCAGACCATGAGAAACAAGATTCTCTGGTCTGATAAAATCAAGATCGAACTCTTTGGCCTGAATTGCAAGCGTCACGTCTGGTGGAAACCAGGCACCATTCATCACCTGGCCTATACCATCTCAACTGTGAAGTATGGTGGTGGCAGAATCATGCTGTGGGCATGTTTTTCAGCAGCAGGGACTGGGAGACTAGTCAGGATCGAGGGAAAGATGAACAGAGCAAAGTACAGAGATCCTTGATGAAAACCTGCTCCAGAGCGCTCAGGACCTCAGACTGGGGCGAAGGTTCACCTTCCAACAGGTGAACGACCCTAAGCACACAGCCAAGACAACGCAGGAGTGGCTTCGGGACAAGTCTCTGAATATCCTTGAGTGGCCCAGCCAGATCCTGGACTTGAACCCGATCAAACATCTCTGGAGAGACCTGAAAATAGCTGTGCAGCGACGCTCCCAATCAAACCTGACAGAGCTTGAGAGGATCTGCAGAGAAGAATGGGAGAAACTCCACAAATACAGGTGTGCCAAGCTTGTAGCATCATACCCAAGAAGACTCGAGGCTGTAATCACAGCCAAAGGTGCTTCAACAAAGTACTGAGTATCAAAAACATGTTGGGTCGTTTTAACAGATTTTTTAATTTCCTTATAACCGGTCAAACTGATGTTAATTTTGCTTGGAAAATCTTTCCCATTTTGGGGGTTATTGCATTTTCTCCGTGGTCCCTAAACGTCTTTGCTGCGTGAGAGGAACAGAAATGGAAGAGTAAAGGAAAACAAACTTTACCTATGTCAACTAGATTGAAGGGTTCATACTATCAATTTATGATGTTATTCTGGTGAGCAAGGGACAATAAGTAATGACAGAAGAGAAGCTGCATCTTGACTAAGAAATAGCATTCCAAGATGTCGGAAAGGATATGCCGAAACAAAATATGCCTATCGGGTGCGGGTGTCATAGTCCGGCGGTTACAGATGGGTTATTAGCAATTGTGTTTGGGTGCGGGTGAACAAACAGCTGACCTGTGCATCACTATCGCATACATACAGGTCGTTATTGTAAAAGAGAATGTGTTCTCAATGACTTACCTGGTTAAATAAAGGTTAAATGTTTGGCAGAGTTACTCCACCTCAAGATTTCCATTTGGTGAAAGGCTTGGCACATGCATACTCAGGCTGACTGGCTCTCGTTCAGGCAAATGAGAAATAAGTGCACTCAGGCTATCCAGAAGGCCAAAGTAAGTTACTTTAAGGAGCAGTTCTCTCTGTGGGTCTAACCCCAAGAAGTTCTGGAAAACGGTTAAAGAAATGGACAATAAACCCTCCTCCTCACATGTCCCTTAATGTTGATGATGTGGTTGTTACTGACAAGGAGCACATGGCTGAGCTCTTCAATCACCACTTCATTAAGTAAGGATTCCTATTTGACTCAGCCATGCCTCCTTGCCCGTCCAACATTACCTCATCTCCCACCCCTTCTAATGTGACTAGACCCGATGCTCCTCCCTATTTTCCCCTGCCCCGCTACAAAGTTTCTCCCTGCCGGTGGTCACTGAGTCCGAGGTGCAAAAGGAGCTCCCTAAACTTGACCCCCCAAAAATATCTGTGTCAATCCTAGGCCCCACGCACTTCTCAATTTACATCAACAACATAGCTCAGGCAGTAGAAAGCTCTCTCTCAAATTTTATATGCAGATTATGGTCTTATACTAAACTGGCCCCTCCCCGGATTTTGTGTTAAACGCTCTAGAACAAAGCTTTTTTTTAGTGTCCAACAAGCTTTCTCTGGCCTTAACCTTGTTCTGAACACCTCCAAAACAAAGGTCATGTGGTTACTACTTCTGAGAGTTTAGAGCTTGAGGTAATCACCTCATACATTGTACTTGGAAGCATGGCTCGACTGTACACTGTCATTCTCTCAGCACATATCAAATATACAGGCTAAGGTTAAATCTAGATTTGGTTTCCTCTATCGTAATCGCTCCTCTTTGACCCCAGCTGCCAAACTAACCGTGATTCAGATGACCATCCTACCCATGCTAGATTACGGATATGTAATTTATAGATCGGCAGGTAAGGGTACTCTCGAGTGGCTAGATGTTCTTTACTATTTGGCCATCAGATTTGCCACCAATGCTCCTTATAGGACACGTCACTGCACTCTATACTCCGCTGTAAACTGGTCATCCAGTCGCAAGACCCACTGGTTGATGCTTATTTATAATACCCTCTTAGGCCTCACTCCCACCTATCTGAGATACCTACTGCAGCCCTCATCCTCCACATACAACACCCGTTCTGCCAAACACATTCTGTTAAAGGTCCCCAAAGCACACACATCCCTGCGTCGCTCCTTTTTTCAGTTCGCTGCAGCTAGCGACTGGAACGAGCTGCAAAAAACACTCAAACTGGACACTTAAAAAAAAAAAATTACCCCCTTTTCTCCCCAATTTTCGTGGTATCCAATCGCTAGTAATTACTATCTCATCGCTACAACTCCCATACGGGCTCGGGAGAGACGAAGGTCGAAAGCCATGCGTCCTCCGAAGCACAACCCAACCAAGCCGCACTGCTTCTTAACACAGCGCGCCTCCAACCCGAAAGCCAGCCGCACCAATGTGTGTCTCTTTATGTAGTGTTGTCTCTCTTGTCGGGATGTGTGTTTTGTCCTATAATTATTTTTTTTATCCCAGCCCCCATCCCCGCAAGAGACCTTTTGCCTTTTGGTAAGCCGTCATTGTAAATAAGAATTTGTTTTTAACTGACTTGCCTAGTAAAATAAAAAAACTACTTTTAGCCTCTACGTTTACAGTGTTTCATACTGCACTGTAAACTACACTACATGGCCAAATGTATGTGAACACCTGCTCATCGAACATCTCATTCCAAAATCATGGGCAATAATATGGAGTTGGTCCCCCTCTTTTCTGCTATAACAGCCTCCACTCTTCTAGGAATGCTTTCCATAGATGTTGGAACATTGTTGCAGGACGTGCTTCCATTCAGCCACGAGCATTAGTAAGGTTGGGCACTGATGTTGGGCGATTAAGCCTGGCTCGCAGTCAGTGTTCCAATTAATCCCAAAGGTGTTCGATGGAGTTGAGGTCAGGGCTTTTTGCAGGCCAATAAAGTTTTTCCACACCGATTTCTACAAACCATTTCTGTATGGACCTCACTTTGTGCATGGGGGCATTGTCATGCTGAAACAGGAAAGGGCCTTCCCCAAACTGTTGCCACAAAGTTGGAAGAACAGAATTGTCTACAATGTCATTGTATGCTGTAGCTCTAAGATTTCCCATCACTGGAAGTAAGGGGTCCGAACCATGAAAAACAGCCCCAGACCATTATTCCTCCTCCACCAAACTTTACAGTTGGCACTATGCATTGGGGCAGGTAGCGTTCTCCTGGCATCCACCAAACCCAGATTTTTCCGTCAGACTGCCAGGTAGTGAAATGTGATTCATCACTCCAGAGAACGCCTTTCCACAGCTCCAGAGTCCAATGGCGGCGAGCTTTACACCACTCCAGCCGTCGCTTGGCATTGCGCATGTTGATCTTAGGCTTTTGTTCTGCTGCTTGGCCATGGAAACCCATTTGATGAAACTTCTAGACATTTCCACTTCACAATAACAGCACTTACAGTTGACCAGGGCAGCTCTAGCAGGGTAGAAATTTGACAAACTATCTTTTTGGAAAGGTGGCATCCTATGATGGTGCCACGTTGAAAGTCACAGAGCTCTTCAGTATGGACATTCTACTACCAACGTTTGTCTATGTAGTTTGCATGGCTGTGTGCTCGATTTTACACACCTGTCAGCAACGGGTGTGGCTGAAATAGCTGAATCCACTCATTTGAAGGGGTGTCCACATACTTTTGTATATATAGTGTATTGCTAAACACACTCTGCCCCATATGAAACACTCTGCCCCACATGAAAAGAGGCTCCACAGAACAAAGCTATTGTGGCATACTGTTTTTCTTTGATCAAGCAATTTTGTATGTTGTGTACTTACTCAGTAGCCAACAGTACAAACATGCTGAGAGCTTTATAATTCAGTGTTTGATGTCGTATTAATCAACTCAAAGATCAAACCATGTAGGAATGCCTCATGGACACTTTTCAAAATTACCCCGACGGCTGCTGCAGGCTCTGAATGGGCAGCAATCGGATTGTGATCAAAGATTGTGTTTTGTGCTTTATTCAATGCATCCCACAGAATGTCTCTGTTTTAGTCCCTCACCTCTGATCTAGGTAGTTTTTAAAAGCAGCCCCATCATTGTTGCCTCCTGTTAGCCTGTTGTCTGGTCCAGGTGCATCACCTGGGCTATAATATGATGGGTTTCACCAGTAGGATCAAAATGATGCCACTCTGTCACCTTCACTACTAGTGGAGTGAGTGGAATCAGTGGATGAGATATAGAATAGTTTTCTACATGGATCTGATTTATACTGAGTGTACAACACATTAAGGACACCTGCTCTTTCCATGACAGACTGACCAGGTGAATCCAGGTGAAAGCTGATCCCTTATTGATTTCACCTTTTTAAATCCAACTCAGTATTAGGAAGGTGTCTTTAATGTTTTGTACACTCAGTGTACATGTCAAGTGTATCCTCACAGCAGACTCACAGTATGTTTGCTGTTAAATAAGCACTGTTGAGTGTGTCGACCCAGTGTTGAGTTCTCTTAACACCCTTCCTCTATGCCTTCAGCAGAGACTGTGCCAATATGAGGATCCTACCATTCTGTTTCATTTAGGAGAGGAGACCATACGTTTCAGTTACCTGAAGTTACAGAAACACCCTATCCAGGTCTGTAGAGGAGTCTCAGCACGAGGAGTTACTTACAGCACGGGGTTTAATCCCCCTGCGCATTCACAGACATTGTTTTAAAAGCAGCAGCTTAACAATTACACAAATCTTTACGATACTATGAACCAGTCATAGTGATCATAGACTCTGTTGTCACAACATCTAGATTATATAAAGATCAGTAGAGGTGTACAGTGCCAGCTGAGGGCTGTGAATGGTGTCTGTGTACTAGCCTATTCTACTGGTGATTCTCATCTCCTGTGATAATTGGCTATTGTTTGATAAGCAGCTCTCTCTCCTCAGTCTGTTAGAGCTGAAGATTAATTATGGAAGAGATGTGTTTTTTGTTCTTTGTTGCATAGAAAATTATGTTTTGGATGTTTGGACAGAACCCAATTTTTTTTTAAATCTGAATGCCTTGTCAACTCAGTTTTGATATGTGGTGGTTGGAGACGAGGCATCTGGAGACCCATCTGTGTGAGTGTTACACCTTGCAAATGCTTCGGCGAACCGAATGGGTGAGCTCGCATACTCCCTTAAAAAAGCTGCAATAGTTCTGTTTGTCCATCTGAGACGCCGTAGCCAGTATACTCTTTCTCTTAAATGAATCTAAGTTAACTCAAGAAATGTTTCATTAATTTAAATGTTTTGTCGAAGATATCTTAGTCACAGTATTTTACCCCTGACAAAGGTGTCTGGTGCAGTATTTCTCAAGAGAAAATTCCAACAGTTCAGGTTGTAACACAACAAAATGTGGAAAAAGTCAAGGGGTGTGAATACTTTCTGAAGGCACTGTATTTTCTAATAAGTTCAATACATTTATTTGATTTCCTACTAAGTTCAGTACATTTTTTATGCCGGTATTGTTGAATTCTGTTTAATGTCTGGATTCCGTGATTCTGTTTGTTCTCCGCATTGCGGAATTTATAGGGCCACCAGTCCACTCATTATGCCATCATTGACTTGAATGGGGTCTCCCGTTCTATTCATTATATTTCTATGGCATCAGATGCAGTCAGGAGTGGAGGAAAGGAGATGTTTTAGATTTTCCTTGCTATTCAAACGGTTATTACGGAGACTGGTCATTTGGCTGGCCAATTGTGTGTGGACTCACAACAGCAGAGCATCTCCTCCTCCCTAAAACCGAGCGGCACCATCTCCAGGATCCCTGCACATTTTGACAGCCTTAATGATTCATGCTGGCAGTAAACAGAAAGTTAGGGAGGGAGGGGATCTGAAGGTGTGCAACTAGAGCAGAGGAAATGCTGTCTAAATAATTGATTGAGGTGGACTCTCTGAAATAGTGACTCTCTGGCAAGCTCCTCCCATCTTTACGCGGCCCAGTTCACCTAGCAACCCAGAGCTGTTGTTCCAAGACCCTGCACCTGTGGCGGGTGGGTGTCCCAGAGGGATGCTTGACAAAAAAACACAGGCTCTGTTTATTCTCAGGTTACCATATAGACAACAGAACAAACAACAGAACAGGCTCAGGTGTCTGCAGGACGGAGACCGGATGCTCACTATTGACTCTTACTGGCTTCTGTATGTTTTATAGACACCACGGTGGGATATATCCACTAGAGTAGAATTTTAGCTTTGCTGGTAGGTATTTTGGGGTAAACAGAATACTACAATTTTTCCGGTTTGAGTGTAAGATGATTGCATATAGTTTTCTTAGTAAATGAATCAATAATGCTCTAAAAATATTATAAATACTATAAAAATATTATTCTCTTTTGATGTGGCGTGCAATTATAACTCTGAAGAGTAGAA
The DNA here is from genome assembly GCF_002910315.2 of Salvelinus sp. IW2-2015. NCBI lineage: Eukaryota > Metazoa > Chordata > Actinopteri > Salmoniformes > Salmonidae > Salvelinus > Salvelinus sp. IW2-2015. Next base: position 26,285,968 of record NC_036851.1, read on the forward strand.
TACAGAACATTAACGTTGAAACCTCCTCACAGAGAATGAGGCCGCTGTAGTGCTGTAATGAGGCCACTGTAGTGCCCAAGGTGACTTTAGAAGAAGTACACTACTATCCCAGTGTGCCACTTTCCTACAATAGCCCAGTGTTGGCTGCAGCAATGTTTGACCACATCAAGCCATGACTAAATGTCCCATCTTCCCCTCATTTGTTTAAAGAGACAGAAGTAACGTGTTGCCCGAGGCGAGTCGCTGATTAAATTCCACACGACTCATGCAGCTATAGTTTTTTTCTGTTTCTGGGTGACTAGCAGTAGCCAATTGTCCCCAAGCGCCATCAACAAGAAAACGGCAACACATTGTCATGGTTCACCAGGGCAAAGTGACTGTTCTTCTGCCAGTGTAGCCCACCATGGTATATTGCTGATTGTACTGTAACAGTACAGTCAGCATAGGATAACATGTTTTAATTCACATCTTGTCAAAGTGTAATCCATAATAACCACAACAGCCTTGGAGTTGAATGAATAAATACATGAATGAAGGAATGAATGCACCCTACAACAGTAGTGAAACAAAGGGTGTCCTTAATTGTCTTAGACTGAGAATCCTGTGATTAGCGAGGATGTACAACACAAATCATGTGTATCTATAGTCTATAGAGATGTTGTCTTTGTGGTGTGTACAGGACCGTACAGTAACACGACACACAGCGGAAGTGTTCCACACTGCTGAGTGGCTCTGACACAAATTCCAGCTCGTGCAAAGAGGCGTGTAGTCTCGTCATAGCAACTGCAGCCTCTCATCCAGAGACTGGAGACAAATAGAAGTTGTGAGCGCAGGGCTACACAAAGCATGGAGGCTTAATAACAGTGACAGTTTCCCCCTGCCATAGCACTCTGTGACTCCCTCGCTCTCTCACATTCCCTTACCCTCTGTCCCTCACGGCTCGTGCTACGTTTTGGAGGCATCTTGCCATGCCCCATATTGAACTGCTGCGGTGGTGTGGTGAGAATTGACACTAGTAAAGTTGAACTGGAAAGGAGGACCAATGGTTTTAACCCACACACTGTCCAGGGCTGGCACTGATTTGTCACCTTGATACTGGTTAATTCTGACTCGTCTCACTTTCTCTTCACCTCTCTATTCCTCCCTCCCATCTCTGTCCATCTCTCTCTTCCTCCAGGCAAGTGGTGTGAGCTGTCGTGCCGCTCCGGGCGTTGTGCCCCAGGTGTGTGTAAGAACGGGGGCACCTGTGTGAACCTGCTGGTGGGAGGATTCAAGTGCGAGTGTCCGTCTGGGAGTTATGAAAAGCCCTACTGTGAGATGACCACCAGGAACTTCCCCCTGCAGTCCTTCCTCACCTTCAAGGGCCTCCGCCAGCGCTTCCACTTCACCCTCTCCCTCTCGTAAGTACAACAACCACCCCACCCAGTGGCACATGGCCATCTCAGTCATTCCCTTTCACAGCACAAAGTATATCCCTAAATATAGTACTGTGATTCACTCCACCTCTCTCATTCTTTCTCCCACTACTTCTCCCTCTTTCTCTTTTTTTATGCCTCCTCTCTTACACTACACATACTCTCTCTCTTGCTCTCTTTCTCTCTCACAAGTATCCCACAACTGCTCTTATACTCTCACACTCACACCTCTTATAGCCTGTGATGCATGATGATTCCTCCGCTCCTCTCATTGGCTAAGTGTCCTGGTGTTTCATAACAATTATTGAATAATTTAATAGCTGTGGTCTTTAAAAGTCTAATCTCTTCTAGCTGGGATTGGGTTCCCTGAGCATGGTGAGTATGTATGAATGGATGGATGGATGGATGGATGGATAGATGAATGGATGGATGGATGGATGGATGGATGGATGGATGGATGGATGGATGGATGGATGGATGGATGGATGGATGGATGGAGAGGTTTCTAATGTGGGTGAATGAGAAGAAGCCCAGCTGCCTGAACTGTTTCTGTACTGGCTCCTTGCCTAACTGAGGGCATTAATCTGAGACCCAGGAGTCCCATCTTATTACACTCAGTGGTGACTTTGAGCTGTGAGTCAGCGCGTGGCCTATTTCTCCTCCTCAGTTGCTCTCATCGAGGTGAATCTGGAGATATGTACCGTCTGCTCCTAGGGTTCGTGCATGTGCTGTTGCATGTGTGTCTTGCTATTAAATCCTACACCTAGGGTACCCTCATCCTGGGATGCCTAAATATTTTGGAAACATGTATTCGCTCTCAATTGACAGCCATCCAGTTTTACATCAGCACTAGTTTATAATGGGTGTCATTTGTCTGATACAGGTAGAGCAAGTTGTATTTCAAGACCATTATCACAACCTAGTATCTTGTTGGAAGGTGCCAGGGGAGGGTGGTGCTTTGAAATTAAACCGATGAGGACTAAACACTGAACAGTCAATCACACTGAAGTACATTCATGTGAATGAGACGAGGCTACATTGATATGAATGATATTCTTCATCCCAAGTGACAATAAAAGCAGCACAATGGGTGTAATATTCATCAGAGCAAAGACAATACCCCCAGTTGATATCACTGTCAAAATTGGCATTTGTATCTACTTTTGTAATGTGTTGTCACTCTAGAAGTGCTTGGCAGGGCTTGAAAACTAGCAGTTAATGGCTAGTGGTGATATTGATACGCCTTTGAGTTTAATTGAAGTGGTGGCCTTGCTTTGAGAGTGGCTCGGATGGCAGTGTTTTTGGATTGAGAACTGCTCTGACCTGTTTCTTAAAAGCATTGTCTCGTAGTTCCCAGACTGCTCCCAGAGCTGTGAAGAAGGTGGGGATATAACAGCTAAGACCCAGCAGGCTGTCTGTCAGGCATCTCTGTTACCTGAACCTAGCTTGATCAGGTTACTGTTGTAAAGAGCTGTTCTCATGGGGAAACCTCCCAGTGAGTTGGAGCCTGTAGACGGGACTGCAGTAGAGATAGTTAGCAGGAAGTGTGTTGAAAGTGTTTCTATAGCAAGGTTTACATCCAATTGGCGTCAGATTTTCATGTGAATATTTTAAAATCTGCAAACAATTGTGCATTTGCCCACCAGAGAAGTGTTTCCATCAAATTGTCTTGTGGATAAAATACTGTGTGATGATGTAGTGCACATAAAATAACTTTTGCGGTTAAATTCCCATGTACCGAATAAAAAATGCAAGTTAAATGGTGTTTCCATCACATTTTCAACTCTACTGATGTTTATTTCACTAAACATGTTGTGTTGTATAGAGAATGTGTCCACTCTGGTCTTGGTACGCGCGCTCTAGCTAACAGCTCACAGATAGTGTGGGTTTAGCCTACTATATGATGAGATAATTATGGACAAAAAGAGCAACATTATTTTCATTTCTCAAACGGCAGCCAAGCATCGATCATCATGTCACCAGAATAAGACCCTCGATATTTTCTGAAAGGAGCATCAAGCTCATCACATTGCACTTACACCACCCTGTGAAGTTCCTCATAACTTATTTCATCTGTAGCCTAATAAACTGCATGCGTTCCAGAGTCGTAGTGGGAGGACCACATAATATCATCGTGTGACTCCAAGTTTACTTTGATATGAATGTTTTCCCGTAAAGGTGTTTCCACCGGCATTTCTCGCATCATACATTTTACCGACACAAGAATATCCCACCTTGTATTTTGTTTTGGCAACATTTGGAATGTTTACTGACAAAGTTTCCATCAGACCTGTCGTGACATTTTTTACCCGACATGTACTTTAATCGCGTAGACCAGGTTTCCATCCAGCCTTTTTATGTTACCAGAAACTGCCTTAGCAGCAACATTTGTATCACATATTTTAATAATACCTCACATTGACATGTAAACACCATCCCCTTCTGGAAACTTCCTCAATGCACATGTCTGATACAGTTACATCAAGTTGCTATTACACTGTGGGCGTTGGCCCATCTATACATTAATATGGGTAGACTGGTTGTTATCTTTGTAAATGGCTGCCTAATGTGACATACAGTATAATGTTGCCAGTGGAGTCCGTTATGTTGTGGTTCATTGCACTCCGTCCGGGGGGGGGGGATCTTGAAGCAGTGTTCACAAGCCTTTAAAAACCTATTCATTGATGACTACTACAATTTCTTGATGATAACCATTTTTTCTCTGACTATTAGCATAAGATCTAACACAGGAGATATTCTGTTTGAGATATTCACAGTGTTATTCAGATGGAGCTGGTGTGTTTCTCTCCTCTTCCCTCTCTGAGGTCATGATGATCATTCTCCTCAGTAAGCAGGTCAGCAGTGCTGTGCCCCATGATTACACTCCAGCTCTGGATTAATGTGTGCACGTTTCCACAATGACACACACACACACACACACACACTTGCATACTCACACACACACACACACACACACACACAACGCATACATGCGCACAGACACACGCACACATCCTCCCAACATTCAACCAAAATATCTCCCTACATGTTCTGAGAGCATCCTGAGACACTGGATATCAGATCTCTGGAATCTCACCCTCATTTAACAAAGAAGTCAGTAGGCTTCCATCTGTCTGACATGGTCTCCATCTGAACCGGCAGATGCTGCCTACAAGCGCTAACGAGTCACACCAGTCACACAGACGACAGGGCTCTCAGTTCTCCCACAGATGTTCAGAATGTTCCAAGTGTCAAGCAGAACAGGTTCACTGTGTGGTCCCCTAGGACAGGAATGAGGGGAAATTATTTTCTGGCTTCATAATTTATAACCTTTGTAGTTTGCCTGGGCTGCAATATGATTATATAATATAAACTGTATATACAAAAGTACGTGGACACCACTTCAAAATAGTGGATTTGACATGTATAAAATTGAACACACCGCCATGCAATCTCCATAGACAAACATTGGCAGTAGAATGGCCTTACTGAAGAGCCACGTGGCACCGTCATAGGATGCCACCTGTCCAACAAGTCAGTTCGTAAAATGTTGTGAAGTGGTAACGTCTCGGAGCAACAACGGCACAGCCGCAAAGTGGTAGGCCACAAAAGCTCACAGAATGGGACCGCCGAGTGTCTTCAGTTGCAACACTCACTACCGAGTACCAAACTGCCTCTGGAAGCAATTTCAGCACAAAAACTGTTCGCCGGGAGCTTCATGAAATGGGTTTCCATGCCCGAGCATGATCACCATGCGCAATGCCAAGCGTTGGCTGAAGTGGTATAAAGCCCACCACCATTGGACTCTGGAGCAGGGGAAACGCGCCCCTTAGTTTCAGTGAAGGGAAATCTTAACGCTACAGCATACAATGACATTCTATTCTTCTAACTTTGTGGCAACAGTTTGGGGAACGCCCTTTCCTGTTTCAGCATGACAATGCCCCCATGCCCAAAGCAAGGTCCATACAGAAATGGTTTGTCGAGATCGATGTGGAAGAACTTGACTGGCCTGCACAGAACCCTGACCTCAACCCCATCGAACACCTTTGGGATGAATTGGAACGCCGACTGCACCTAATTGCCCAACATCAGTGCCCGACCTCAGTAATGCTCTTGTGGCTGAATGGAAGCAAGTCCCTGCAGCAATGTTCCAACATCTAGTTCAAAGCCTTCCCAGAAGAGTGGAGGCTGTTATAGCAGCAAAGGCGGGACCAACTCCATATTAACGGCCATGATTATTGAGCTGTTATTTGAGCAGGTGTCCACATACTTTTGGTCATGTCGTTTAACACCCTGTCATACATTTACATTGATTTTAATGAGCTCCACTGAGATCTTTTTACCTTTTGTGGTGAATCAAATGAAGACCCTTTAGAACTCAATGTGACCCAATGATTTGATGCCTTTGTAAAACCAGTGTGGTTTTATTTTATGCCCTGTGGTCTCTGCAGTTGGACCGTGTCTGTCATTCCTTGAAACCAATGCGAACGGGAGCGTCAGTGGTGTAGGCTCTGGAAGGAAGCCAGAGGGCAGGGGTGCACTGGCGTGTTCAAATGTTTCTAACTGTGTGTTAACATGACAGTAACTGACAACACCACAACGACCTCCGGCACTATAAACTAGGTTTCTTGTCATTGTCTCTTCAGAAATAAAAGTGTAAATGCAGATTGGGATACCTATTCAATTTTACAACTGAATGCATTCAACTGAAATGTGTCTTCCACATTTAACCCAATTGTGGTTGTTTAGTTGCAGCCTGTTTTTATATTCTCCTCTTTGAGAAAACATCATCAAATGTTTTTTTTCTGTGGTTATACAGTAGCTACCTCATTTCTGCCTAGTTCCTCCTCTGTTTAAAATAATCTCCTCATTGCTGCAAACCATCAATATCATTCTGAGTCAGTCTATTATTTCCATATTATACAGTAAAGCCTGCACCTGCATTATGCTTCCTGCATCAGTTTAGTGTAGTGTTTATTATGCTGTAGCATTGACATTGTATTTGTTTGTTACTTCATATCAGAACATCTTTTCATCTCACTCTGTGTGTAGTCACTATCCACGACATGCTGTCTCTGAGTTTATGGGGTATATGCGCCATGCCTACCTGCAGATATTCTCAGACAAAGCACGAGTTTGGGGTAGTTAACCCTGTTGGGTGCTCAGTGATCTATGGAGAACTGCTACGGTGTTAAATCTAGCCATCTCTGCTCCTCAAAGTGGAATCACGAGGCACAGTGCATCAATAAGCCCTCCTAGTAATCTAATAGGAAAGGAAAACAGTTGTTTTCTGGTGCGTTCAAAATCTGTATCCTCTGCTATAGTAGGGCATGTCAGTCAGTACACTGTCTTCCTCGTGTCGAGGGTACTGGCCGAGCTTCTATATGGGTATGAAAGGCTCCACCTCATATTGATACAGAACCATTTACACATGTTGCTGAGATCTTCACTGTTCAATGTGGATGTGGAAAATGCATTTATTGCAGAAATTATTTGTTATATTTACAGAATTATGCCCTTATGCCCACAGTACAACAAGAATGGCAAAATCCTGTGTGTAGAAATATACTGCCTTGAATGCATCTTGGGGTATTTTTCCCCTCACAAAGACCTCTCTTCACTGAAAAGATTGTTTACTCTGTCTTGGTGTCTTTGGCTGTGAATGGACACTTTGTGAGCCCAGTTTCTTTCTGTCTTCCAGGTTTGCCACGAAGGAGCCAAACGGTTTGTTACTCTACAATGGCCGCTTCAACGAGAAGCATGACTTCATCGGTGTGGAAATCGTCAACGAGCAGATACAGCTCACCTTCTCTGCAGGTATAAAGGGATCTGTTAGTGCACGTCAGCCAATTTACCCCACATCTACATTTGGTTGTTATTGAAATATCAACATGTGATTATTGTGACAGGTGTTGACCCACTGAAGCCCTGATTCAATGATGTGTGAGTAACTTTTGCTGACTGTTTAATTTGTGTAGGTGAGACCAAGACGACTGTGTCACCCCACATCCTTGGAGGTGTCAGTGATGGCCAGTGGCATGTGGTCCAAGTTTACTACTACAACAAGGTATGTCAGAGATAAACCTGCGATGGGCTGGTCCTTGTGATCCTACAAGATGTAGACTAGTTCAACACTAGACAAACACAGATTTGCTGGGTCTGGGCTGAGATATAACTTGGGTCTAGACTAGCGTCTGCTGAGTCCCCAACAACTGGATGTTCCTGTTTTCAGGGGAAATGGAAAGAGAGCCTCTGATGCAACTTCTGCTTTTGGATGTGATTAACAAGGCAACACTCCATCTTAACTCCTCCTTCACATTTACTGGATTGGCTGAATTCCCTACAAGACCAGTATGTAGGGAATCTAGTTTCAGGTGTTTCTTTTACTCCTGCTACTTTAGGTTAAGTCTAGACTAACTTGAGCTCTTTTGGGTGCAAAGGTCAGACTAGGCTACTGAGTCCCACTATAGACTTGGCTTTATCAGACCCCACTGTGAAACACTGAGCAGGACTAAGAGCAGTTCATTTCCAACATCAGTACATGCCCAAACTGAATTATGTTTGTCTCTTACCACAGACTTGAAATGGGAGACATCAAAATACCAGACATATTTTCTTAACATGTTTGGCCCTGCAATTGACTTGCATACCGGTAATTGATTTATGGATGTTGTATTGTGAGTAGAAAGACCTGTACGTTCTGGTAGAACTGGATATACATGTATACTGTACTTAGTGTCCTGATAATTACATATCTATTTATACTAGACCAGCAGTACTTCATCAAGTATCTGACAGTGACTGTCTATAGAGTGATGAGGGTAGTGATTCTAATTGGACCACACTGGGAGTAGAATACCCTGAGTCCTCTGTGGAGGTTTACTTTGCTGCTTCCTGTTAGAACTGCTGCTGTGTCATTCCAGAGAACTACTGTTGATGGGACAGTGGAATAGGAAGCTTGCCAGACAGACATACAAGGAATGAGAGCTGGAAAGAAAGGGAAAGGGAGGGATGAGACAGCCAGACAGAGAAAGTGAGAGAGACAGTAAAAAAGTGTGGGAGGAATAATACAAAATAAAATAACTCTCCATACAAACGAGATATAAGCTTCACAACTGTTTTATTTCCATATCAATCAGTGAAGAATGCATGGAACTATAACCCCTCACCCCACTACCCTTCCTCTGTTATCCCCATCCTTTTCAGATGTCCCCCATGGAACTATAACCCCTCACCCCACTACCCTTCCTCTGTTATCCCCATCCTTTTCAGATGTCCCCCAAACCCCCCCAGACCAACACACAGGATGTTACATTTTAATCTATTCAGGAAGTCACTTTGCATCATAAAGCTGTTGCTAGGCAACCTCCCAAGTGTGGATATTCTATTCATGGTCTATGATAACATGGCCCTGTCAGATTCCAGCCAGCAGAATATGAGGGAACACAACATCTCGTGGGCCATTGGAGGAAAAGTTTTGGTTCCCCTCAGTGGGGCCATTATTCTCTCATTAATCACTTTTTTACAAACCAACAAGTCAACGTTTGTTTAAACAGACAATGACAATCTCCAGTGACCTACAAAGTGTTTCCTGTTGAGTGCCCACCATGCCCAACTGTTTTGTTTACTATCACATTTTACCAGCTACTTTCCTACTCATCATTTGCGCAATACAAAGCATGAAGTCAATAACATGTAACAACCATAGTTTTAGGCACAGGCCCAGACCAATGGAAGGGACATATTCCTAGAAAACGTTCCAGAGATCATTCAGGGGCCTAGTTGAACTAATCCCCCAAAATCCAACGATTCTTGGAGGTAGAATAATGGCTCCTCCCCTCTGAGGTATCCCACGCCGGCAGGCCCTCCCCGGCTTGTCTCTGTCCACGGGGGGTGGGAGGAATGAGGTGGGGGGCATTTTAGATTGAAATGTGCCTTTCAGGGGAAAGGGGGAGTGTGGAGAATGGCAATGACCACTGCCTTTGTGCTTCACTCGGCCTCCAATGGGACCATGGTTAGTGGTCCCATCTTCCCCGGGAGAGGAGCGAAGAAACAGGGCAGGAGAGGAGCAAAAAGAAAGGCAAGAGAGAAGTATTGACTTGGGCTTTGAGCGGGACACTGCGCTTCAGGGCTCACCTCTCTGGTTGCTATGGTGTTTCCAATCAATCTCAGATCTCATATTACTGTTTGCTCCAATGCCCCTCTTGTCTAACCCTGTCATCATGGGTGATAGTGAACTCATATTCCCAGGATTCCCTGTCACCCTGTTGTGAGGGGAACAGTATTTAATGTATTCCTGAGTAAATATGTGCTCTCCAATCATCTCTGACAGGCAGAGGCTTTGTGTAGCAGACAGAGCGGCTGACAGACATTAGCAGAGAGGCATTACAGGAGAGTCAACAACCGTGTAGTTCAGCAAGCCAGGGGCTGCTGGGAGCGAAGGCCCAATGTTTAGTTCAGTGAAAGAACCAGCGAATCTGGACCACAGTCTGTTCCAGACCTTTCTCAACTGAGGGGAACTGTGGAAAAGAGCGTGTCGAGTGATTTGGTGTGTGACCATTCTAACAGACCATCTCACACTGCCGGTTTGTGTGTTTGTTTCAGAGTCCCAACAAATGAGTTTCCCACTGCCTCACCAGGGGTCAGCTAAAGGATGAAGACATTTTGTTCAACAATTAGTGTATGGAAGGTTTTGAGGTTTATAGGTTCATTCTATCTTTCTAGTAGCCCGATGTGTTGTGAATAATGAAATCCATTTGCAAGTATTTCAGACTCAAATCAGCAAAGCAAATAATCCTGTTGGCCAGTTATTAGATATGATAATAAGGCCTAATGGGAGACAGAAGAGGTGTTTAAAAACGAGGGCTCATGTTTGAGCAGTGCAGTGGGACAATGTAATTAAGTCTCAATCGTCTCTGACACCCAGGCAGCCGTCAGTGATCACAAAACCCACAATGAACTCCACCAGAATTCAGCTTCTCACAGACAACCCCTCAATGGGACAGCTGTATTAATAGCACGCTGAACGCACAGATATAATCTAATCTACTTACTGGATAGGGGGATACAGGGTTGAAATGAGAACTATGTGTCTGCGGTGCCCCAGGGTGATGTTCTGTGGCAGTGTCTCTCTCCGCCCTGCTCCTGGGAGATGTTCTGTGGCAGGGTCTCTGACTGCCCTGCTCCAGGGAGATGTTCTGTGGCAGGGTCTCTGTCTGCGGTGCTCCAGGGAGATGTTCTGTGGCAGGGTCTCTGTCTGCAGTGCTCCAGGGAGATGTTCTGTGGCAGGGTCTCTGACTGCCCTGCTCCAGGGTGATGTTCTGTGGCAGGGTCTCTGTCTGCAGTGCTCCAAGGTGATGTTCTGTGGCAGTGTCTCTCTCTGCCCTGCTCCTGGGAGATGTTCTGTAGCAGGGTCTTCTGTCTGCGGTGCTCCAGGGAGATGTTCTGTGGCAGGGTCTCTGTCTACGGTGCTCCAGGGAGATGTTCTGTAGCAGGGTCTCTGACTACGGTGCTCCAGGAGATGTTCTGTGGCAGGGTCTCTGTCTACGGTGCTCCAGGGAGATGTTCTGTGGCAGGTCTCTGTCTGTGGTGCTCCTGGGAGATGTTTCTTTGGCAGGGTCTCTGTCTGCAGTGCTCCAGGGGTGATGTTTGTGGCAGTGTCTCTCTGCTGCCTGCTCCTGGGAGATGTTCTGTAGCAGGGTCTCTGACTTACGGTGCTCCAGGGAGATGTTCTGTGGCAGGGTCTCTGTCTGCGGTGCTCCAGGGAGATGTTCTGTGGCAGGTCTCTGTCTACGATCTCCAGGGAGATGTTCTGTAGCAGGGTCTCTGACTACGGTGCTCCAGGGAGATGTTCTGTGGCAGGGTCTCTGTCTACGGTGCTCCAGGGAGATGTTCTGTGGCAGGGTCTCTGTCTGTGGTGCTCCTGGGAGATGTTCTGTGGCAGGGTCTCTGTCTACGGTGCTCCATGGAGATGTTCTGTGGCAGTGTCTGTCGCGGGGCTCCAGTGAGATGTTCTGTGGCAGGGTCTCTGTCTGCGGTGTCCCAGGGAGATGTTCTGTGGCAGGGTCTCTGACTGCCCTGCTCCAGGCTTATGTTCTGTGGCAGGGTCTCTGTCTGCGGTGCTCCAGGGAGATGTTCTGTGGCAGGGTTTCTGTCTGCCGTGCTCCAGGGAGAGGGATGGGACTCTACTGTCATGACCTACAATATTACAGCTGGTTAGATACGTTATGTCAGCAGTGTCTGTGTGTGTAAGACCCACCTGATTTAAAGGGCTCAGACAGTTATTATGGAAACTGCAGGAATATGTAGCAAAGATGGCTTATGGTATCATGAGGTTATGCTATGAATAAATTGAGGTATTTGTGTTTTTAGTTTACAAGACAATTTTCTAAAATAATTGCAAGCCTCCCTATCACGTGCATTCCTCATCTCTCAACAATCAGGCTACCCAGGGCATCATATCCTTCTTGTACTCCACACTGCACAGATAATAATCCTATCTGGTATGTCCACAGCTCAGTGTCCAGCCCCAGGGTGGTCGTGGGGGTTGACCTTCTCATCACAGTGCTGTTAGCATAGCCGTTACTGACACAAGCTCTAACTGGGCTGGCGGTCAATATGAGCTCTGTGTGAACTTTATTGACAGGATCGTTACCCCCACACCCCTCCTCCTGTTTCTCCCTCCATTGATTCCTCACACAATGAAAGAGATCCTTTGTGGAGAAGAAGACCGCTACTGTCCTGCTGAGCCAGGCTTTTCCACCGTGTCTGTGCCCCTTGTCCCAGCCTCTGACTTGAACTCTGGCTGTTTTGACTTTAAATTATTAAAGCACTGAAAACAATTATGATTAGGTAAATTGGGGTGATATTTAAGAATACTGTAGGTCTGAACATAAATTCCCGCCACTAGCTTTTTACTTCAGAATTTATTCAAACTTTTCATTAGGATTGTTAAAGCTTCTTAATTTCTTTAAATGTGTGAAATTGTTTCAAGTCTTTTCGTTGTTAATTGAAGCACTTGACTTGAGAAAATCCTTATCTCTAGGGTGAATGTTTCAATGAGAGAGAGGTTTTTTTATCTTGATATTTTGCATTTGATTGAAATAGAAATGTGATTAGTGCGTTTTTGACACCTTATAAGACAGATTTTGTTAAGATCGCACAATGCTGAGATATGTAGCACACCTTCATGTGTAATTAGCAAACCTCAGGCAGACAAGCAGTCTGTGCTGATCAACCAAAAATACTTTAGTGACACACACAAGAAACAATGAGATGGATATTCTGAGACAAAAATAAACTTATTCATATTTACTTGCCTTTTCTATCCTTGAATGTTCTCTTCTGTAACTAGAGGAAGAAGAAACCTTAACTATTAGCACATGTTTAGCATCAAGCAGTCATTGATATGCACCTGTGACAGAATGCTCTTCTGGACACTCCCAGAAGGCTGATTATAGCTTAATGTGTGCATTTCCTGTCTATCTCGCTATCGATAACCAAGCACTACTTACCCAGTATTTCCCTTTTAGGAAGGAAATTTTGATTTGATTTGGAATAGTGGCACTTATAAATGCTGCCCTGTTTAGAAACTCCTAGCACCCATGTGCTGCTATTTACAGTAGTTTGTCAGGTGAATTTCTCACGACCTGCTGTAGGTGTTCTGTCCATAACACTGGAGCCAAACTCAACAACTCCTCTTCTCTCCTCACAGCCAATCATAAACCAGGCCGGCATGCCCCAGGGTCCTTCTGACCAGAAGGTTGTCGTAGTAACCGTGGACAACTGTGACACCTCAGTGGCGCTGCGATTTGGTAATGTGATCGGGAACTACACCTGCTCTGCCCAGGGCAGCCAATCAGGATCCAAAAAGTAAGGAAATGGGAGGGGCTTACTGGTATTTAATAGTGCAGTGTTATCTGCCAACAGATTATAGTAGAGCTGAGTAAAAGCAATATTAGCCATTTGAAGCCATGAATTCTGCTTTTACATTTTGCCACAAGCTGAACTTAACCACTTGATTTAGTGTACTATTGTCATGACCCCAAGAGAAGAAAAAAAAGATCCCAATTGGCTTTCCTGAGCTAAACATGGCCCTCATTATGGGTTATCTACAGAAATGGTTTTCAACTGAAGTCTTCACCTCCAGAATGTAAAGCATCGTAAACATATTTTGGTTCTGTGGGGTGTTGATCTGTTTTCCTCCATGGAAAAAAAATCTAGCTGCAAAATGTGTGTGATAAATACTTTATGAACACTGTTCCGGTGTTTATGATGTGTTGTAGTATAGAAGCCGAGTGGTGTCAGCTTCTAAATGTTTCTGTGTCCTGTCTGTCTGCTGGAGGTCTTTAGACCTGACTGGTCCTCTCCTCCTGGGGGGCGTGCCCAAACTGCCTGAGGACTTCCCCATCCAGAACCGCCAGTTTGTGGGCTGCATGAAGGACCTGAGGATCGACAACCGCCACATCGACATGGCTAGCTTCATCGCTAACAACGGCACCCTACCGGGTCAGTAACCTTGCACATTACCATTAGACTGAACCATTTTGAGACCGTTTTGTTGCCATCCACCCAAGGCTACTGTTTTAGTTGAGCACAGTATGAGTTGTGTTGGGCATGCGGATGCACCTTACGTTGTAACTGAAGTTTATGAATCGTTGATTACCTCTTGTCATAATGTGGTTGGTTTGAACTGTTCCTCACATCCCCAATACCTTCCCAGGATGCTCTGCTAAAAGGCACTTCTGCAACAACAACCCGTGTATGAATGGAGGGACCTGTGTCAACCTGTGGGGCTCCTTCAGCTGTGACTGCACCCTAGGATTCGGAGGCCGGAACTGTGAGAAGGGTAAGAGGTTCAGGGAAGTAACAGCATTGCAGAAGGGTGGAAAGCTTCCTCATATGGTTAAAACCTTTGATCAAAGCTAACCAAGTTTTGTTGGCCCCGTGACCTACTACCATTATAGACCCTTTTAGTCAAGAGGGACTTTACAGGTGTGCATTAGGACTAAGTGACCCATCAGACAGACAACATCCCCTAGCTCTCCTGACCTAGACTTAACTAGGGTCTTTGTAGTTGATGGACTGTACCATAACTCCACAACCAGGTGGTTACAGTGACACTGACCATTTCATTTGCTTCTTAGTGCTGTGATGTTAAGAGCACCTGCTATATTGTATTTTCTTATCATTTTCAAACATGCTTTTTTGAGTGAACTAGTGTAGATGTAGTGCAGAAACATTTGCATAGACACCATGCACAGGAGATTGCGCAAGAGATATGAGGATGATGCTTAGAGGGAATTGGCAGAGCTCTAAGTAACTGAAGTAATCTCTTCATCCTTTTAGCGTTGGCGCTTTCCTGGCACAGATAAAGCCAGTCGTATTTCATTTTGCTGACATGATGGTTTCGTAAGCCTGATGTTCACACTGAGTGTTACTGTTTTATGCCAGCCATTTCACAAGGGTTTATGAGGGTCCCATATGTGTGTATGACAGCTGCGATGTGATATGCCGTAAGCTTTTATGACTCTGTCATGAGAGGGAGCATATTACATTTTACAGCTATACGTTTAAACAGTTACTCTAACATAACACCTCGGACATGTTTAAGGTGAAGTATTCCGTTTTTCAGTTTTAGAGAGGCATGTGTCTGTAACAGCATTACTAGTGTCCATTTCTCTTCTCAGCTCCTCTGTGCTCTGCAGCTGGTTGACTTGCTGATTTACAAGCTGGGACAGTTTGAAGAGAAGGGAGGGAGGGAGGGAGGCCCCATGAGAGGGCGAGAGAGAAGACAACAGGGAAACTACTAAAGAAATAGTAAATTACCCAAAAGCATCCCTGTTTCAGTTTAGAGTGAAATCCAGTGATAAAGGACCACTTCTTTCTCACAGTTAGGGAGACGGAGAGGCTGGATGATGAAAGGGAGATGAGGAAAGGGTAAGAGGTGGAGGGAAGAGCAGAGGCTGAAGAACATCTGAAGAAGAGAGGAAAGAGAAGAGGACTGCATAATGTCCTGCAGTACCATGCCACTGCTCTGTTTTACATAGTGGGTGTCAATAGCATGAATGTACATGTTCAACCAAGGCCATTAACTTCTTATGGCTGGGGGCAGTATTGAGTAGCTTGGATGAATAAGGTGCCCAGAGTAAACTTCCTGCTACTCAGGCCCAGAAGCTAAGATATGCATATTATTAGTAGATTTGGATAGAAAACACTCAAGTTTTTAAAACTCTTTGAAAGATGTCTTTGAGTATTACAGAACTCATATGGCAGGCAAAAACCTGAGAAAAAAATCCAACCAGGAAGTGGGAAATCTGAGGTTTGTAGGTTTTCAAGTCTTTGCCTATCCAATATACAGTGTCTATGGGGTCATATTGCACTTCCTAAGGCTTCCACTAGATGTCAACAGTCTTTAGAACCTTGTTTCAGGCTTCTTCTGTGAAGGGGAAGAGAAATAGAGCTGTTTGACTAAGTTGTCTGGCAGAAGGCCATGAGCTCAGTCAGGCGCACGCCCGTGAGAGGTAGCTGCGTTCTGTTTCATTTCTAAAGACAAAGGAATTCTCCAGTTGAAACATTATTGAAGATTTATGTTAAAAACATCCTAAAGATTAAATTCTATACATCGTTTGACATGTTTCTACGAACTGTAATGGAACTTTTTGACTTTTCGTCTGGCCTGCGCCTCGTGAATTTGGATTTGTGAACTAAACGTGCAAACAAAAAAAGAGGTATGTTGGACAAAAATATGGACGATTCGAAATAAAACCACTCCAAAAAAAAAACACTCCATAGCAGAGGAGCTGATACTGCCTGCAGCATTTAGACATGGTCTCTGTCATGCTGGATGACGCAAGTGCTGCAAAAAAAAAAACGATTGACTTCCTCATTTTGATTTAAAGAAAAATCAGCACATTTGTTTTATTCATTTTTGTTTTATAGGTCAGTGTTTCTATAATTGTGCTCCTGAGTTAATGTTGCTGATCAATTTTAATGTATTATTATTTATTGATTATATTTAATTTTTCAGTATCACATGGTCAAAAAAAATTACAGTTTAAATAAGGCTTGAATTTTCTCAGGCAATTGATGCACTTTAAGTCTTTTCTGTTACAGACTAAAAAAACAATGTTAAATAAAAGTATTCTTGTTGTAAGATGATCTATATCTTTCTTCTTTGTTTTTTCTTTAATGTTAATAAGGATACAATGTTATGCAGAGGTGCTTTACTTATAACAATTTTATAGACAAATGATACTATTTACAGTCGCGGCGGAGAGTTGGGGGCGCGTAATGTTTACTTCTTCCTAGGCGGGGCGTAACAAAAATAATTGAAAAGCACTGCGTTAACGGGATTTCAGCCCTTAAGAAGTTAAATATTCAACGTCATTAGAAAGATCACTCTCAAAATAGAACTGTTAAACTTCCAGTATCTCATAGGATCAGCCATCAGGGTTAGAGAGGGCATAACAGCTAATAACCATGGAGCAAATCCCCAGCATCTCACTTCCTTTCTGACCAATCACTGACTCTGGATGGACAAGGGTGTGGGGGGGGGGGGAAGACTTTCATATGTTAATCCCATGAGTCGTCCCCACAGTGACTGTACGTACATACCCCAACCAGAAGCCATGGATTCACAGGCAACATCCGCACTGAGCTAAAGGCTAGAAGCTGCCGCTTAACCCGGAAGCTTATAAGAAATCCCACTATGCCCTCTGCGAACCATCAAACACACAAGTGTCAATACAGGACTAAGATCGAATCGTACTACACCGACACTCGTCGGATGTGCAGGGCTTGCAAAACATTACAGACTACAAAGGAAGCACAGCCGAGAGCTTCCCAGTGACACGGGTCTACCAAACGAGCTAAACTACTTCTATGCTTGCTTCGAGGCAAATAACACTGAAATATGCATGAGAGCACCAGCGTGTTCCGGAAGACTGTGTGATCACGCTCTCCGCAGCCGATGTGAGTAAGACCTTTAAACAGGGTCAACATTCACAATCTCGCAGGCCAGACAGATTACCAGGCGTGTTGCTGCGAGCATGCGCTGACCAACTGGCAAGTGCAGTGTCTTCACGACATTTTCAACCTCTCCCTGTCCGAGTCTGTAATACCAAACATGTTTTAAGCAGACCACCATAGTGCCTGTGCCCAAGAACACTTAAGTAACCTGCCTAAATGACTACCACCCGTAGCACTCCACGTCTGTTGTAGCCATGAAGTGCTTTGAAAGGCTGGTCATGGCTCACATCTACACCATTATCCAGAAACCCTAGACCCACTCCAATTTGCATACCGCCCCAAACAGATCCACAGATGATGGAATCTCTATTGCACTCCACCACTGCCCCTTTCCCACCTGGACAAAAGGAACACCAATGTGAGAATGCTATTAATTGACTGCAGCTCAGCGTAGAAGAGGGTTCAAAACAGCTTCTACCCACAAGCCATAAGACTCCTGAACATCCAATCAAATGGCTACCCAGACTATTTGCATTGCCCCCCCCCCCCCCCCCCCTCTTTTACACCGCTGCAACTCTCTGTTGTTATCACTTTAATAACTCTACCCACATGTACATATTACCTCAACTAACCGGTTCCCCCGCACATTGACTCTGTACCGGTACCCCGTGTATATAGTCTCGCTATTGTTATTTTACTGCTGCTCTTTAATACTTGTTACTTTTATTTCTTATTCTCATCTGTATTTTTTTTAACTGCATTGTTGGTTAGGGGCTCGTAAGTAAGCATTTCACTGTAAGGTCTACACCTGTTGTATTCGGCGCATGTGACTAATAAACTTTGATTTGATATACTTACCCTTTCATCTGGATCCTATTCAGACCGAACACATTTTTACATTTCTTTTGTGGTTTTAGGCCAGAGCCAGACTGCACCACAACCACTGTCCCTTGGTCTCTGTCTGTCTGTCTCTCTCTCAATGTTTCTCTCTCTCGCTGTCTGTCTGTCTCTCTCTCTCTCTCTCTCTCTCTCTCGCTGTCTGTCTCTCTCTCTCTGTCGCTGTCTGTCTCTCTCTTGCTCTTTCGCTGTCTATCTGTCTGTCTCTCTCTCTCTGTCACTGTCTGTCTTTGTCGCTGTCTTTCGCTCTCTCTGTCTCTCTGTCGCTCTTTCTGTCTATCTCTCACTCTCCCTCGCTCTCTCTGTCGCTCTCGCTCTCTCTGTCGCTCTCTCTCGCTCTGTCACTCTCTCTCTCTCTCTCTGTCGCTCTCTGTCTCTGTCTCTCCCTCTCTCTCTCTCCCTCTCTCTGTCACTTTCTGTCGCTCTCTCTTTTTCTCGCTCTCTTTTTCTCTCTGTCTGTCTCTCTCTGTCGCGGTCTCTCTCTGTCTCTGTCTGTCTCTCTCTGTCGCTGGCTGTCTCTCTCTGTCTCTCTCTGTCCGTCTGTCTGTCTCGCTCTAGTCAATGACAGGCCTAGCACTGCTGCTTGATTTGACATTAATTATTGATAGACGTTGCCTGTCTGAGTGAGTGGGGTGTTTTGCATCTGTGTGTAGAGTGCCACGGTCTAATGAAAGAGAAAAAACATGTCTAACATCCAGCTAAAGGTGTCACTAGTACCTCTCTTTCTCTGACATGAAGAAGGGACAGAATGCCTGTCTGTCAGAATGCACAGACTGCAGGTCAGATACACATACAGTGGGGCAAAAAAGTATTTAGTCAGCCACCAATTGTGCAAGTTCTCCCACTTAAAAAGATGAGAGAGGCCTGTAATTTTCATCATAGGATTTTTAATGAATTTATTTGCAAATTATGGTGGAAAATAAGTATTTGGTCACCTACAAACAAGCAAGATTTCTGGCTCTCACAGACCTGTAGCTTCTTCTTTAAGAGGCTCCTCTGTCCTCCACTCGTTACCTGTATTAATGGCACCTGTTTGAACTTGTTATCAGTATAAAAGACACCTGTCCACAACCTCAAACAGTCACACTCCAAACTCCACTATGGCCAAGACCAAAGAGCTGTCAAAGGACACCAGGAACAAAATTGTAGACCTGCACCAGGCTGGGAAGACTGAATCTGCAATAGGTAAGCAGCTTGGTTTGAAGAAATCAACTGTGGGAGCAATTATTAGGAAATGGAAGACGTACAAGACCACTGATAATCTCCCTCGATCTGGGGCTCCACGCAAGTTCTCACCCTGTGGGGTCAAAATGAATGTCCTTGAGTGGCCCAGCCAGAGCCCGGACTTGAACCTGATCTAACATCTCTGT